>NC_050445.1:145057627-145401794 GCF_903995425.1 Onychomys torridus | reverse complement strand
GTAGTGGTCTTATTATCATCTGGTGGGTTTAGTAGGAGAGATACTAAGTCCCTCCCAGGAACCCTTATAGCACAAGCAAAGAACGAACAGGTCTTAAAATTGATTGTAGAAGATGTCCTTGGAGATCTCTGTTGCTTCTCAGGTGGATGGTGGTGTGTGTGAAGGAGAAAGGTATGAAGAACTTGAAGATGTGGGTGAGAGAGAAGAGGTTGTAGAAATAGAAGAATTACTGAAGGATGGGCAACCTGAGGTTGTCCTGAGTGGGGACAAAATCTCAATCATCAAAAACAAGTGAAAATTTTTAAGTATCTGTTTCACCATTCAAATACTTACAAAAATGATAAAGCTTATCAACAAAAAGTTTTAATAAAAAATTTTTAAAGGCAAGTCTATAATCCCAGTGTTTGGGGCCAGAGGATTATAAATTTGAGACTAGTCTGGGCTATATAGAAGACATTTTCTTGAAAAAAGTAAAAGTCATCCGGTCAACATACTATTGAAGAACAGGAACAAAGTTGGAGAATTGACATTGACTGGCTTCAAGCCTTACAATAAGGCCACAGTAGTTAAGACAATGCAGGGTAGATGAAAAAAAAAAATCAATGGAACAGAACAGGGAGTACAGAAAAGTGCTAACTGATCTTTAGAACAGGAACTAAAATTGAAAGAGGATACTTTTTTTTTCTTCAGCAAATGATTCTGGAGCAACTGGATGTCCAGACAAATAGATGAAGTATCTTCACAGGCTTTTCGCCATTAACAGAAATTAACCTAAGATGAATGAAAGACCTAAATGTAAAATGCAAAACTATAACACCCCTAAGACAAGGGAAGTCCAGATGACCCAGGAGTTTAACACCAAAGGTACAAGCCGTGGAGGAAGCATGGATGGCCTGGACCGCATTAAAGTTAAACCCTCCCACTCTGAAAGACCTAGAATGGGAGAAATAACCTAGAATGGGAGAACATGTTTGCAAAGGACACACCAGATCATTATTCAAGACATACAAAGAACTTATAAAACTCAACAGTAAGGAGACAAAAACATGATCATAATAAGCAGTGACTTGGGCATCTCCTCAGAGAAGACAGACAATGGACACATACAAAGATGCTCAATGTCACATGCTGTCAAGGGAAATGCAAATCAAAGCAGTATTAGAACCAAATCAAAACAGACAACAGTCAAAGCTGGTGAAGATGAGGAGAGAAATGTTCCTTTTTTGACTGTGAAAATACTAGGCAGTACAGCCATTTTGGAAAATGGTTTATTACTTCCACAAAATATCTAAACACACTCTAACCACATGATATAGGAGTTACAACTCCTTAGTATTTATACAAAAGAAAGAAAATAGCCACACAAAAGCATGCTTACGGAAGTCCATAACAGACTTTATGCAGACCTGCAGAAGCTTGGAGGCAACCATGATAACGTTCAATTGAGCAAACTGGGGCATGTCTGTATAGCAACGTGTTACTCAGTCTAGAGCTGTCAAGCCATGAAAGGACACAGAAGAAACCTCACTAGCTACCAATAAGTGAATATCAACAAGAGACGGCCACATGCTGTGATTCCAACCCCGACTCTCTGGAAAGACAAACTATGGCGAAAAAATAAATAAATAAATAAAAAATAAAAATCGAGGATACCAGGGCTTTGGAAAGAGAAGGATGAGTGGGTGGAACATAAGGAATTTCTGGGGCAGTGAAACTCTCCTGTGGGAAACAATATTCCTGGATATGTGACACTGTAAATGGCAATGGTAATAGATACGAACTCTGAACTGTGGACCTCAGAAGTAGTGTTGTGTCCCAGGTTAATGTTTGTTGACCCATGAGCCATTGTGGTGAAGAACACTGGCAACAGGGCTTAGAGACAGCCAGGGTGTGTGTGTGTGTGTGTGTGTGTGTGTGTGTGTGTGTGTGTGTGTGTGTGTGTGTTTAGGACAGAGGTCCTCTTGTTCTCCACCTTAGTTTTGAGATAGGATCTCTCACTGGGCCTAGACCTTGCTGTTTCAGCTAGTCTGGCTGGTCAGCAAGTCCCTGGTTTCCACTTATCTCTGCTTCCCCAGCACTGGGATTACAGAGGTGCTCTGCTATGCATGGCTTTTTCAGGGATATTGGGGATCTGAACAGGGTTCTCACACTTGTGCAGCAATCTTTTTACCCACCAAGCCATCTCCTTAGCTCCATAAATAGGGCATTCATGATCCCTCTTTCTTGAGAGTATTTTGCAATAAAATGACATCACATCATCCTCAGTCTAGCCTTCCTGGACTTAAGAAAATGAGGTGGGGTGGGGAGCAACAGGTCAGAAGCCTACTAATCGCCCTGGGAGACAATGTACTCCTTGAAATAAGTACCATCTGTAGCAATGTAGTGCTTACTATGGTTGGAAATTGAGTTTCTGCACGTGCAATAGGAAATGACCTTTGCTGATGCACTTTCATGGAGTGCCCAGCACACTAGGAACAGTAGGAAAGGCTCAGTGGCTTTCTGCAGAAGTGACGCACACATTTTGATGAAGGACTCGTGGGTGGAGTGCCTCAGCCACACAGTATGCCCCACTTCAGTCTGTTATCATCATCACTCTATGGGGCTGAGCACACAGAAGCTGGTGTGGAGAGCTTTCAAAGCATCAGCACACTTTTTAAAACCAAAATAGGCAAGCACAACTTTTTTTTTTAGGCAGGGTGTTGCAATGTAATGCAGGCTGGCCTCAAACTCATGGTTGCCTTGCCTTGGCCTCCTGGGTGCTGAGATTATAGGCATATGCCACCCAGGACTAGAAAAGTGAATTTTTTGAGTGTAGATTTATGGTTCTATTTTGGGATGCCTACCTATTAAACCCTGAGTTTTGAAGAACCAAGATGTCAGATGTTAGGTGTTTTCTTAGTGCATTTTCTGTTGCTATAACAGAATACTCAAGACTGGGTAATTCATTAAAAAAAAAAAAGAAGTCTGTTTAGTCCTTGGTTTTGGAAAATTCAAGGCTTAGGGCTACATGCTCCAAGGGCTTCATGTTGTATCATAGCAGCAGGAAAGGAGCAGAAGGGCAGAGGGAGGGCACCAGCAGCAGAAATGGCATGGGGATGACTTTGCTTTAGGATGCCTGCTGTAGCTAACAAATCAAGACCAGAATTAATTTGCTCATAAGGCCGCTCTCTACCTCTGAGATCCAAACATAGTACAAGGCTCTACCTCCTGATACTATCTCAAGGAGGAATCAAGTGTCCGTGTGGGTTTTGGTGGGGGCAAACCATACTCTAACTGGCAGAGACCAGCTGTAGATTATATAGAAGGACTTAATGATATTCACCTAGATAAGTCAGGGAATGACCTTAAAGAGATGTCCCTCTAGAGAAAGTTGTTTACATTGGTTCATTCAGTCTAATAAATATTTATTCGGTCATTTAGAGCAGGCCTGAAACTTAATGAGATTTTTGGCTTTGTTGGATATAAGCTAAAAGGAAGAGATTATTCATAAGGTACTAAAAAGAGTGATCAAGGGATATTCAGACTTCATTTTCAGAATAAATAAAATCAAGCCCTTGATTGATAGTTGCTTCTCAAAGTACGCCCAAATCTAGTTGGTTCATGATATGCTATATGACTCCTTGAGATTTTACAATGAGAGCATAATTTCCTACCCCTGGCTCCATACTCCTGAAAGACCAGTAACTTTGAAACATAGAAAAAGTTGTTATTCTATAAACAGAAAAAAAGGGCCCAGATCTTGGACCCTCCAATGCCTTCTTTAACAGACATCTACCATGCTTTATTTCATCCCAGGAGCTGAAGGAACTAGGATGCATCACTCATTTGCATAGAGGGCTCACAGCCAGTAGATAGCCAGAGCCTTCTCTCGAAGGGAACAATTGTAGGGACCATCAGGGTGAGATGGTGGGCTGGGGGCAGAAAGGAGAAGACAGAATTCCAAAGCAAAACTGACCTAATTATAAGTGTGCATGTGGCTACTCTCTCCTGAAGCTCCAAATTTGAAAACTGCTTTTCTTGACTATAACTGCTGCCCATCATAAGCTTGTTTGCATCTCCATTGGATGCAAACAATGAAGAATTGTTTGCTTGGCACTCAAGGATGCCTTGGGGTATTCCCTGTCTCCCAGAACCTACATAAATATTCTTATTATTTGCTGCTTTGGAGGGGGTCATTGTATATGTTTAATGAGTGAGATCACTCCTTATTCCCAGTTGGAAGTCATCCTAATGTGGTTTTGGTTTTGAGGTCATATTAGCCTTGTAAATGTGTTAGAAAAGTTATTTTGTTTTCTACTTTCTGAAACATTTTATACAAGACTAGATTTTATGTGCTCTGAAGATTGAATCCTTGTTTACCTCTCTCTGGGCTCCAGCCAGTTCCTTAGCTCTTTCTTCCTTCAGTGTCTTTGCACCTAGAGTTCTTGACCTCCTGATCTTTGATCCAGCTCTTCTTAGGGACCCTGCTTCTGAAGACAGCCAAGATGCCCTCTCATTTGTGCCTTGTCTCAACATTGTAATTGCTATGATTGGGTGTGGCCCTCAAAAGGATAAAGGCTTGGTCCTCAGCCTATGGTGCTCTATGAGAAGTGGTATAACCTTCAAGAGGTAGGACCTAGTGGGAGCTCATCTGGTTATTGGGGGTGTGTCTATAAGAGGTATTGTGGGAGCCCATTGTTTCTGTCACATATTCCTGTATGAGGTTCTGTCACCATTGCCCCAAGAGCTACAAGGCTAATCAGTCATGGTCTGAAACTTCCCAAACTATGAACCAAACACCACCCTCTCACCATGCAGTACAGGGTGATGAAGCCAGTCAGTGCCTTGCACATGCTAGGCAAACATCCCAACACTGCTTTATATCCTCAGGCCTTGACTCTGTGTGTGTGTGTGTGTGTGTGTGTGTGTGTGTGTGTGTGTGTGAGAGAGAGAGAGAGAGAGAGAGAGAGAGAGAGAGAGAGAGAGAGAGAGAGAGAGAGAGAATGATGGCCTCAGAGTCTCTGAACCTCTCTTTATAAATTGATTATCTTAGGGATGTGTCATAACAATGAAAAGCTGACTAATATACTACCAGACAAGTTCAACCTGAGGCCCAAGAGCTGCATGCAGCTAAGAATAGCTATGAATATGATCAACACAAAACTGTAAACTTACTTAAAACATTATGAGATTTTTAAAAAACTCAGTTGAATGGTTCTCAAGAGTAAACTTTGTAGATACTGTCATGCCTCAATGTCAAAATGTTGGACATGCTTGCATCACTACTTATAACTAGTGTAGTGACTTGATGTATTTATCAGTATGAGGGCAAAGTCTACATTTGCATCACTCACACAATGTTTAGCTCAGTGCTTGGCCCATGTAAAGAACTTAGTAAATGCTTGTTAAGCCAATAGTTGGTTAATTTTTAATCATATCAATTGTACTTGAAGCTAGAGAGGCTACATAACTGAGTGTTGTTCCCAGGGTTCCTTCAGTTCGGCTTGAAATATTTCTTTTATCTTTTGTCACAAGGATGTAGCATGTTTACATGTCTTTGAATGAAATTGTCTTACATTACTTTTAAAGTAAGCTGGTGGTAACTTGGAGAATCACCTTGCACATGGTAACTTGCTCTCCCTGTGACTAAGTGCTGTAAACTGACAACCGCTTCCAGAGGTTCCCATTTGCTTCTTGTGCTAAAACTTTCTCCCTTAAAGTCCATTTTATCTTGTATCAATGTAAAGGCTTTGGCACTTTAGATATTTACATGGAATACATTTCATATTCATTTATTTTTAGCCCACCTGTGTCTTTATTTCTAAAGTGTGTTTCTAGTAGACAACATAGAGTTGGGTCTTGTTTGTTCATCCATTATGACAGTCTCTACCTTTTATTTGTAATGTTTAGACCTTTGTATTTAATGTACTTACAAATTGGATTGCATTTAGCCCTACATTTTTGTTCCTCCTTTTTATTCTTCTCTTAAACAATACATCATGACCTCAACCTCTCCTCCCTCCACTCCTCTCAACCTCCACCTGTAGCTTGAGAATTTTCTCTCTGAGTCCCGCCAAGCCCCAGCAGTCTGACAGCCCACTTATAAAGTAAACACACAGATGCTTATATTATTTAAACTGTTTGGCCTAATGGCTCAGGCTTCTCTCTATCTACTTCTTCTATCTTAAATTAACCCATTTCTATTAATCTATACTTTGCCACGTGGCTTGTGGCTTACTGGTACCTTACATCTCCCTTGTCATGGCGATGGCTGGCAGTGTCTCTCCTCCTCAGCCTTCCACTTCCCCAAATTCTCTTCAATGTTTGTCCTGCCTATACTTCCTGCCTGGCTACTGGCCAATCAGTGTTTTATTTATTAACCAATCAGAGCAACACATTTGACATACAGAATATCCCACAGCACTTCCCCTTTTCTTTTTTTCAAAAAGGAAGGTTTTAACTTTCACATAGTAAAATTACAGGTAACAAAACAATTATCAAGCAAGAACTACAGTTACAATATCTAGTCTATTTATAATAATATTTGTATTTGGCAAAATTAAAGAAGAAATCCTATCTATCTTATATTTGTGACTCTAAGGTTTCATATCTAACTTATCTTTTATCATAACTAAGGAAAATTATAACTATCTAGTCTTCAACCACATCAAAGACCTCAGAAGGATATAATATTACCTGAGAAATGCAAGCAACTTTTGGGAGTCTTGGGACAATAGACAGAGACAGCTGGCAGCCTGGACAGTCATCCAAAGTTCCTTTGTAAAGTTGGGGCATCTGTCTTCAGCCCACAGGGCTAGAGTCTCTCAGTCACTTTTCTCAGTGTCCTGTAGAATGTCTGGCCATTTCCTCTGCAAAGCAGGAACCTGAAGGACCATTTCACCAAGCAAAGTCCAGTGGTCACCTTCCTATGGGTCCTGCATGTCCAGTTGATACACTTTATAAGCAGTCCAGGCAAGAACAGTTTCTTGCCCAAACGGCTATTTTTGCCAAGAAGATAAACACAGAATGCTATAACCAGAAGGAATCAGATCATTTTCCGAAAACTGGATTTCACAGGCCTTGAGGAACTAATCCAGGCTTCTCACTATCTCATCTTCTCCAGATCTACTGCTCCTCCATTTCCTTTCAGAAAAAGAGAAGGCCTCCTGGGGCTGTCAACCAAATGCTACATAACGAGATGCAATAAGGCTAGGCACAAACCCTCATATCAGGACTGGGCAAGGCAATACATTAGGAGGAAAGGGTCCTAAGAGCAGGCAAAGGAGTCAGAGACATACCCGTTCTCGCTGTTAGGAGTCCCACAAATGCCCAAAGCTAAGCAAAAGCAACCACATTGTATATGCAGAGGACCCAGGACTACATGTCTGTTCTTTACTATCTGTGTTATATGTACCTTTCTCTTTCATTCCTTTCCTGACTCCTTTAGAAGGAATTAAATAATTCCATTTAAATGTATTTGTTAGGGTTTTTTTGTTTTTTGTTTTTGTTTGTTTTTTGTTTTTGCATTTTAAGCAATTGCTTAAACATTACAATGTGTGATCCCAAGTTTTCAAAGTCATGTTGTACTTCACACAAAAAAATAAGAACCATGTAAATCCACTCTCCACCTTCCCCTCTGTCATTTATGCCTTGGATGTCATATGTATTACACATTTATGTGTTATGAAGTCCACGTGGCTCTGTTGTAACTTTTTACTTTGGTTAGAATTTTGTTTTTTTAGGAACTAACCTATCTAATAGTTTCTGAGACAGGAATGAAAGCAAAGGCCTGGATTATAGCCCCTGAGGACTCCTCACTCCTAAAACTATGTGTTGGCATAAACTGCCAACAGTTTGTAGGAAGTCACTTTATGAGCTCGCTCTTAAGACATTAAGTTTCTTCTTCCCTGTCTTAACTTACACTTCAGTGAGCATCTAAACCTTCCTCCTCTCATACAAACCACTTTTCTTTATTTCCTCAAATACTATCAAATATCTGTGGCATGTACTTCATTATAACTCTCTGGAATTCAGCAGTCTACAAAATCAGTCTTTTTGTGTTGTACATTTCTTCCTGGGACAACATCTTTTCCCTTTTCCACTGCCAGCATCTGTTTTTTTACACTAATTTGTTTCCTTAAGTGTGATAATTTATATGGTTGAATCTGTGCTCACAGGATGGTTTCTTTTCTTCTCCTCATTTTTCCCCTGAGGTAAGGTTATATGTAGCCTAGACTGGCCTCGAACTTACTATGTAGCTGAAGAAGACCTTGAACTCTTGATTCCCTGCTGCCTCCACCACCATACTCAGTCAATCTCTCTTCTTTTTGCCTCCTTACTTATACTGCTGGTGGTGGCTTTGGGGATTCTTTTTGTTTTAAATTATTATTCTTTGTTCTAATTCCTTGACATTTTCTTGACTCTTGGCAAAGCTCACCACAATACCACTGAATAGTACCTGATTTTGGATTAGTTCCTCAAGGCCTGTGAGATCCAGTTTACAGAGAATGATCTGATTCCTTCTGGTTATAGCATTCTGTGTTCTGTAACTATTATACCTGTGGGACATGCACATGCCTCAGCCACGCCTGCTGCAGCGTATGATGCACCTACACAAGCACACACTACCATCCTGTCTCTTATCCTCTGACACTTTGGTTTTCATTGATCTTGCTTGTTTGCTGTTTCTGTGCATCTAAACTTACTCTCACCCCACATCTGGCCGTGCCTTTTCCGTTCTTCACATAAATGCCTACGGCGCCTATTCCTGGATGGTCTGACATCCATCTGATTTACTCTCAGGGAAACCAAGTTGTGCTCTTGTTTGCATGTGTGTTAGCACACATGTGTACACATGTGTATATGTGTGTGGAGGCCCAAGTTTGACATCAGAAAATCTTTTTTTTTGTTCTGCCTGGCTCTGCCTCCCGAGTGCTGGGATTAAAGGCTTGCACCACCGCCGCCTGGCTGACATCAGAAAAACTTAATTACTCTTTTACTTTATCCTTTGAGGCAGAGTCTCTCAGTGGAACCAAGAATTGACTGATAGGACTAGTTTCAGAACCAGCTATGAGGAGACCCTCGAACTTCTGAGGCTGGAATTACAGGGAGGCAGTCCCACTCACTCAGCCTTTATGTGAATTCTAGGGAGCTGAACTGTGGTCCTCTTGCTAATAGGCAAGATCTTTAACCACTGAACCATCTCCCCAGCCCTTGGTTGCATTCTTGGGGGTGATTAATTATGGAAATATCAGTTATGGAACTATTGGGAAAGGTTTACAAAGTCAATAAAGTAAAGAAGAGATGGGAGACTGGCCGAGGTGGCCTGGTAGACCCCTTCTTTTTCTGTCCTATCTTGTCCCCATCAGACGGACCCCTTTCTCTGATATTTGTATCCCACAGCATCCTGCACTGTCATGCCTGCCCTTCCCTTTTGAGGAGACACATTGGTGCTTTCCTGCTTCTCAGGGTTATCACGAGGCTCTTCCTCTATGCAGGCTTGCCCTGTGTTCACTGCTCAGGAGCCCGAGGCTCTCCTAGGTCAGGAAGAAACTCCGTATTACAGGGTGTCAGTGGTGTGAAGAACCTTCTCTCCTCATTATTACAACAGAACATGAAAAAAGGGAATTGGGAGGGCTTGCTTTCTGAGCTGTCCTGCATTCTGTGTACAAGAATACAACAGGGACAATTACCTCCTTTTGACTGTCACATGTGTTTTTCTTATTCTTAAAGTGAGAAAGAATACATTTTCATAGGGCTATTAGCATTTGCAAGTACAGTGTGAAAAACCACCCTGCTGGCCAAAGTTTTTATTTTTAAATCTCGGGATTTAAAAGTGTGTAGCTTCACCATGCCAGTGGCCAGCTATCGCCAGTGATTGGGATGAAGGCAGAATAGTCACCATGCTGATGTGGTGCATTTGTCGACTTTTCTGGAGTAGTGATGGGGGAAGACAACAAGAGAAGCTGTGTAAGACTCAGTGAGTGGAAGACTAGGAGTTTGCATAGACGCTCTTCTGTCCAGCTATCCACCCACTTTCAGGAGAGTAATAGTGAGCCCTCTTTATTGCACAACTGCTGTGTGCCTGACGCTTTCTATGTAGCCTCCTCTGCTGCAAAGCAACCTGAACTGTGAGAAGGCGCTGACACCCAGAGCAGACCAGAAATTCTACAAAGGCGCATTCCTGGAGGTGGAGGAGGCATGGCCCACTCTCAAGTGTGTCTGCTTCCAAAGCTAGTGTCTTTTCCAGATCATTGGTGTGAGTCACTTTTCTGTTTCTTTGACAAGAAGCAATTTAAGGAAAAGATGGTTTCATTTGGCTCAGAATTCGAGTGCATAGCCCATGGTGGTGAAGAGGCCCAACAGCAGCAGCTTGATGTAGCTGGTTCCACTGCACCCATGGTCTGGAAGCAGAGTGATGAATGCCTGAGTTCAGTTCACTCTCTCCTTTTTATGCAGCTGTGGACAGCAACCCATAGAATGGCACTGTCCAGACCAAGGGCGGGTCTTCCCACCTCAAGTGACCTAAAAGATCTAGAAAACCTCTCATGGGAATCCCCAGAGACTTGTCTCCAAGATGATTACAGATCCTGTCAAGTTGACAGTATAAGCTATCACACTGTCTCAATCCTGCCTCCTCGAGGAGCCTCACTGATCCATCCCAGGAGCCAGGGGCTACCGGGGACATCTGGATCCCTTTCAGCAAACAAAGAATGAGCACGTTACTAAAGAATTTGGGTGGGCTGGCTTGAGGCCTTTTGGGGTAGGCCTATTCAAACTGTGCTCTGGCTTGAGAAGTTCCCCTAAACCAAGTCATCTGTGGGCTACGAAGTAGAAAAGGGAAATGGCTTTGGCAAGTCTGAGCCTCTCCAAAGCCTGGCACCCCAAATTATAAATTGTGAAGGGGACTAAAGAAGAAGACACAACATGACACTGTGTAATTATTTTATATTGGTGAAATTCCTGCTAATCTGCTGGCTAAAGCTGCCTTACATGTCTGAAGTGGGAGAAGGCTGTGGGTAAGCATAGAACTAAATGCGGCATTTTTCATGGAAAATAGTGATTGTCTCAGACAGGCGGCCCTCCCCAAAAGTTCCTGAAGTAGTCACTTCTTCAGCCAAGTCATGTGAAATTTGAGTCTGAATTCTCCCCTTCATGGGAAAGAAGCTCTGTGGCCATTGACGGTAGATTTCTCATGTGCACGTTGCTGCTGGAACCCAGGCAACATTGAACGTTGGCTGTAGTGGTCAACCCTGCAAACAGAGTGAGGAGTATCTACTAGCCAGGAGAATTACTCAGTTGTTAAAAATCAATTGTGTGGGCTGGGGGGTGGCGGCACATGCCTTTAATCCCAGCACTCAGGAGGCAGAGCCAGGCAGATCTCTGGCCAGCCTGGTCTACAGATCTAGATCCAGGATAGGCAACAAAACTACACAGAGAAACCCTGTCTCAAAAACAAAACAAAACAAACAAACAAACAAAAAAACTACGTCTAAATACAAATTTTTCATTAAATGGAAAATCTTGGGCTGGATAGAAGGTTCAGTGCATACACTGCCGGCCATACAGATTTGAGGTATCTCTAGAACCCATGGAAAGCTAGGCATTGTCCCATTTCTTCTATGGAGAGATGGCAAGCAGAGACAAGGGAATCTGCAGAAACTGGTGAGCCAACTAATTTGGTATATACAGAAACAAACAGAAAAATCCATCTCAAGACAATGGGGAAAGTGGGATTGATCCCCAAGGTTGGCCTCTGACCTCAACACACATGCTGTGTGCACCTCCCCAAAACATATAAACTTAAAAAAAAAGAATGAAAGAAAGAAAATCTTTGGCCAAAGGGTACAGCCATCTTTGAAGTGGCCCATGTTCACTTAGGTGTCCTTTAGATAGGGAAACATGTTCAGGCTGTCTGGGGGCCTGAAGGTGAAGAGCTCCAGACTGAATTGCCCAAAGCAAGTTTCAAATCCCTTGGCAGATTTGCATGCAGGAGCTGATTTGACTCCCCAGCTCTGTACTAATGCAAATGGCAGACCCAGATTTTCACTAGGAGGAAGAAGCTGGGTGAGAACTTGTGACCTTCAGGTCATGGGAGAGAGTCTCCTTCAGGAAGGGTGTCCTGACTTTCCAGGTGGTATTGAAACATCACCTACATTATTTTGGACATGGTTCTGATTGTCAGATGTGTCTCAAGGCGCTAAAATAGCCATGTAGTTGCTTAGAAACCAAAGTCCAAGATATCTCAGCAAGTGTCATGGAGTGATTTGCTCAGTCCTGAGTCAATAGCAGCAGAACAGCAGAGATGTGGTGCCAGAAGGACAGCGTGGATTGTGGAGAGGTTCGAGCAGGAGCAAAGAGGGGGTGTAACACATTTTCTTCCAAATCATTCCAAAGTACTGTGTGAAGCTAATTCTACATCAAATCCTAACTCAGTTCTGGAGCGATAGCTCAGTCAATAAAGTTCTTGCCATGCATGCATGAAGTCCCTAGTTCAATCTTCAGAACCACATTGAAACCAGGCATGGTGGCATGTGGTTGGAATCCAAGTGCTGGGAAGACAGAGATCCCTGGAACTTACTGGCCAGCCAGCCTACCCTAATCAGAAAGTTCCAGATCCTAACGAGAGAGCGGTTGTTTCAAAAATCTAACGTAGATGGTATTAAATGGTGTCATCCTCAAAGAATGGCACCGAAGGTTGACCTCTGCTCTCTATATGCCTGTTCCACATCATATGTGTATGCACATATACATACACACACACACACACACACACACACACACACACACACACACACACACACAGCGGGGGTTGGAGGGGAGAGAGAGAGCACTCTGAGAAAATGGTATGGTTTTACTGGAACCAGGGCAGCTCCTGTTCCTCCAGCTGCTCCTTAGGCAGCCTCATCCCAGACTGGAAGGGATACTCCTGCTGTGGATGATTGATTGATAAATAAAGCTGACTGGCCAGTAGCCAGGCAGGAAGTATAGGTGGGAGAAGGAGAGAGGAAAATTCTGGGAAGTGGAAGGCTGAGGCAGAGAGACGCTGCCAGCCCCAGTGATGAGAAGCAACATGTTAAGATACTGGTAAGCCACGAGCTATGTGGCAACTTAAAGATTAATAGAAATGGGTTGATTTAAGAGATAAGAATAGGTAGCAAGAAGCCTGCCACAGCCATTTTATAAGTAATGTAAGTGTCCTCTTAAGAGTAACTCTCATTTCCTGGTCCTAATATTGAACCCAATTAGCACGATTTTGTATGTAAGAGTGGAGTTAGGGGAGCCTTAAAAAAAAAAAAAAGATAAAACAAAAATCAAAGAGCCACAAAGTAATTTTAAATAACTCAAAACCTACACATTTCCTACAGCTGTTGAACTGGAATGAAACAATCAAAATATTCTCCATGAACCTGAGTTGAGCCAATGTTTTCCTTGGGCCAAGACCATCACCACAAGCAAACAGCTCTGAGGGCTGAGGAGTTCCTGGGGTCCTGGGAGCTAAGAGCATGGCCCCAGGAAAGGAAGTGCAGTGGATGGGGTTGCTGGGTGTCTGGGCTTAGACAACCTGGAGAGTGGGAAGCTTAAGGTGACCCCTTACCTGCCTGTGCCTCCCACTTCTGGTCTGAAACAAGAGGCAGCTGCCATGGTTCCATGATGCTCACAGGAAAACAAGAAAACAAACATTGGAAACTTGTCTTTGCCAAAGCATCTCAGCCACAGGACATGATGTGTCAAGGCTTTCTCTGTAATGACTCACCAATCAGTCACAGTCAGCCTACAGAGACAGGCACTGTCCTTATACACATCTTTGCTTTACATTTGGGGAAACTGAGGCAAGGGGGTCAGGTCATATAGCAAGTAAGAGGACATGTGAGTTTGAGTCCATGTGCTCTGATTCAGTATTGAGCTTATACCACCATTCTGTAGTGTGGCTCTCCAGCAACAGTCTAAGCAAAGGACATTAATTGTTCAGAAGGTGTGTGATTCCTGATGGAACTGGTACACGGATTCAGACAGCAAAGTCCAAGAACACACTTTCCAAGTGGTCAATGCCAGTCTTCTCCCAAGCTCCCGTCCATCTCTGATGACAGTTTTACTCCTTACACTGCATGCACTCAGCTGTGGGGCCAAGTTCTCAAGAAGAGCGTGCTAAAAGCTGTAGCTTGTTCCTCTAGTCCAAGAGCCGTTGTCTAAAGATGTGCTCTGCCTCTTCTTGGAAGCTGTTGATATTCTGAGGCCAAATGAGTCAGTGGATAAAACTCTGTCTGGGTTTATGGTTTACCTATCAAAATTTTTATTTATTTTAATTTGATTTAAGTTAAGGGGTAGGGGTGTGTTGCCTGCATGTATGTCTGTGTACTATGTGCACGATGTAGCCGTGGATGAAGCCACATCTGAGTCAGATCTCCTGGGACTGGAGTTAGAGATAGCTGTGTGCTGCTGTGTGGGTTCTGGAAATTGAACCCTAGTTCTTTTGAGAAGCCATCCATGCTCTTAACCATGCATCCTTCTCTCCAGAGCCTAATTTTTATTTTTATTTTTTGCTGGTCTGAAGCTATGTAGCCAAGACTGGCCTCAAATTCATGATGACCCTCCATGTGCTGAGATTACAGGTGTGTGTCACTATTCCTGGCTCTACTAATCAAAAACCCTTCTCTTGGCTTCCCAAGAGGCTGCCTCGTTTAGATATTCCCAAAGGAGAGAGAAAAGGAAATATGAATTACAGAACAATGAAAAATGTTTCACCAACATGGAAGAAATGACTTTAAAAGACATTTTGATGATGGCTTTCATTCCAGTATACACGTAGTGTATCTCTTTTTCTGTGTGAGTGGTTTAACACTATCCAGTTCTAAATGGAGAGACAATTGTCTTTTGAGCTTGTGTTAGACAAAGATGTGAAGGTGTATTTGATGAAGGTGATAAACTTAGTTTGCACATAACAGAAGCACTCTTTCTATCAGTAGAAAATTACTTGCTTTCCGTTCCAGCTATGTCAATGTGAATTAAACAGTCAAACAATGGCCCACAGGTGCACTAAATCACCTCCCTGCACCATGCTATCACACCTTTTATTCCAGGCTGGACTTCTGCTTCTCATTTCCTTCTTGGGCCACTTATTCCCTGCCTTTTATTCTCTGTGAGAAATCCTCATGCCACACACAGCACAGCTGAGAATGTCATGATGTGTCAATGCTGCTGTTTTTGTCTAAGAACTCACAACCCCAAACCCTGTAGCAAACACCCTTTGCTGGTGATAGCCGCTAGTTGACGTTAGTGCTGCTGTTTAGACAATGGCCTAAAGGGTGGTTCTCAATCTGTGGGTCATGACCCCATTGGGGGCCGCCTATCAGATATACTGCAAATCAGATGTTCACATTGTGATTCCTAACCGTAGCAAAATTACAGTTATGAAGTAGCAACGAAATCACTTTATAGCTGAGGACCACCACAACATGAGGAACTGTATCAAAGGGTTGCAGCATCAGGAGGGTTGAGAACCACTGGCCTAGAGCCATGATGACTCTGGGTCTCCAATAAGGGCTATAAACCTCTTGAGTTCCTTTTCAGGGTATCAGTAGCTGACAGCATTTTTGAGGGCTTTCATTCATTTGACGCCCTGAACTGATGGAAATCACAGTCCTGAGGCTGTTTCAGGGCATGGGGAGGGATTTGTGCTGTGTCATATGCTATCTGGCAGCATTTCATTTCACGGTACTAGTGCATTTTTCCTGGGGTTTATTTATTTCAGTTCTGTGTCGTGTTCCTGAAGATGGATCCATCTACCACACAGCCAGCATGAGTTGGTTGATCTAAATCACTTGTCACTTTTAAGAACCTCTTTTTTTTTTTTTTTGGTATAAGTATCTTATTTATATCTAGACTGGCCTCCCAAGTGCTAGGTACCACTATGCCCAGCTAAAGCATAATTCGCCCCCCTTTTTTCTTTCTGTGTATATGTTTGTGGTCTATGTGTGTGTGTACTTGTTCAAATGTATGTGTTTAGGTGCACATGTTTGTGCATATGGGGCTGAATACCAGAGGTCTGTGCTGTGTATCTTTCTCAATTATCATTTTATTATTTGTGTGCATGTGTGTGACATATGTGTGTGTGCACACATGCATGTTCAAGAGTGCATGAGTGAGCTGGGTGGTGGTGGTGTGCACCTTTAATCCCAGCACTCAGGAGGAAGAGCCAAGAGGATCTCTGTGAGTTCGAGGCCAGCCTGGTCTACAGAGTGAGATCCAGGGCAGGCACCAAAACTACACAGAGAAACCCTGTCTCAAAAAACAAACAAACAAACAAACAAACAAACAAAAAGAGTGCATGAGCTCAGGCTGATGCATGATCATATGCATATGTGTATGCAGGCCAGAGGTCAACATCACATCAGGTGTCTCTATTGCTCTCTACCTTTTTTTTTTTTTAGACAGGCTCTCTCATTGAACATGGAGCTCAGCAATTCAGTTAGACTGGCTGGCTAGTGAGTCCACGGGATCCATCTGTCTCTGCCTCCCCAGCACTGGGGTTACAGACTTGAGCCACCAGACTAAGCTTTCTACAGGGCTGGTAGGGATCTGAACTCACGTCCTGATGCTCATGTCTCAAGCACTCTACTTACTGAGCCAATTTCCTTGCTTCAAAGCAAACAATGAATTTTAGTAAATTGTGTAGATTTCTGTAGCCATCCCAATGATCCGGTTTTAGAGTATCTCAATTATATCCCAAACCTCCTTCTCATTTCTCCTCAAACTTCACCCCACTCCCATCTCCAACCCCAGGCAAATGTCTCTGATAGTCCTTACTGGGATTTTGATATAAATGGAGCCATGCAACAGTGCCTTACCCTGACTTCTTAAGTTCCAGGAGCGCTGGCTTTCACTCAGTCATGGGCTGCAACCTGGAGCTGTGGACTACAGTAAGTCTGCTTTCCCACAGCTAGCCTTTCGCCAGGGTATTTTATTACAGTACTGAACGTCACACTAGAACACGATCCATGACCAGAGTTCGGGGTGAGTCCTCAGAAGAATCTTGGAAGGCATTGCGAAGGGAGTTTGGAGAGAGACTGGTCTCTTGTTAGGGAAGTCAGGCAGTTTCTTCAGTGGTTTTTACTACTGGAGATGTTCTCTTCTCTGGTAGGAGTGAGGACCTTCTTATTAAAAAAAAAAACAACCTTATTTATTTATTTTATATACACTGGCAGTTATGCATGGGTGCACATGCATTTATGCACATATGTAGCAGGAATATTAAGTGTTCTTATTAATGAAACTCAAACCCGAGGCCAGTTATTGGGGTGATTGCTGGAAGATCAGAGAAGCAGAACAAGCCACGGCTATCTCACCTTGCTAGTTCCTCAGGTGATCCTGTTTCCTCAGGCTGGAAGCTTCTGAGTCCTCATCCCAATGGCTCTCAGCTGAAGTGTGTTGCTCCAAAGCCTGAATGCTAACCAACCAAATGCTTAACTAACTACATGCTTTTCTCCTCCAGTTCCTGGTCCTCATGCCTTATATACCTTTCTTTTTCTGTCCCCAGTCCCTGGGATTAAAGGTTGGGTTTCTGGGATTAAAGGCGTGGGTCACCATGCTTAGCTGTTTCTAAAGTGGCCTTGAACTCAGAGATCTGCTAGCTCTGCCTCCCAAGTGCTGGGATTAAAGGCGTGCACCACCACCACCCAACTTCTGTTATGGCTTACTCTTCCCATTTTTTAGCCACCGTTTTTGGCTTGTTCTAGTGGCTGTCTGTTCTCTGACCCCAGATAAGTTTATTTCGGGGAACACACACTATTTCAGGGAACACAATACCCACCACACACATACACGTGGGGGTTAGAGGCTGACACCAGGGCCTTCCTCAATCATTTTCCACCTTATTCATTAAGGTGAGGTCTCTAAGTTGAACTCAGAGCTTGCTGAGATAGCTAACACGGGTAGCCATCTTGTCGAGGGTATCCTCTCCCCTCCTTCAAAGGACAGGAATTACGGGCAGTCTGCCACCTGGCATTTATATGACTTTGTGGTGAAGTCTGGTGCCTCACGCTTGCATTGCAAGTGTTGTTTCCACTGGGCCATCTCCCCAGCCCAGAAAGTACTGATAGTGTGGACACTGACCCCGGGTTGTGAGCATTGAATGTCAACATCATAGATGGTCTAGAAGGAAGATCTGCCCATCAACCCCCATGCCATTTAGAGCATCAAGGATGGCACTGTTAGCTTTCTATCTGCTATCAGTGCAGGTCAAGGGAGAGGCAGGAGTGCTGGATTCTCATCTTCAGTGACAGGGAGATAGCTTGTAGGCATCAGGTTATGAACACCTGCATCCAGGTGCAGTGGGTAAACTGCACTGTCCTCCACTTGGCAATGTTGCTTCTCTATGGCATCCACTCTTGACGCCACCCTTGGGAAGAAACACACTTCTTGCAGGAAGGGATCTTAGGGAGGGAGCACCAGTGATGAGATGGACTTGCTGAGGACAGCAAGTAGGGTCAGTGTTGGGCCTGCATGGGAGTCACTGAGCTCTTGCTACTTAAGAGTGTGCTCTGAGGATGGAGGACAGTGGTAGAGTACTCGCTTGGCATGCACAAGGCCCTGGATTCAGCTTTCAGCATGAAAGGGGGGATCGGGGTACAGAATCTAAGTTCCACCCTGAGACTTCAGTAAGTACACAAGCAGATCTGCCCACGGGTACTGAAGCATATGTGGCTCCTACAATGTCTCTTTACAAAGACAGTAAAAATCTGGACATATAACTCAGCCGCTAGAGTGCTTGCCTTGAATGCCTGAAGTCCTGGATTTTTCCTCAGCACTGCATCAACCAAGCATGGTAGTCATGCCTGCAACCCCAACACTCAGGCAATGGGAGCGGGGAAAATAAGAAGTTCAAGGTTATCTTTAGCTACATAGGGAGCTGGAGGCCAGCCTGGGCTACATAAGACCATGTCAAAACAAAACAAACAAAATACAAATCTTTTTTTTTTTTAAATTTTATTTATTTTTTTTTTAGCTCCTCAGGTGATTAACAAGCACTTTCAGGGTGGCAGTTCCTGGTCTAGCCTTGTGCTTGGAGGAGGCCTCCGCAAACACCTAGCCACATGTCCATTCAGGCTCTGCCCAATAATTCTAGGACAGAGAGCCACAGCTCATCGACAGGACAGGTGACAGCACAGCACTCCCTGTCTTTCTCTTTAGCTAAGGGTGGTTGGGGAGGCAAGTGGGCCTAAGTAGATAAATTGCTGGGCAATTTGCAAGGGCAGGTCACCTGCTCCAGCTGCCCTTTAAAACTGCTCAGCTTTAGAGCAGACTGATTGCTTAAGAGGTCTGGATGGAGCGTGCTGACTTTCTGCAGGATTGTGGGTCTGCCTGGCCTCACTCTGCAGTCCATGTCTGTTTAGACATGTGGCATGACTGTCTGTGAGCACACACGATGCAAATGAACCATCATCACTTCTGATGCCAGGGCTCCTGCACAGCATGGCGAACAAGCCAATGAGAACAATGCCTTAGCATACAACAGCATCACCAGGAGTCCTGGACAGTTTAAAGGCCCCGCCCCAAAGCGTTTGATTTCAGTTTATGGGATCCCAACTGACAAACTGCATTGCTAGGAATTCCCAGATGATTCAAACTGAGAATGATCAGAAATTTTAGTTTCAAAGGCACTGTAGCTCCCCCAGAAACTGCCTCCTAAATTTTACTTGATCAAGTGCTCTGATGATGGTAGTTTAAGGCATTCCAGCCCAGGGATACCCTAGGACAAAGTGAAGAGAGAAGCAATCTGACATATTCTGAGATCAGTTTTAAATTCCTATGTTCCAAACTTACTGTCTGAGCTGCTGCAAAGCAATACCATTTGCCTCTTTCGCATACTCTGAATCTGTTGCAGTGAACAGTTGTGGTGACGACTATGTTCGATCTGTAGTGTGTTTTTTAAGATAAGATCTCGGGCAACCTAGGCTGCCTTCAATCTTGCTATTAGCTGAGGCTGACACTGAGCTCCTGATCCTCCTGCCTCCACCTTCCCTGTGCTGGTTTACAGTTGGGCACCATCCTAGCCTGCTGTGATGTTTGAGTTTGAAATCTCATTTGCCTTCTGGTTGGTGGCCCTACCAATACGGGAGAGACATTGAGTGTACAGGCTGTGTGGTGACCTTCCAGGCTTCTGAAGTCCTGGGTCTGGCTAGGGATGCTACCCTCACATTTATGTCTCCACTACCTGGCAGGTGCTGACCCAACCAGGGTTACTTAATCCTGCTATCCCCCCAATGCTCAGTGACCCGGCACATCTGGCTGGAGTTCCTTTGGACAGATTTCTTTCTCCCGTGGCAGCAGCTCAGAGTAGTGATCTGCTATGACCTCCATGGGAACTCCTGTCTACAGCTTGCCAGCAGACTGCTGGGTAATGGCGGCTTCCTGCCAGGAGAAACTGGGACTGCACTTTATTCCATAATTAAGTAGACAGGATTTACATCATCAGAGTACCTGGACTGTCTGACTCCATTTCATATTATTCAAAACAGAGACTTGGAACTTCATATTTTTTTTTTTATAAAAAATTTATTGAGATGATGTAATTATAGGCTTTTCTTTAAAAATTATTTGCAACTCACTGGCCCTGAGAAAAGGCATTTTTTTTGTTTGTTTTTTTCTTTTTTGTTACATTCATTTGATTCAGTCCCTTATAAACCCCACACCTCATAAACAAGAGATTAGAAACTAAACAACAACAACAACAAAAATTCATTCTAGATTCATCTGGCTTGCAGGTGGGTGCAGTCGCAAAGAGAAATCTTCACAAATGTTCACTTGCGAGGGCGAGCGAGAGGCAGGAGTTTTGCAGTTGTTTAGTGTTGACGCGGACGGGGCCAGAAGAATACTGGGTTAGTTCTCTGTGCCTTGCTGATGGGCAGGGTTCCGGGTGTCCCTCTACGCTCCTGCCCCACTGGCTGTCTGTGTCACTCAATTTAGGTTTCTGTTCAGAAGAGGAGCAGGCTGAGCTCCATCTAGCACCGAATGACTGGGCAGTGGAAACCACCCTGTGCATCTTTAGTTTCTTTGCTGGGGATGGATGAAATAGGGCTTGAAACCAGTACACTTTCTAACTGCATTCTAACCACTTAGGTTGGAGCCCGATCCTAACTCTGTCTGTGTCACAATGTCTGCTCGCAGGGTAAGTGACATGACCTCTCTCAGGTTCTCTCCTGCAAACAACAGTGGATGTGCCAAAATGTGTTCATGGTTGGATCCTGGACAGTGTGAGAAGACACAGGGGCCACTCAATCCTCTCATAGCCATCCAGATGTCAGCTGAAGTGACATTTTATCTGGACCAGGTGTTAGTGTGAAAAGGCGCTAGATCAGAGGGTTCTGAGCTAGGGAAAGGGGACCCCCCCCCCAGCCTGTAGCCTGTTCTGTTGTTTCCTAATGAGGACTCTTCTCCTTAAAAATGGGGGGTGGATATGGAACAGCAGTGACACTGCCTTTGGTCGTCACCAAGCTGCCTTGGATCAAGAAGATCTGAGAGAAGTTACTGTCAACATCTAACCAGCTACCAAAGTTTTCTTCTTCTGAAGACAGCCTGGCCAAGGACACAGGACAGAGAGTTCCAGGACCTAAGTGACAATGCCCACCCTTCACACAGCAATGCTTTCTTACAAATTCCTTTTCTAACCCAACCCATGAGAGCCACAGAGAAAGGCCACCTACCTATTCATCTGACACATGAAATTTTAGTTTGGTTCCATCACCTCTTGAATTTAATGTTGAGCTAGAAGATCACAGTGGATGGAAAAAAAAATGGAAAACCAAAAAAACCCAAAAAGCTCCTGTAGTGGTGATCCTTCCAAGGTGTGATCGACTAAATCTGAACCCTCTGGGTCTCCAGCCTGAGAGCACTGCACCCCGGTGACAGCACCAGCCATGTCTTCTCCCCAACCAAAAACCAAATGAGGATGTTTGCAGCTAAGAGAAGCAAAGTAAATCCCTACTGTGAACACTGCATGGGAAACAAAGATGTTGCCACAGTGAGCTTTTCTAATGTAAGTGGCTGAAGCCATCATCCTGGGCCTCACATACTTTCACATGTTTTTAATCCAGGGTTCCTTAGGGAACAAAGGAATTCCCTTCTACAGTTCATCTGGAAGATTCCTTGGATGGTTAGAGACTGGGTTCAACACATGGGCAAAGTGGCCAGAATGAGGTGTCTTAGTCTCTCATTTCATAGTCATACTCAGGACCTCAGTCAAAACAAAAACCAAATAACCCACCCTTTCTCTTTAGCTCAACCCAGGGGCTCAAACAATGCAAGAGTTTGGCCTAATCTCCCCACTGGAGATAAGGTACCAGTCATTTCAGAGGCCAAGAAAAAAAAAAAGTATCTCCTGCTTTCAAGAAACATAGCATGTGACTCTCATCGCCACCCATGAATACTAAGCCCAACCCCTCACCCAGGTCACCGAACTCTTGGAAGGTAGATGGGGTGGGACTTGGGAGTCAAAGAAAGACTAAAGGAGCCTGATCAACTCAATTCCAGTGTCTGAACCACAGTCTGTCTACATGTCTGTGAGCTGATGTCTGGTGAGTAAGGCCCAAAGAGACATGCCCGGGTACTCCTAGCCTCTATGTGCTCCACTTAGGGACATTTGGAGGGCAGCTCTGGTCTGTTAGCTTCACCTGTGTACTGCCTCTGGTCAAGTACACACATACCCAGGAGGACAAGGGTGGTTTATAAGGCAGGCCTCATCACCTGGGTTTAAAAACACTGTAGTTCAAAGAGTCCATGTCGATGGCTAAAAAAAGGGGCACCCGCCTCCACCCCCGAGAAGCTGGGTGTGATGGTGGATACCTTCAATCCCAGCACTTGGGAGGCAGAGGCAGACAGATCTTTGAGTTCAAAGCCAGCCTGGTCTATAAAGCAAGTTCCATGACAGCCAGAGCTACATAGTGAAACCCTGTCTTGAAAAACCAACAAAACAAAACAACAAAACCCAAATCCCCCCCACTAAAACAGCTGTCTAAAAATCTCTGCTATCAAAAGTCCTAAGGCATAGCATTACCCTCATCTTGGAAGATACTACCGACCTTATGTCGAGGTGAAAAAAAAAAAAAAAGCCACAGATACGTCTTCTTGAAACACAGCAATGACAGGAGGAAAAGGGAATGAATCTGAGGAATTTCCTGTCTCTGCTGGTTGTGCAAATACCAGCTGGGCCGAGTCTGCACTCCAGGATCCTCCCTTGTATGTGTTCTATGTTCAGTGAGGACCAGTAAAGAAAAACAACAAAAAAGGCTAGGACTGGGAGCAGGGTGGCTGCAATCCCACAAGGGCAAAATGTCTCGGGAAAGGAACTGCCAGCATTGCTTTCTCACCAGCCTCGACTACCTGTTCCTGGACCACTAGGCCTGGGCGAGCTTCTCCTATTTTTCCACTTTGCAGCACTTCCAGGAGAGTCCCAAGCGGCCAGGGCGTTTGAAATCATTTGGCCAACCTCTGACCTATCTTATGACCGGACCTCCCACTGATCTTTCTGGAATACAGCAGCATTTGTGAGGTGTTTGGCCTTCCTCAGACGGGTGCCCAAGGGGTCTGGTTGTGTGATGACGGCCACAGAACAGCTGGGTCAATGTTTAGTTTAGGTGCCAGGGAGGCTAGGTCTGCTAAAAGGCATGTGATGCAGAACAGCGGGCAGAGGAGGAGGAAAGAGAGACAGGATGAGTGAGAGAAGTGAAGAGGGAGACAGAGAGAACTCTCTCATTTTTGAAAGTTTCTCTCTCTCTCTCTTTTTTTTTCCTCATCCAAGACCTGCCTGCAACAGGACAAACCTGATCCATGTGACAGGAAAATGAGGAGCCTGATCCCTTCTGCAAGTCTCTTTCCTGACCAGCTGAGCTGGCCGTACTTTGTGAGATTTGCAAAAAAAAAAAAAAAAAAAAATTAATATATATATAATAGATATATTTCCATAGGAAAACAACATGTGATGTCTTCCCCTGTATGAACGATGAATAGTCAAACGGCATGTTCTTAAAAAAAAAAACCAAACAAACCCAGAAAAACAAAAACAGAAACATCATGAGACTAACAACAGGTGCAGGGTGAGGGTGAGGCGTTACTGACAAGAGAGGTCTGAAGGAGAAGCAAATGTGAAGTGTGAGTCTCAGGCTTGTGCCCTCCGCCATGTTTCCAGCCCCGCCATTGCTGGGTGGTTTGTCTAAGGTGCTCTGGGTCCCTCTCGGTCTGCAAGAAAGTATTCCTGCCATTCCTGGGCCTCTTCTTTTTTAGCCATCCCCAGCTCGCCTGCTCCATCACGCCTCCAGCGGCCCCTGTGGGCAGGTTTCCTCTTGGCCAGCCGGTGAGGCCCACTGTGGTGGGTCCCTTAGCATTCATCCTCTTGGTACGCTTGTTCATCCAGCTCCTGAGACTCAAGGTGCTCTAGACGGTCTGTCCGGCCACTCATGATTTCATCTGGGGTTTTCATGAACCTTTAAGCAGGAAATGAAAGAGTCAGGAGTCTGTATTCCCAAAGACATCTTTCTTCCCTCTCTACTCCAACCTATAGAGCAACACGCATGGAGCTGGGGACCCACTGAACCTAGACACTGGAGCTACCTCAGCACAGATAGGGAAAGGCTCCTCTCTTACCTGTCTGAAAGGTGACAATGACATAACAAGGTGAGGGACTATGAGAAGACAGTGCCTTTTGGTGCTAGGAGTGTCTTATTGCTGGATTGCATAAAGGGGCCTGGGTACTGCTCACTTGTCTGTTTCTTAGTTTTAAAGATTGTGTATGTGTGTGTGGTTATGTACACATGTGTGGATGCACCCTGTGCAGGGAACCAACAGGACATCATGTGTGCCACACTGTCACTATCTGCCTAAGTCCTATGAGACAGCACCTGGAGCTAGGCTGGTGGTCAGCAAGCCCCAGTGACCCACCTGTCTCTGCTCTCCACAGAGCTGGGGTTACAGGTGTGTGCACAGTCTCACTTGGCTTTGTATGTGAGTGCTGGAGATTTGAACTCAGGTCCTCATGTGCAAGCAAGCACTCTTGCCCAATGGAGCCTTCTCTTCAACCCTAGATAGACCCCCAAGAGTCCTACATCTACTTCTACTCCAGTCTGAGAGCCCAGGGAATAGTATTCAAAACTTGAATTTAACTCAAAGGATGCTACTAGATGTTACTGGATACTATTGATCAACGGGCATCTTAGGGAAGGGAGCTTCTGGAAATTGGAAAAGCAAGAAGAATTCTTTTTTCCCCACCATCTATCCAAACTGCCAGAAATGACTCCCCCTTAGCACGTCCCCTTCCTTTGTAGCTGGAGTGCACAGCAAGCTTCACATTCTTGGTCACCGTATGTCATTTGGAATAGCACTGGTGTCATGGTCTGACTATGGTCTGCACAGTGCAGGGAGGAAGCCTGGATGCAAACGTCCTGTCTTTCCCTGTGGGTGGGGTGGGGTGGGGGACGATGAGGCTTTCTCCAGCCTCCACGGTGTCTGCACTTTTCCCTTGTCCTATGCTCTGCCCTGTACCTGTGAGCTACCTTCAAACACACTTTCCCTATCATCAATCCACCAAGTCAGAGATGCAGTCTTTGACCCATCTGCCATTGACCCCCAAGAAACGCTTATTTTTCTACTGTTCACTTCCACTAACCCACCATTGCTGTCTGCTCGTCCTGATGGAAACTACGGCTCACGTCTTTTTGCACATTTTCAGCCTTGCTCTGATCTGGAACTTTCTGGACTCCTTCCAGAGGGGTTTACCGAGTCCACCCTGCAGTCTACCCACCCACCCTGAGGCACACCCGCCACACCCGACTTCACTCTATTACATAGAGTCATACACCAACAAGCCATCGTTTTGTACAGTTTGGCTTCCAGCACGCTTTTCCTCAGAAAAGGCTCCTCTCTTCCTCTCTAACGGCACTCTTCGGTTCTCTTGCTCAAAGCCTCTCGGTGGAGACTGGAGGACCTTCCACGCCTACCTCCACTCTCTTCTGCTCGAGGTTGCTCAGCTCCCCAAGCAGTGCACGTCACAGTGGCTGCCGGTCCTCTACTTTCACATTCTCGCTGAAACTTCTCCCTCAGCATCTGAAGAAGCTCAAGATCCTCCCAGGCCAACTTTACAGCTACACCGTATTCGGCTTCAAAACTGCCCCTCCTTCAGGCTACTGTGCCATGGTAAGCTTTTGGTATTTCGTATCAGGTCAGTCCTTAAACATTTACTGAAACTCTCACTGATTGTATACACAAAGTTAAATAAATCAGAAGACGCTGCCTCCTAGGAACTTATGGTTTAGTTGTGGTGAGGAAGCTTTCCCACATATTATTCTTTAAAAAGACTATTTTTAATTTTAGATACAATGGTATTATTTTGCCTGCATGTGTGTGGTGTTGGATCCCCTGGAACTGGAGTTACAGACAGTTGTAAGCTGCCATGTGGGAGCTGGGAACTGAACTCGGGTCCTCTGGAAGAGCAGTCAGTGCTCTTAACCACTGAACCATTTCTTCAGCACACATATTATTAAACGATACTATTCACAATTACTAAAGATGTTTTAAAGACTTATTTTTATATATGTTATATGTCCTGCCTTAGTTTATGTGTGCCATGTGCATGCAGGAGCCTGAAGAGGCCAGAACAGGGCTTCAGATACCCTTGTACTGGAGTCACAAGTGGTTGTGAGCCATCACGTGGATGTTAGGAACTGAACCTGGGTCTTTTGTATCTAGCATAAAAGAACGGGGAGCTGAAAACTTGGGGTGAAGAAAGGCTGTGAACTGAGCTAGAGGCCGTGAGGGTACTTCTGTATTTATTCTTTTCTATTGTGGCTTCTTCCATGGCTCTTCCTGTTCCTCTAAAGATGAACGTGATTGCTACTGTTCCCACAATGCCACTCCACCTCAGAGCTAATGTCTGGCTTATTGGCTGTCCTAATGCATACTTTCATCCTTGTCGGCACAGCGGCTCACACACAGTGACGTTTTCCTACCTAGACATGGACGATTCTAAATCCACATCTCCAGCCCCATCTGTTGGTCTTTTTGTCTAATTTGCCAAAACCTATAACCTAAGGTCCTACTTGCCATTCCTGCTTCCTCCCACCACATCAGTGACCACTGGCGTCAGGGTTCCACCTATGCCATCCTCAGTGGCCCCTAGACCCTTCCTTCTATTCTACTTCTGGGAATCACCATCTCCATGGTAATTGGAACAGCTGGAAACCATTAGCTATGGGGAATCTGGAAAGGGGGAGGGCTGCCTACTTCGAGGCCTTTACACTTCTCTAACCATGATGCATTTGTAAGATGTTTAATTTGGGGGGCTCAGTTGGTAAAGCCATGCAAACATGAGTTCAGTCCCCACCCACACAGGAGGGGACACAGTGGCATAGGTTTAGTACTCTCAGCTGCTGGGGAGAAGGGACAGGCGGATCCCCAAGCTCCTTAGCCAGCCCACGCCAGTGAGGCCTCATCTCAAAAATCAGGGTGGATAGGGCCTGAGAAATGACACCAGAGGCTGACCTCTGACCTCTACATGCATGTGCACACATATGAATACACACACATAAACAACATCTTTATGAATTAATGGTCACTCTTATTTGATGAGCTGTAATTTGGTATTTCCAACTTCACCATATTGCATCCTCTGTTTCATTAAAAAAATGGCTGTGGCTGACACCCACATGGTGACTCACCATGGGTCATGACCTGAAGCTTGACAAAGCAGCTTCCAGGTTTGGTGACCTGGAAGTTCCAGCTTAATCCTTCACTTTGCTATGGACAATGGTTATTCTGATTTCTCCCTTTCACTCACTCCACCAGGCTTCAATGTCTGATAATGCTATCTGGTCCCTATGTTGTTTTAGAGGTGAGTCAGATTTCACTTTTCATACAGCACAGACTTAAGAAAAAAAAAAAAAAACCCAAAAAAAAACAAACAAAAAAAACGATATTTTTTAAACCTTAAATCCTAACAAACCACTACCCAGTTTCCAATGAACAGTGTTGGCAATGATGGCTTTGGGTCTCAGCTAGGCATGCCCGAGTTCCTAACCATCCCCCTCCTCCCTCTTATGTAAAGAAAATCATATCCTCCCAAAAGAAGGAAAGGAAAGGAGGAAGTACTACCTGAACAAAAGCCTTTGTCCGGGCTCCTTCCTGATAATGTTCAGTTTGTAGTAGTGGCGCAGGGCTCTGGACATTTTCTCATAGGTCATGTTTGTTCTGTTCTGTTTGTTCAAAGGAGGAAGGGAGAGAGAAAAAAAAAGCACAGAGACACAATGAAATGAACCACAGAAAAGGCACCAGGCAGCTATTAACATAAAGGCTGTTGAGTTGCCCCACATGCCCTCACCGGCCTGGGAACTCCAGCTGCTCCTCTGCTGCCTTTCTCGGGCTCTCCCTTCTGCTGCCTGCCCTCACGGCCTCTGTGGCCAAGGACCCCTCCTAAACTGAACTGTCCCAGATACGTGCTAACTAACCTAGCACACCCCCTGCAACCCTCATCTCTTTCTCTTGACATGGTTCCCGGCTTCCTCTCTCTCGGGTAGGAGACAGGTGGTCTGGCCTTCGTGTCCTGGCTCACATAGCATTTCTCTGTGTCGCAGAGACTTTTCCACACCTGTCTCTGGTCTGTTACTGCTGATGGGCAGTGCACAGAAGGTCCCTCAGTGACTCAAACACTTAAATGTCTGTTTATGGGACCTCAACACATTTGTCCACGGCCCTTGGCTGGTCTTCCTCTGCTGGGAAAGGGATCAGGCTGCCTTCTTAGGAGGCCTGAGGCTCAGCTGTACCACCTCAGTATCTCCCCTGCAGCTTGGTCCTAGATCTCCTTCTATGTCCACTGGCCTGGCCACATTTAGCTCCTTTTCATATCTGCACGTTTGAACTGTCTTCCACACGACAAAGGACTGTTTGCATCCCACTTCCTCTTCCTACTTTGGAACACTGTGGGGGCAGGCTTTCTGCGCCTCTTGCTCGTAAAGGGGGTGTTTTATAATCACAACATATTTTCCATGCAGAAATGGACTTTTGTGAGAAGGGGAGTTTCCAACTTATGGGGACAGAAGTGACACTTCCCAAAGGTCCCCTGTGAGTCACACAGCTCTCACTACTTCCCTATCCCCATAAGGACAACAGGGTGGCAGGTCCAGGTCAAGGGGAGTGGCCGGGTAGGTGGGGGGGGGCGGCGGCACTTACAATCAGTCTAAGGAACTGAGCTCTGAGTTAATGGGCCCCAGACAGAGGTAACACATGGAAAAAAAAGCATCTTTAATCATTTCCTTCCTTCACAACTACCTAATTGTTCGTCCAGGGAGGAACAAACCAAACAATCATGGGCAGACTTGGGAGGGAGGCAAAAAGACAACCATCCTCCATCTCAAGGATGAAGACTATTTTGGCACCAGCTTTCCCAACAAATATTTGGCCTTTTTACCTTATGGTTTCCCCACAGGCGAGCCAATCCATTGGGATCCACTATCCGGAATATTTTGGATTCCTTGTCTTCCCATCTGATGAAGTTTTCGTACCGGCTGTCAGAGAGCAACTGATAGACGTAATCCCAAAGCAGTCTACAGTCTACAGAGGAAAAGCGAGAACAGTGTTCAGAAGGATTTCTGTCAAGGCAGCCACAAGACTCGGGAAAAGGGTTTGTCATCACAGCTTGGGCCTGGTTTTGACTGACTGTCTTATTTCCTCATTCACAGAAGAAATGGGTCCAGAGAGAGCCTGTGAGATCCTGTTGACCTTTGACCCAGGGAGGCTTGGCGCTGACTGAGGCCATGACCTCTATATGAGGACCAACGAGGAGGAAAAGCTTTTTTCAAAGCCTGAGGCTGAAGTAGCCTGTCTGAAGGATGAGGCACCAAGGCATACCTGCAAATGAGCAAACAGGCTTTGACAGCGGGTCCCAAACAGTTAGGACACACGGGGTGAAGAGTCTGTGTGTGCGTGCGCGCCCGTGTGTCTGTCTGTGGGGGCCAGAGGCTGACACACGTGTCTTCCTCAATAGCTCTCCATCTTACTACTTTTAAACTTTTTCTCTGTGAGTGTGTGTGGTGTATGGGCCTCTGTGTACACACTCGAAAGCCAGAGTGTGGCATACCTGCACATAATAGAAAGCAAGGAGACACTGGGTGTCTTCCCCTGTCATTGTGTCCGCCTTCCTGTCTTGAGCCAGGGCCTCATGGAACTTGGAGCTCACCATTTTGGTTAGGTTGGCTGGCCAGCCAGCTCCAAGGATCCACCATCCTCCCCCAATTCTGGGGTTACCGCCATGCATGGCTATGCCTGACTTTTACATGGTGCTAGGGATTCTAACTCAGGTCTTCTTCTTTGCAGAGCAAACACTTACCCACTGAGCGCCTTCTCCAGCCCCTTCATCCACCTTTTATTTACTTATTTACTTTTGAGACAAGGTCCCTCACTGAAAAGGAATCTAGACTGGTTGGTCCTTGAACTCCTGCCTCGGTCTCCCCAGGGCTGGGTTTACAGATATGCACTGCTGTATCTGGCTTTGAATGCGAGTACTGGGGGTCTCTGTCAGGTCTCCATGCTTATGTGGCAAACATTTTACCGACTGACCCATTTCCTGAGACCAGAAAGAAAAGCTTGAGGTTTTAATGAGAACAATACAATAAAAAGTTAAAAGATTAGAGCTTAAAGATTATTCTGTAGTTGGCAGGAGATGCTAAATGGAAAGAGGAAGACAGGGGCTACAAAGAAAGCAATACATGAAAAACGATGGGAAATTAAAAACTATGCGGCTTGGTGACGTTGGCTGTGAGGACTGTGGCTAGCATTTTAAAAAGAAATACAGATACTCTCATTAGACCATCCTTTGGAGGTCTTTCAAGTTGCTTTATCATAATGGAATCATGGTGGAAGGGAACCTGGTGTAAGAAAATCACTTCTCATGTGCAGAACCGATATCGGATTATGTGGCCAGGCCGCAAACAGCCATCACATGATTGAGTGTGGCACTGCACTGTGCTCAGCCCAGGGTCTTGGCTGTGGAGCCCTGGCTTTCTGGGTCTATGCTGTAAAGGTACCCACCCTCCAGCTCAGCCCAATAGGTTAAGTAGAGACAGATGTGCATCTCCTGGGTACTGCTGATGTTGGATTGGCTCTGGGCTAAGAGTAGAGGTGCCCTTTCTAGCTGCTTATTGTATGGTTCCAGAGGGTTAACCAGATGGCTGGTAACAGAAGGCCAATGACTGAATGCATGTTATTTATTTATATGCATATTTATACACTTGTGTGAGTAAATGTGCAATACATGCATGTGGGAACCCCATGGAAGCCAGAAGAGGAATTACAGGTGGTTGTGAGCTGCCATGTAGGTGCTGGGAACTGAACCTGGGGTCTTTGCAAGAAGAGCAAGTGCTCCTAACTAACCAGCCTTCCAGCCCCTATTAGTGCCTTTATAAAAGATATCTGTAAGAGAGCCCTAACGTATCTACCTGTGAGGACACAGACACAGCAAGAAGACGCTATCTGTGGAAGAGAAAGCACACTCATCAGCAGGCCTCAGATCTGCTGCTGTGTCCTTCAGCCCGGCAGCCTCTAGAAGTCTGTGAGACACTTCCTGTCTCCCACTCTTCTCCATTATTTCCTGCTTTTTTTTTCTTTTTTGGTTTTTCGAGACAGGGTTTCTCTGTGTAGCTTGGTGCCTTTCCTAGAACTCACTCTGTAGACCAGGCTGGCCTCGAACTCACAAAGATCCACCTGCCTCTGCCTCCCAAGTGCTGGGGTTAAAGTCGTGAGCCACCACTGCCCGGCATATTTCCTGATTTTTTGGAGACAGAGTTTCAGTACAATAGCCAGGCTGGCCTCAAACTCATGTGACCTTCCTGTCTTAACCCTCCAATGCTGACCTGACAGAAGTACAGCTCCTCATTCCTACTCTCTGTTTCCACAGCCAGAACAGACAAAGGCCAGAACAGAACTGTGGTTCCCTTGTCCAGGTTTGGCAAATGACAGGCACGTCTGAGTTTTCTATAGTCTCACCTAACTGGAAAAACATCTCCCTAAACCTAGCACTTTCACATGAAACGCCATGCAGTGAGGAGAAGCCCAGGTGTGCACATGGCCCCGTTCTGCACGCCTGAGTGGCAACAGCCGTGTGCACACGCATGTAACTGCAAGCACATGTGCACGTGGAGGTGAGAAATCAACGTTGCATTTTCAATTGCTACTCACTATATTATTTGAGACATGGTCTTTCATTAGTAGACTGGCCAGTACATTCTAGAATCCTCCTTCCTTCATTTACCCACCAACAGGATTACAGGTGTGCACCTCCAAGCCTGGATCTAGTGTGTCCATCTTAATAAGGTTAACATAATTCAACTACAGTCCTCTGGGCTCCAGGCCCCTGCAGAGTTCAAACTTAGAGTGGACAGCTCTCCTGACCTCCATCCCCATCTGCACAGGGATTTCCCACTGCACTGTCTCTTTTTGCTACAGTGGCACATTCCCAGTATCACACAATTTACACAACTGCACAGCATCTCTCAGATTGCTTCTTCAGTTAAAGGCTTACCCAGCTCTGGGGTTTCACGGCAGTCTTTTCAGAGGCATCAAACTGGGTTCCAGAATGTGACTGCAGGACGCGCCCAGTGGATGGCAAACGCAGCAGGGCTTGCCAGAGAACAGACTTGACTGGTAAGCTTCAAGAACATTTGTATATTGCAACTTCGTTCCCTTTCGTAAATTTGAAATAACCCCAAACAAGCTTCCAATTGATCACTTTAAATGACATTTAATCCAGCAAAGCCAACATTAGCTGCGTAATAAAAACGTTGACATTCAAGACACACTGAATTACTCAGCCACTAACGGAAGCAGCCAGGGGAATTTCATGGCATAAAGCAGTTGCTTCAAGCTCGGAGTGTAAGTGGCTTTTTAACACTATTGATTTCTGTTTCTTTAAGAAAGATTATGCCTTGATGGTAAAAATAACTGTCTGACCACACAGCCATGTCCTCTCTTATTTACTATGAAGTATAAGCTATCTGAGTTGTTTTTCTTTTCAACATTTCTTAAGGGAAAGGCACATCCTTTTGTTCTCTAGATCTTCTGGACACTATTATCAGAGACCACCTGGGATTTTCTAGGTTTGTCTGACTCCATGTTTGTATAGATGCCCTTGGATCAATAGTAAAAATGGTGTAGTATGATAAATAAAATGCACTAAATTCTAAAAACAGAAGTCCATCCTTCTATATATTAAACATGCATGGATGTTATTTTTCAAATACAGTTATTTATTAATTTTAAGTGTGTTTCTCTTAAAGAGATGATGGCGAGTGTTAACTGTCAGCTTGACAAAATATGGAATCACTTGTAGATGGGCCTCTGGGCATGTGTGTGAGGATTATCTTGATCGAGGTAACTGGGATGGGAAGACCTGCCCACTGTGGGTGGTGCTATTCCCTGAGTGGGCTCCTAGGCAAAGAGAGCTGGGCAGCAAAATACTTTCACTCCTCTCTGCTCTCTGCCCGTAGATGGGATGCAATCTGCTACTTCGAGTTCCCACATCCTTCACTTCCCCACTACCATGTGCTGTACCTTGAACTGTGAGCCAGAACAAACCCGTTCTTTCTTCAAATTGCTTTTGTCAGAGTACTTTTTTCAGAGCAAAGGGAAAAGAAATTCACACAAGCGTCTTTTTTCCATATAAGGACATTTAGGTATTTTAAAGAAATGCCCATCAGTTGGATCATCTCTTCTGTAAGAGGAAGTTTATGGAATGGATTATCTCAGATAAAGCTACTTTCCAACTGCAGGAACAGTTCCCTGTTTCCTGATGGGTGAGGTACCCGGCTATCCGCCTCTAAGAAGCATTGTAAAAATCCCTTCCTGTGGTTAGAGAGAAATATTTTTACTCCCACGTTTGTCTCTTACTAGAGACTTATTGTATAAACTCACAGAACAGAGACTGTAAAAAGATGGGCAATTCACACATAACCAATATGGCTTCTAAAAAAGAAGTAAATAAAATCCCTGTTAGATAAAAACCAATGTTTAAAAATTTTGAGTAGGCAGGTCAAATTATAGACAAAGGGAATGTGTAATGATGGAGAATAATCTAACTTACCAGAAAGTTTCTAAGAAGGTTACTTTATGTTGTTTTACTGGCTCAACTATAATTTTAAGTGACAGTCTACGAACCCCGCCAATACCACGGATTTAAGTATACATTACCCATGGGACAAAGCTGAATGTCTCTACTTAAGTTTCAAAAGTTGATGATCTCAAAACTGCTAAGTTTATTGGAAGTTCAGTGCCAGAGCAGGTACAATCAGATAATAATAAATGACAGCTGACTTGTGACAGCCACCCTTCTGAGCTGCGGGTGATTTTTTCATTCTAGGGGGAGTCTGACAAAGTCTGGAGACACTTCCAGTTCCTACAACTGCAGTGGATGGAGGTGCTTGTGGCTAAGGCCTCACAGGACATGTTCCCAAGACAAAGCATTCTTTGGCCTCAATATCAAGAGTAGGGAAGTTGGGGTGCTCCGCTTACAGGGACACAGGTTCAGGGCATTAAGGGGACCATCATCTGCCATCCAGGCACTCTTCCCTCTTCCATCAGCTATCTCCCATAAGTGCACTTTACAAATCCAGCACTGTCAACCGTGTGTTGCTATGCAGACGTGTTTACAACGGACAATTGCTTGCATTTCGCTGTGACATAGGAAAACAGAGACTGTTGAGTGCACAGCAGCATGCTGGGGAAGGGTGCAGTGCCGACAGACAACAGGAACCACCTCGATGCTCTCCTGGCCCCATGTGGCTGCCAACAAGCTGGCTCCTCCCAAGTTTGGTTAGTTATGCAGCAGGAGGAGGAGAGGGACACACTCCAGTGAGATACAGCCCGCAGCAGGAGCCTAGCAGTACCTCATCACTGCCTTGCTACAGGTGGCTGCAGCATCTGGATTTACATCCAGGGACAGCAAGTGGAAAGAGAGGTTAACAGGTACCCTGGGGCTTAAATAAATGGAAATTTCCAATCTCCCCAAGTCCCATTTCCTCTCAGCCACAGTGCTGTTGCTGTTCTGTTAAAAAATGAAAAGAAAACCAAAAAAACCACCACCCTCGGCATGCCTTCTCTTTAGAACTCTTTGATTTCACACTGAAAACAGAACAGTGCCTTAGCCAGAATGTGAGAACTCAGAACCACTTAGAACATTCCCGATGGAGTGGACGGTCTTCCCCTCCCAGGGCTCACCTTTATCTTAACCACCTCCTCTAAGAGTCACCAGGCAAAGCGTAGGGGACAGAGGGCACATATGCAAATCCTGAAGGAAGCTGGGGAGAGGAATCGGAGGGGTTCACTTTGTGGGTTAGCATCACTCCATACAGACCTTGTCACCTGCCAGTGCTGGTGCCAGCTCAGGATGGACCCCTGTGCTGGCTGTACCCGGCTGCTCCTCTAATCTCTTCCACCCACAGTGGGGCAGCTCTGCAGTGAAGCAGAGAAGCGATCTGACCTGTGGGCACTAACTCACATGTGTGGTGTGCTCCCTGGTTGTTTCACTGTCAATCAAAAGTGCCCCGTTATCCCAGTGTTACAGATAAGAAAGGAGACAAGGCTGGAGTATTAAGCCCTTCTCTGGTACCCAAGAACTGACTTCCATCCTGCTGACTGCAAAGTCTGGGTGAACACACAGGCCCACCCTGCTTTCCTGGGGACGCCCTGGCTCTCTACACTAGACCTTACCAAGAAAGGGCTCTGGCCTGAGGGCTCCCGAGGCTCAGTTCCTGAGATGGTGCAGGAGAGGGCTGCACTTTCAGTGTGTGCAAAACAACCATGGAACCCATCCCACAACTCTGTCCTCTGAACTCACGTGAGACCTTCACCTCTTATCAGTAAAGCTCAGGAATCATTTGTGACTTTTAATTTTATTTATCTTTGGTCTTGAAGGATACTCCTGAGGCTCATTTACAAAGGGGTGGGGGTATCCAAGTTTCATTTGAAGTTACTCACACTCCAAATTTCTGGGAAGGAAATGGAGAAGGCAAGTGGGAGGCTGGAGTACAGTGTGTGTCCTCTACTACCCCAGATCTCTGAGGCCAAGCCTCCCACCACTGTCCCTGAGCTTTATTTCCCCCCTTTTATTGAAAATAGATTTTTTTCTCACATAAATCCTGATCACACTTTCCTCTCCCTCTACTCCTCCATTTCTCCCACCTCCCCTCCCATCCAGATCCATTACCTTTCTGCCTCTCATTAGAAAACAAGCAGGCATCTAAGAGATAGTAATAAAATAAAAAGATAAAACAAAAACTAACACATTGGAATTGCACAGAACAAACAAACAGAAGTAAAAGAGACCAAGAGAAAGTACAAAAATCAGGGACCCACTCATTCACACACTCAGGAATCCCAGGAAAGCACTCAACTGGATGACATAATACATATGCAGAGGACTTGCTGCAGACAGACCTGTGCAGGCTGCCTCAGTCTGTGAGTGCATTTGTATTCTGATTCCGTTAATTTAGAGGGCTTCGTTCTCCGGGGTCCTCCACCCCCTCTGGCTCTTACTCTCTTTCTGCCTTCTCTTCAGGGTTCTCTGAGCCCTGGGGGGAGGGATTTGATGGAAACATTCTGTTTATGGCTGAGTGTTCTAAGGTCTCATTCTCTGCACAATGTCTGGCTGTGGGTCTGAATTTGTTCTCATCTGCTGCAGGAGGAAGATTCTCTGATGATGGCTGAGCAAAACACTGATCTATTGAGTATAGCAGAGTGTCATTAGAGTCATTTTACTTATTGCTACTTTTTTTTTTTTAAAGACCAGTAGTATTTGGTTTTATCGCAAGTCTGTGGGTTAGCTAGTCTCTGATTCTTAGTTACCCAAGCAGCACCAGGTATTGGTTCTATCTTGTGGAGTGGGCCTTCAGTCAAATCAGATGTTGGCTGGTTATTTCCACAGGCTTTGGGCCACCACTGCCCTAGCCTATCTTACAGGTGGACACTACTGTCCTGAGTGTGTGGCTGGCTTGGTGTTTACATTTCTCTTTTGGTAGCCTGCAGAGGACCTTCCTGTACTAAAGACATTAGCACACAGAGGCGAGGGCTCCATGAGGCACCAGCTCAACATCTTCCTGCTCAGTGAGTCGTGTGCTGTCTTCAGCAATGCTGAAGCTTATGGAGAACAACCTATAGTTTTGGCAACAGCCTGGATTGTTTGGGGATTGCCATGGAACTCCTTTTGCCAACAACTCAATTAGATCTAACCCAGTCCTGGTACTGGAAGCTTCATGTGGTGACAAAAGATGGTCCATTGGATCGGTCTCCCCCATTACTTGGAATTTCATTTGGATAGACATCACATACGTTTGTATTTTAGGACATTTCTACTGATCAGGTTTCTATACTATCCCCCCAAAATGGCCTGTAATTTTAGGGGTCTCTCCTGTACTCCCCGCTTCTTCCCTCTGGAGGCTTTCTGAGTTGAGTTTCTGTGAACAGGTAACTCCTCCAGTAAATAAGACAAATCATGAAAGTATGTTGTTTGGGCCTGTGACAACATGATAGCAGGCTCATCTTGCAGGTAAACATTTCTTCAAGGCCCCCTCAAGATCTAAGGATCTGAAAGACTGTCATGAAGTCTGTCAGGGACAGTTGGGAGTGAAGGGATTCCAAATCTTACTGGCTATGGGTCAATGAGCCAACTGACCAATGGCATCCTGAAAGAGGTTCAAGTCTGGCAAGACTGGGAGAGTGCAGCCAAAGGGTCAAGATATGCACAGGCAGGAAAGCATCGCCACTGTGGGTCATGGGCTTTGACCAAAGTCCCCACTTTAGTCTTTTAAAAAGATTTGTCTAAGCCCAATGTGAGTGCACTGGTAATCCCAGCTCTCAGGAGGTTGAGGCAGGAGGATCGGGAGTTCAAGGCAGCCTGTGTCTTTCACCTAGAATAATGTCTCGCACATAGGAAATACAGGATAATTTTCAAATAAATGAACAAATGTGTGACTACAAATTCAAATATGCAAAGAATCTGTTACTGAGCTGTATTTTATTTTATGTTAACAGTGCTACTGCAATTGTTCTGTATTGTTCTCCGAGCACAGCCCGCAGTCCTGAACTTGTCTACTCTCTTACATCATCTGTTATTGTTCTTTTCACGTGCCTCCGACATGCCTCATCACCTAAAGTCTCAAGTATTTCCTTGCCAGCAAGACTGTGCTTCCTCAGCCCATGTTATGTCTGAAGTTCTCAACACACTGACTGTTCATGGGAACAGTGATGGGGAACATAGGGCACCCCACTTTTTATGTATAGGCCAATTGGTAAACATTTAAGACTTTGTGGTCATAGGCTCTCTGGAGCAACATACCTGTATTCATGCTTGGGTTATGGCTTGAAGCATACATAGTCAATCACTTAATAAAAGGGTAGCTTTCCCCAATAAACTCATTTAGAAAATCAGGTGTTAGCTGGATTTGGCCAAGGCTTCCAATTTGGGGAATTTCTGGGTAGAAGGAAACAGTATCTGGGGTAGGTTGGGGACCTAGACTTGAGGCTGTATTACATCTCAGTCTTTACAGTCTTTTATCGAGAAAGTCACTTCTAGTCAACTCATCTAGTCCTAAGAAGGGACTCCAACACAAACAGCATGATGCTTATCCACAGAGAACACTCTCCAAGGCCTGAAGTGGATACCTGAAACCATGGCTCTGACTGGGTCAATACACACTCAACATACAGTGTTATTTTTTTCCTATCTATGCATGCTTATGATGGCATTTGATTTATAAATTACATATAGGAGACTGACAAAGTAATCAGTAATAAAATATTACAACTGTAATGACACTTCATATTATTTAAAATAGTTAATTTCCAGAACTTTCCATTTACTATAACTGAAGCTGCAGCTGAAGGGTGGGCACTACTGTACATCCTGGGGACTTATCCCCCAGCACCATGTGATGTCAATTCATCAGCGTATAGTTGTGTCTCATGGCCAATGCACTCGATGCCTCTGAAACTCACTGGTGGGAAGCAGACCATAAGCCTTTTTCTACATGTGGGAAAAAGTTGGAGGAGATTAGCAGATGCTTCTCACTACCCTCCCCAAGCCCTCCTGAAGATAGATAGTAGAAAATATGGAGAGAAGATGGATAGACAGTGGCAAATATGGAAGAAAAGAAGTCCAACGTGACGTACAAATCTTAAGCCTCTGTGAACTCCCACCCTGCAGGACTGCGGTCCAGGGCACTCTTAGGTGTCTGAATGCCTAAATCCTCCTCTACCCAAGCCAATGCCATCCAAATGGGAAGAAACTGGGCTTGTGTTGTGCTCCACATTGCTAAGTAGTGTTTCTGTCTATACCCTCCAGCTAAGTTACTCATCAGTGTGACATTTGGCAGCCCTTCCCTTTCTTCCTGTGCTGTGCTCAATTAAAGGGCTTCAAGGAACTAAGTTTTCTCCTCTAACAGCAGCTTTGCAGAGATCTAAAGGCGTCTATGGCTGCTCAGTAGACAGAACCTTACAGTACACACAGCAGTGACTCACAGAACTTGACCTTCAATAAACAGAATCACTTTTACTAAGATCTTAGGAGCCCAGGAAGACAGAGTGTTGAGGGAGACAGGTAGGGGGACACTCCAAAGGGGCAAAGGAGTGTGGGGCTGTCCATCACCTCTGCAGACAGCTGTAGAATCAAGGCTCATATCAGATTGTGGATCTGCAGAGCAGGGAGGGACCTCAGTGACCTCCCAACCTGACCCCGGCATTTCACCCCTGCATAAAGCAATACCTGCCAGTTAAGATGGCTTGTCTGGAATCTGGGTACAGTAGGTAATGTATATACTTAGAGATTTTACAACATTTACAAAGATCATAAGAACATGAATATATATTTGTATGGGACTCAATCATAGTATAGGAGAGAATGCATTGCCCCCAGAAGACCTGGTCCTAAGATTATCTTCTAGAACATTCTGTCTTCCTAGAGCCAAGGAAAAGCAGAGACCAGCTCTTTCTAAATGTTCTCAAGACAAGGCATCTATGGATACCAAGGTTCATCACTTGACTGAATATTCCACAAGGCTTCCTTTATTCGTATTATACCAGGTAGCATAAGGCCACTTTCATGCAAGTATATAATGTACTTGAGCACAGCCCACCATACCCACAACTCCCCTCTGCCCCTCACCTTGCTCATTTCCTTTGTTATCCTACAATAGTTTCTTATATTTTCATACCTGTACCTATATGAGTTTAAGTATCTACATGAAATCAAAGACCCACAAATAAGAGATAAATGTGATATTTTGCCTTTGTGAGACTGACTAAAATCGCTTTATATAGTTATCTCCAGTTGCATCTTAACTGATGAACCTATGTCCATCACATCACTGATGTCTGAGTATATGGTTCTAAAAGTGGTAGAATTAAACGAAACAGATGTGCAACTTACAAGGGGAAGACAATCTGTATGTCTAAACAATTCCTTCATCCCCTCCCCCCCTTCCTCTCTCATGGACGTTGTCCTTCTGGACTTCTATGCCTATCTTAAGATTCTCAAGAAGTCTGTGGTGAGATGAAGGCAGATATGGAAGACCTTGACAAGGCATCCAGGCCCTCAAGGACAGTCCTGCAGACAACAGCCAAGGGATAGCAAGGTCACCCAACCCTCATCTGACCTTGAGGAAAGCCTTGGTCTCACTGGAGCTGGATCGTCTTTGTGGTTGGTTCCCCTGTACAAATGACCCATGTACATCAAAGGGATTCAAGCTCAAGGGGCTGCCCTGTGAATTATATACAAGCAAGGGACTCTGAGGATACCTGGAAGGGAACAAGCCAAGGCAGTATGGAGCTGAGGCTGTTTCCATCACTCAGCACTTCTTGCCTCATCCCTTTCCTCCAGCTGTCTGAGAAAATCCACTTTTTTGTAAGATTTTTCCTTTTTTTTGCCCCCTCACTGCTGGTCCTACAGTTTCCTCATTATTAAAGCAAATCTCACATACAAGTAGAACAATGATACGAACCCCTCTGCCTCCACTCACTCACATAACCACCAAACACCTCATGGCTAACCCCATTTTACTGCACACCCTACACCTCCCTGTCACTAAACCTGCAGGACAGTTTTGAATTTAATCCCAAGCACACTCCAAGTTTCAGAGTGTTTTTAAAACGAGCAAGTCATAGATAGTTGTCTTTTTACTGTAGTGACTGTGGCTCTGATGATCAAATGTTGGGGCTTTCTGCATGCTGGACAAGCATTCTGTGTGTGTGGGGAGGCCAAAGAACACACACAGACACACACAGACAGACACACACACACAGACACACAGACACACACACAGACACAGACACACACACACAGACACACACAGATACACACAGACACACACACACAGACACACACACACACACACAGACACAAACACAGACACAAACACACACACACACACACACACACACGCTTGAGCATCTGCATATATGTGGAGGCCAAAGAACAATCTCGGTGTGGTTCCTCAGGTGCTGTCTATCTTGTCTTTTGAGACAGGGTCATTCTCTCACTGGTCTCTAGCTAAGTCGGCTAGGCTTGTTGGTCAGCACATTTCTGCCTCACTAGCACTGGAATGACTAGTGCATACCACAATACCTGGGGTCAGCAGACTGCAGAGCACTCTCCTGACTGAGCTATCTCCCCAGACTCTCCATTTTACTTTCTTAATTCAACATCTTTAGCAATAAAACAGAGGCAACAGTGGATGTGTACTCGGGGCCAGAAAAAAAAAATCTAGAAACAAATGATTTAAACAACAACAACAAGAGATAAAAGTCAAGGCAGAGGGGTGAAGCAGGCCTTTCCTTGGGAACTGTCCCACATGGGTAGGCAGCGGCAGCATCAACAGGGGAGAAGGGCCGTTTATTCCTACCACTGATCAGGTCTCTGTCCTAACTCCAGGTCTCTTTCCACTAAGGGAAACACAGCCACTTGTCTCACAGTCCCCTCCATCCCGGTGAAGCCTCCTGGCTCCTCCAGTCCAAACAGAGCTTCTGCTTTCCCTCACCACTTCGTTACTCTGCCAGACCGAAGGCACTCAATGAATGCCTTACACTGCATGGGTAAGAAGTAAAATGTACATCACTCTGTCCTGTATCTTCATGGTATTCACGTGTGCTTCTCCACTAAATTCTCAATTCTACTAGGGAGGATGCTGTGTGCTAAATCAGTGTTGTATATGGTATATTAGATGTGTTTATCTGTACATCATAGGTACCCCAAAATGTCTCATGAAGGGAGAGACATCCTCTACGAAAAGACTTCACCTTGCCAAACTTGCACAGGCCTTCTGGAAATTCCATGTAAATTGCGGGCAGGCTAGCAAAATTCTAATTTAGATTCTTACCCACCCTCCTTGGTTTCTTGTTAGGAGAGCCGTTTGGGTTTCCAACATAACCAAAAAAGAATCTGGGAGTGGGTTTTCTCTGTCTAAATGACTAGCAACAAACACCTGCCTAACACCCCAATCTCAATTCCGCCCTCACTGAGTCACTGCCCACAGGACAGAATTCCAGGCGTGAATCTGACACAAAGGTTCTTTACGCTGTGTCTGGTCATTAATTAGCACCTGGAAACTTCAGGATGGGGCCATTAGAGTACTCATAAACCTTTGATTTTAAATGTTTTCGCTTGGCCGTGCTTCTGAGGTGACTCTCCTTGTGAGCTGGATGGAGGACATTCGTTCCTTAACATTTCTGAGGCTCATTAACTCCTCCCTTCCCAGTGGCTCATTAACCAGGCCATTAGGGACTCTGCCTCATGTAGACAGAAGCTTCACTTGGTCCTCCTCAAACCTTTGCAGGCACATTACACTGGGAGACTGCAGGTCTTAGCTGCGGGGTTTCTGCTGCATGGTGAAGAGCCACCAGAGGGCTGAGCTCACTCACCTGCTATTCTCCCAATGGGCATGGCGTGCTCTTCAGGCGGGGACACGGAGACCATGATGTGGTTCATGTAAGCCAGGTCCTCCCGGTGAGACAGGTTCATGGGCTTCCCTTCCCTATGCAGCCCATCTTCAGAGAGTCGGGACTGTTTGAAATCTACTGAGTGCCGGGGGTTCAGGATCAAAGGGTGCATGATGGGGCTGGGCATCAGCTGGATCACTCGCGTGCTCTCCTGCCAGGGGCTGGAGGGCTTTGGGTTGGACTCCGAGGATGGTGGGCAGTGATTATTCTCCATAGGAGACACTGACAGGGGGTAGGATTCCTGGTGGTTGTTTTCCTGCTGAAGCCTTGGCCCCTGGGCCCTCTCAGCTGGCGAGAGGCGGCGGATCATGTTGTCCAGAGGGGACCGCAGGGGCCGCTGCTCGGGGTCAGGAGAAGGCCTGTGGTTTGTGGTGATGGGTGACCTAGGGCGATGTAAGAGTTCAATGGTGGGAGGGTTGTGGTGCACACTCTCTGCAGGTGGCCTGGGCGTCCTCTGGACACAGTTATCTGTGGGCAAAAGGAAAGACAATCACAGATCCCAGTAAACCTGCAGCCCTGTGACCCCTCAATGCCTCTGTAGGTAGCTGTACTGGTGCCCCGAGCCTCTCTAACTCAGATTCCCATGTCTTTCCCTTTGCTCAAAACAAAACATACTTGAAATCGCTTTCCTACCCCAGACAAGCTAGGAATGCCCATCGACATTCCACCCAGCATATGTTGGTGCCTGATAAACACAAGGAACCCAATTCCCTTCTTGATCTCGTCCTCACTGGCTGGACTCTCCTCTGTAGGTTTCAGAGGTGGAGGGTTCTTGGGATTCTCTCCAGAAGCTCTGGTGAGCTTTCATCCTCATTTTCTCTATCTCCAGGGGTCGTTAGCGCTGATAACAATGACGATGACTGATGACTCTATTCTAGGTACTGGCTTTAATTAATTGAAACTTGGAACACTCTTAAGAAGGAGATACACTGTTATTCCTGTTTCACAGATGATAAAACTGAGTCACAGGCAATTTACCCCATGCGGCCAATGGATAAAGGATTAGAATCAGATTGTAAAATCTGCACAATACAGATAGTACTTTCTGTCACACAGACCCCCAGGGTGCAAAATCATACAGAAACCCGCTCTCAACAGCAACAGTTGCTGTTTTGATAGAATAGGGACTTGATTCTTGAGAGAGCTTTTAGAAGCTTGCCCTTGAGTGCACAGATCTTACACGGGCTCAGAGTTAGAAGAGGCAAGTAGGAAGGATGGATGCATGGGTCCCCAACAACAACACAAGCTCTCCACTAACTTGAGTTTACATGTTGCTGAGGGCAACCCTGGAAGTGTACACAGCTCCAGAACTGCAGGAGCTGTGGGGCTGAGCTGAGGCTGGACCAGCTCAGAGGTGATCTGGGTTCCCTTTCAAAGTTCAGTCCAGGCACCTACCCACAGAAACATGTGAGCTCACATCTGTCTTCATGGGGAACTCTAGCCATGTGTGTTCTGGCAGTCTCAGCAGAAGAATGAGCACTTTAGCTGATCCCTACTCTGGTCACAGACTTACCCTTAGTTCTAAGTGTCAAAACAATGCCAAAGATAATAATACCCTTGTCGATATGTAGAACCTGAGAAGGGGAAATGGGCCTCTACCAGGGTCAGTAGTCAGAGAAAGGTGGGGTTCCCTTAAGGTTTATATTGGGTTAACATGAAAATGGAGTTTTTATTTTATTTTATTTTTTATTTTAAAAATTCAACTACATCTCCCTGGTCACATGAAGTGGTGAACAAAAGAAATGCTGAACATGGCATTTGAGACTCACAGGAAGGGAAAGTATCTGTTTCATGACTATTGTATCATCTGCTGCCATAAAGTCAAAAAACCCTTCTTCATTGGGACAAATATCATAAGACACTTGTTTAATAATCTAGATCACTAACTAACAGAGAACTAATCAACCAGGGAAAGGAATGAGAGCTATCTCAAAATTCTGCTGAGGACCAGCATGCAGGTGATACGGTCAGATACAGAAGGGCAGTGAAGGGTTCGAAACCTGCCGCCATTCATCTGGGAAGGGAAAGAGGAGCTCCAGCTGCAATAATGTCAAGGGGCTCACTCAGACCAAATCTCCTCCAGACAGACTTTATAGAAACTGGATATAATACACTCAGAAAAGCCATGGACAGTGACCCCACGTAGACAAAAACCTGAGGGACTTCATTCTTAAAAGATGGGACCTTCACAGAGCAAGACATTATTTACAATTTTCTCTCAAGAATACCTTCATCAGTGCAGCACGCGGAAGTCTGACGATGACCAGAAAGTCACATGAGCTGTTGGGACACAAGTGGATGCCCAAATGGCAGAAACTTGTGGAAGCCTCATCAAGGGTAGAGTACCCAGAGAGATGATCTACTAAACAGCACGCTAATGTTCTCTCAAATTCTGTGTGACTCCTGAACAATACACATACACAGGGGAGATTCAGAAGCAGCGGTTGTATTGTTGAAAGTTATGAGAAGTCTCAGCTCCTGGCCACTGGAGAAGCAGGTCAGAGTTTGAGTCTCATTAAAAGGCCCTGTCAACACCCCAGGCTGCCCATTACCCTAGCCTGGCCACACGTTAGTGCAGTAAATCCTGCATTACAGAGCAAGGGATCCTGCAGAGGGCTAAAGGCAAAACTGAGGCAGACTTGCTGCAGTGAAATGTAAATTAGCCTCCACACACTAGAAGGCACTGGCTAACAAATTAACTGACTGCAAGAATAAGAGTCAATTCTCTTCAAAGGAATATAACAGAACCCAAAGTCTCTACAATGTGTTATCTGTAAAGTTCAGTATCAATACAGTTTTTTCTAGACATCGAAGATGTGCTCTATCATCAAAAAACCACCAACAGAAACAGATTCTGCGACTCTGATGGGATTAGCTAAAGATAGTTTAAAGGAATTTAAGGTAGCTCTAAGTATTTCAGGGACACCACAGTCACAATGAGTAATGACATACAGGAGCTGTCAAAACAGAAAGTGGAAACTTAGGAAACAGAAATGAAGGTTCTAGAACCAAAATATACACTCTATGAAATGTAAGAGTAGACTGGACAGACTTAATAGCGTACTGGAGATGAAAGGATTAGAAACGTAATAAAATCAAACACCAAATACGCCTAGAGTGTAGAAAAAAATGGAAGGGACGGGGAGGGGAAGGAATAATGGCCAAATTTAGGTGACAAGAGCCACAATGTCAACAACAAACTAGAAAATTCCAGAAGCTCAGCAGACACAGGCTGGTTCCACACAGTGGAGATCACACCCAGGCATTTGAAAGCAAACCAGCTGGAAGTCTTAAGAAAAGAGACAGTCTGTGCCGGTGTGGAGGTGTAGCTGGTAATCTCAGCACTTGGGAGGCTGAGGCAAGAGGGCTGCCAGTGAAAATCAGTGGTGTGTGGGGTAGTACGGGGTGGCTTATTATCAGAATAAGCACAAGAATTCTTCATCTAAACCCCTCCAGAATCTGAAACTTGCTGAGTGGGTCTACAAAATGCCTGCCCTCCTGCCCCCCATGGAAAATGCCACATCATTGAAATTTGTTTCATCAACAAAACAATTGAAAAATATTCTATCTGAAGGAAATTTCCTTCAGACTACATGTGTACTGTATGTATGAAATACAAATAGCTTTCATGTTTAGACTTGAGTCCTGTCACCATCCTGTCTCACCATAAGGAAACCACTCTAAAATCCCGAAAAACAAAAAAAACAATCAAACAAAAAAACAACCCAAATCTAAACTTGAGATCCAAGCCTCTTATAAAGGCCAGTCAAAGGCAGCCAACAGGCACTGTGCAGTTGTTCCATTGTGACTACCTGCTTTAAGAGGGCTTGGGGAGATCTACCAACCAACCACCTGGAATCTTGAGGCCCTTTCTTAGACTTCAATTCACACTGTATACAGCATTTCCAGCTGGTGATCACGGAAAGGAGGTGCAGAGGACCTACTGGGGTTGAGCTGAAACCCTGGCTCTGGGCTTCTGGTTTTATAAATGGCCTTTATCCTTCTAGGCCTATCCAGAACTAATTATGGATGGGATGATGCTGTGAGGCAAAGAAGAGCCAGGTGAAGTATGGGGGAAACAGTCTGGTGGCAACTAATGCTTGACAGTACTTGTGGGGTTTGATAGTTTCTATTATAAAAGTGTTTTTCTTTTCCTTCCTTCCTTCCTTCCTTTCTTCCTTCCTTCCTTCCTTCCTTCCTTCCTTCCTTCCTTCCCTTCCTCCCTCCCTCCCTCCCTCCCTCCCTCCCTCCCTCCTTCCTTCCTTCATTTTTTTGAGACAGGGTTTTTTTTATGTAGCCCTAGCTATCCTGAAATTCCCTCTGTAGTCCAGGCTGGCCTTGAACTCACAGATACCCATCTGCTTCTGCCTCTGGAGTGCTGGGATTAAATGTGTGTGTCACCATCACCTGGCTCTTTCTTAAGAGACAGGGTCTCACACTGTAGCAGTCCAAGCTCAAAGCAATCCTCTTGCCTCAGCCTCCCAAGCGCTAGGATTATAGGCACGAGCTACTATGAAGTCCTGACAAATCTTGCCAGCTATAGGTTGGAATGGCACACACCATTCGCCTCATTTTACTTCTAGGGTACTGACTCAATGGTGTTACCTTATGTCTAATTAAGTCTTAACGTTTAAGATTTAATAATCTTATGACAGAAGTGACCTTTTGGTGACAAGGCAAATATTCTTTTTATAGCTAATAAGGACCTAAACTCTGTCCTCCATAAAGACAAATTTATCATGGTTCTTTTGAATTTTTCAGACTATGATTACTGGAGAGTAACTACTTAGGACAGCTTCATTCTGAGTTTCAAATAGTTTCTAAATACCCTTTTTTGCTGAAAAGACACCTCTCTTTACTTAAGAGATTATTAAGGTTTAACAAGACTCAAGGATCATGGAGGCCATGTAGTGGGAAAAACTACCCCATTTCCGGAATCCATTTCCCGTCTTCTAAATTACAAAGCAGACACAGGCGTTGGTCAATAATCTGGTTACCTGCAGGTTCTCTTTGATGTCCAGGCTTCAAGGCTGGGGTGTGGGTGGATAGTGGGGGCAAGCCTTAGGAAGTCAGGGAGGGCTATGAGTGAAAGCACTTTCATGCCAAGGGAAAAGAGGAACTGATGTAATGTCCTGGAGAGATTTCACTCTCTGTTCCTGCCCAGATCTTTGGGAACAATGAAGGAGGGAGACAGTGCTCCCAATAATTCAACTCAGCTCGGACTTCAGACTCAGCACCCTGGGCAGGAACAAGACTCGGAGGAGCTTTGTTTATTTATTTCCCTGCAGACACTACAGAGAGAGGAAGCCGATACCATTGATGGTAGACAAGTGGATCTCAGGGCATTTAATTCCAGGCTCCTGGTGGTCTGGGCAGAACTACCATGAAGGCTGAAAGCCTGCAACAAGACCTTCCAAGATGGACGGAGTGGGCTCTGATGGTCCTGCCCTGCTGCCCCTTGCTCTGTTATTTGAAGTTGGCAGCCGAGCATGGAAACTTAAGAGACCAGAGCCGGCAGGCAGAGGAGCTCCGGACACAGGAAATGTGCTGCTTGGACAGTGGGTGCATGAAATCCCTCAGATGTAGGAGTCTTCTGTCTAAGGTTTTTTTTTTTTTTTTTTTCTTTTGGTTTGGCCTTGATGTCTGGGTTTGTGCTTGGTAAGTTGCTCAACTGGAAAACTGTCCACACCACCCTGGTTCTGAAGGTCTTGATAGGGGAGGGGAACACATAAGGAAAAGGGAGGGAGAGCCACACATGAGTGTAGGCACTGAGGCATGGGAAGAAAAAGCCCAACGCCTGGTGAGGCGTATTCATTCTGGCTGACAGTGTGCTTTCTGAGCCCAGAGTTTTGTCTTTATAAATGTCTTTAGACACAGAAGATCCCATTCTTTCAACCAAACAAATAAATCAGGACTTTAGATGAAAATAAGAGGTCTGTCTTATTCCCCCCACGTTTGAGACAGGGTCTTTGATGACAGTCTTGACTGTCAACTTGACAGGATTTGGAATCACCATGGAAACCTACCTCTGGCTGTGTTTGAGGGTGTTCTCAGAAAAGTTTCAGTGAAGAGGGAGGACCCCGAGTGTGGGTGGCTCCATCCTATGGCTAGGATTATAGACTTAATGAAGTGGGGAAGCAAGCTGAGCATTCATGTCTCCCCGCTCCCTGGGGGGGGGGGGGATACAATGCGATTGGTTGCTCCACCCTCCTGCCACCATGCTTTGCCCACAGTGATGAACTGTGCCTTCAAACTGCCAGCCTGAACAGACTTTCCATTTACCATGGTTTTGATTGGCACCTTGTCACAGCAACGAGGGAAGTAACTACTATAGAATCTGGCGTAGATCAGGCTGGCCTTGAACTCCACAAGTAGGTAACAATGACCTTGAATTCCTGATCTTCTTGTCCTATCATCTCTACTTCAATTCATCCAAGTGCCCCAATTCAGTCATATTATAAACAATGAATAAGTCTGAAAAGGTTATGGCAAGTATCTCATGTCCATCTACCACCTGTCAGCATCACATGTTAGCCCTGTGTTATCCCCAGGCTCAGAGAAGTGAGGTAGGGAATCATCAGCCTCAGGCCACTTGTGTTTCACAGTGTTCCAGAGGGTACCACACCTCAGCAGTTTGTGAAAGATCACCAGGAACTATGAATGATACAGAGCTAAACAAAAGTTAGAGTCTAAAGGCCCCTGAGATGGAATTTAACACATAACCTCATAGTCTCTTGGTCCTATTACTGGGTTGTTGAACTCTGTCCTCACACCCAAAATTCATATGTTCTAACTTTCAGGATCTCACAATGTGACCTTATTTGGAAAGAAGATCCTTGAAGACAAAATTAGTTAAGAGGAAGCTATTTTACATCCCAGTGAACTTGACAAAACCCAAAGTCACCGAGAAAAGTCTCAATGGAGGGGTTGCAAAGATCACACTAGTTATGGGCATGTTTGTGGAGGATTATCTTGACTGTTACGTGATAGGAGGACCCACTGTGGGCAGCACCATTCCCTGGGCAGGTGATTCTGGGCTGTGTAAGAAAGCTAGCTGAGTACTATCCTGGTTATAAGCCTGGGAGACAGCCAGCAAGAAACATTCCTCCACTGTTTCTTCTTCTTGTGAAAGGAAGCATGGGGAGAAGTTCAGGAAAAACAACAGGGCGGGCTGGCTGTAAATCTTGGCAGCTGCCAGGAAAAGGGGAATGGAGAAGAGAAGGAAAAGTTGCCATTCATAAGGGAGGCAATAAGCAGTCACGTGGCAAAAGAAGAGGGGGCTTCAGACAAAGTGAGAAAGTTCAGAACGCCAGGGAACACACGCATAGCCCTGGGTCAGTAACCAAAATAGTACACAGGAAAGTAAAAGAAAAAGTTACGCTCTTCCGGGCCCTAACTCTGAAAAGCTGGCAAGCTGCGTGGCATAGGCCCCACGGTGCTGTCTGGTGGAAGAGGCTATAAGCTACTGTCCTGCCATGATTTCTGCATTAAGTTCCCCGGCTCTGGCTTCCCTCAGTGATGGGAATGTAACCTGTGAGCTGAAACAAGTCCTTCCCCCTCAGTGGTTATTTTAGCTTAGCTTTATATTTATCTAGTTAAAACTTCTATTAGATGTGTATGAATGTTCTGCCTGCATGTATGTCTGTGAACCATGTGCCTGCAGTGCCAATGGAGGCCGGAAGGGGGATCGGATCCTCTGGAACTGGAGTTATAGACAGTTGTTGTCTGCCATGTGGATGCTGGGAACTGAACCTGGGTCCTCTGGAAGAATAGCAAGTGCTCTTCTTTCTCCTCCTCCTCCTCCTCCTCCTCCTCCTCTTCTTCCTCTTCTTCTTCTTCTTCCTCTTCCTCCTCCTCCTCCTCCTCCTCCTCTTCCTCCTCCTTCTCCTCTTCCTCCTCCTCCACCTCCTCCTCCTTCTTCTTCATTTTGTTTTGTTTTTGTAGACAGGGTTTGTCTGTTAATGGCCTTGAACTCACTTTGTAGAACAGGCTGGCTTCAAACTCACAGAGGTCCTCCTGCCTCTGCATCCCAAGTGCTGGGATTAAAGCCATGTGCCACCACACCTGGCTGCAAATGCTGTTCTTAACCTCTGAGGCATCTCTCTAGTCCTAGTGTTTTTTGGTCATGGTGCTTATCATAGTAATAGAGGGGAAACCAGAATACTTCTTTATAACTGATGCCCTTATAAAAAGGAGATTGTGGACATGGACGGACGGACGGACGGACGGACGGACACACACACACACACACACACACACACACACACACACACACAGAGAGAGAGAGAGAGAGAGAGAGAGAGAGAGAGAGAGAGAGAGAGAGAGAGACATAATGTTACATAAAGAGCAAGGCAGACCTCCAAGACAAGCACCACTATTGTTAGCTGCCAGCCAGCCTTCCTTTGCTAAGACTGAGTCTTGGACCATGTCCTTCCTCTCAGTCCTCAAGGAGACTGACCCTGAACATGGGCTCCTGGAACAGGACAACCTAAAGCACTGTGCAGCAGCTGTCTAGTTTGTGGTGTTCATTATGGCAACCTAGCAAAATGCTCTGCCTCCCTGTTCCCTATTCCTTTTCTTTAAGGCTCAACTTCTGCTTGTCAGGAGACCATCTATTGACCTTTTGCTTGGCCATCTCAACTGAATTTCCTTTTAGGGCCTATGAAGTAGATCGGTTGGAGTGCATAATTAAATAAACAACAAACCCTACAGTTTTATAAGCATTTGATAAAATGGGCTGAAGGAAAGGAATGGCTCATTCCTCTTCCTTGCCTCAGGCAGGCAGACGCTACCCATACGTGGATTATTTCCTCCAGCGGGCAGGCCCAGGGCATCTACACATCTGCAGACATAGCCAGTGACAGAGTAGAGAGACCTCTAAGTCTCCAGAAAGCAGCCAAAAGAAGCGATTTCAGAAATTAGGGTACAGGAGTAGGGTGACAGTTGGTGAGATGGTTCAGAGGTTAAGAGCACCTGCTACTTTCGTAGAGGACCACTGTTCAGTTCCCAGCACTCACATGGTGGTTCACAACCATTTGTAACTCCAGTTCTGAGGGAATCTCTGCAGGTACTGGGTACATGCATATGTATACATGCAAACAAAACACATACACAAATAAAATAAAAATAAATCTTCAAAAAAATCAAGTTGGGGGGGGGGCTCGGATGTAGTTTAGTCAGTAGAGTGCTTGCCCAACATGCACACAGCTCTGGACTTGATCCCCAACATTACGTAAACCAGGTATGGAGATGCATACCTATATTTAAGGCAATCCTTGGCTACGTGGCAAGTTTGAGGTCAGTGTGGGCTGGATGAGACCCTATCTTAAGAAAAAAATAGAGTCTATGGATAGAATTTGCAGTCAGCCAAGTAGACCTGGGGGGCAAGCCTATGCCTCTGAGACTAACAGAGACTCAAGTCAGGGCAGCACAAGACAGAGGAGAGCCTTGGAGTGGGAGACAGCCCATCGGGAGCCCTTCAGGAGAGAACTTCCTTCTTTAGAGATGAAAACCCACTGACCTCAGTTCCTGATCTCAAAGGGACTGCTAGCCTTTCCCTGAGTTTCTTGGAGACTTCCTGCCTATCTCTGGGGTTACTCACGCATATAGGAATCTCCCTCCCCAAAAACTCTAGGCTGAAGAGACTCGTCCCAGAGCTAAAAGCAGTCTCCAAAACACAGCAGACAGAGGAGGAAGACTGAGGGCTGGTGGGAGATGCCAAGAGACCATCTGCTCTGTCCAGTGCCGCCTTCTGCTGTGGAGAACACATGCCGAGGAGGGGGTGGAGGAACAAGGACATGTCGACTCTCGCCCTGAAACAGGAAGGAAGGGCCTTTGCCTCCATTTCCTCTTCTTTTAGGTGGGAACAGGAAGTAGAGAGCTGGGCCTGCTCTTAGTCCCCTGGGACCTCTCATGACCTGCTGCCAGTTTTTAGAATCACAGCATGGAGAGGGGTGAGAAGGTTAATCCCATGCTTAACCGTAAAGAAGACAGCCAGAAGACTCACAGAAGGGTTCTAGATGGGAGGGAGTAGCAAACCCCAGGTCCCATGTGGCAACACAAGTGATGACTGCCAGACAGGCCGTGCTATACAAGCAATGAAGACTGACACTGTCCCCACAGCAATTCTGATGCAGATGGTGCCCAGCTAGCCCAAAAGGTGTTGCAGGGAAGGGGCTAGGTCTTGACTATGCATGGGATCTTTACTATGCATGGGATGCATGAATCTGACACCCAAACCAAGCACACAGAGTCCCTTCTTAAAGATGATGGTTAAGAAACCTGCAACCGGGAGGGAAGAAAACAAAACCAAAAAGGACCATTTTCACTGATGTGGAGGTACCCAGCCCCATTCAAGTGTGCTTAAACATGGGCCAGGCTGCTAGGCTTATATGTATTTTATCACAATTAAGAATTTACAAGAGGAGGCTGGAGAGACGCCTCAGTAGTTAAAAGTACTGGCTGTCTTCCAAAGGATCTAGGTTCAATTCCCAGCACCCACATGGCAGCTCACAACTCTCTGCAACTCCAGTTCCAAGGGATCTGACACCTTCACACCAATGCACATAAAATAAAGTTAAATAACTCATTAAAAAAAAGAAAATTTACTAGAAAAAAAAAAACCACATCTTTAATCCCAGCACTTGGGAGGCAGAGGCAGGCAGATCTCTGTGAGTTTGAAGCCAGCCTGGTCTATAAAGCGAGTTCCAGGACAGCCAGACAGCCAGGGGTGCTACACAGAGAAACCCTATGTTGTAGAATATTATTTAAGGTGTGTTACTTTTGTTCATGTTGCATTTGTTTAACTCTGTGAAGCTGTGTGACTGTGCCTGTCTAAAACACCTGATGGTCTAATAAAGAACTGAATGGCCAATTTAGCAAGGCAGGAGAAAGGACAGGTGGGCAGAGAGAATGTACAGAAGGAGAAATCTGGGAGGAGAGAGAAAAAGGGAGGAGTGAAGGAAGAAGGAGGAGGACTCTGGGGCCCAGCAAGCCACAGAGTAAAAAAAAACAAAGAAAGGTATACAGAAATAGAAAAGGAAAAGCCCAGAGGCAAAAGACAGACGTTAAGAAAAGCTGGCAAGAAACTAAGCCAAGCTAAGGCTGGGTATTCATAAATAAGAATAAGCCTCTATGTGTGATTTATTTGGGACCTGGGTGGCAGGCCCCCCAAAAAGAGAAAACAAAAATGAAAACAAACAACAACAACCCTATCTTGAAACAACCCTCAACCAAAAAAAAAGTAATTTATAAGAAATGGATGATGAAAAACTCAACTAAGTAATGGGAAGATCCACCAAATAATGACCATGAATGGCATTTACTGGGTGCCTGCTGCCAGGGGCTTTTCCAAGGGCATTTCTCACTCTAATGAATTTAAATTTACTTCTGACAACCATACGAGGCAGGCACTGTTGTTTTCCTTCTTTGACACGTGGAGGAACTAACTCGTCCTGAGACACAGAGCAGGCAAACTGGGGAGATAGAATGTCCTTGAACCTAGGTGGCCTGGCACATGTCCACAATGCTCTCTGGCTCCTTCATGTATCACATAGTAAAAATATATAACAAAGATGTCATATCCTAGCTGGTGGCCTCTGTGATGCTTCATTTATGAACACCCTTCCAGTAAGAGTAGAAAATCGGGGTGAGTTTTTTACAATCGGTAAGAGGCCATGGCCTCGGCAGACAAAAGCTTCCCATCTGTGGTGCCTCTGCAGCTACTGAAGGAAGGACTGGCTTTCAGGGGAGCTGCACAGAGGTGCTGGCTTCCACGACCAACGCCCTGTGTCTGATTCAGAGCCTGTCCGTCACACAGGCTGTGAGGTTTGACTCATGCCGAGTTTACCCATCCTGAGAAAACCAACCATCCAGAGGCTAGGTCCATCCAATTTTGAGTACGTTTTCTAAAATCATGAACTAGGGTTGGGATGTAGCTCAGCTGGCAGAGCCCTTGCCCAGCAGGCATGAGGCCCTGAGCTCCATCCTCCAGTACCACATAAAACCTCCCATAGTAGTGTCCTATCATTCCAGCTCTGGGGAGGAAGAGGCAGGAAAAACCACAAGTTCACTGTCATACTTGACTACATAGTGGGTCTACTGGCCAGCCAAGGGTACACAGACCCTGATTCAGAAAAGTAAAAAGGTCATAAGCTAAAAGGCCTATTTGGGGGCCTTTGGAATTCTCTTTGACCATTTTTGTTGTTTACATTTTATAGTGCAAGCAAAGGGTTACCTGATCCACTGTATCCTAGATGGGTTCAGAAATTGTCTTAGTATCTTAATGTCTATGAAACTGGCTCATTTTTCAACCATTTTCCCCCTTTTCAGCTTCATGAAGACTGAAAACTCACAAAATACATGAGAACATTCTGGTCTGTTGTGAACCTCACCTGGATTTAAATCTTAGCTTTGTGTGGCAGGAGAGAAGGCCCAGCAGGTAAAACACACTTGCAATAGAAGTGTGAGGTCCAGAGTTCAGACCTGTAGCATTCACAGAAATGCTGAGTGAGTGTGGTAACCCACCTGTAATCCCAGCAAATGGGAGGCAGAGATAGGGGATCCTTTCTGTGCAGGATCCCTGAATCAAGCTAGTGGAATTGGTGAGCTCTGGGTTCAAGTGAGAGGTTCTGCCTCATATCTAAGCTAGAGATTAAAGAAGAGAGTGGACATCAACCACTGCCTCCTCTCTCTCTCTCTCTCTCTCACACACACACACACACACACACACACACACACACACACACACAGACACGTATCTACACAAACATGATTGTGCATACACATATGCATGTATAAAACACACACACGTACCTGCATAAACCTGAATGTACATACATACATGTATGCATCCATGCACACAAACACATGCATCCATGGATGTAAATCTCCATTTTGCCACTTGGTCTGGGAACATATTACTTAGCTGCTCTTGGTCTTATTTCCTCATCTACAAATTTAGGATAATATCACTTGTTTTTAGGATGGCTGTGAAAAGTAGATGATTTGAACACTTAAGTGCTTAGGAGAGCTGACATACATACAGCAGGACTCAATAAACACTGTCATGAGCCTCACCTTCAATCACCTCACTGAAGTTGTGTATGATTCCAAAGCAGACCTTGGGCACCTGGGTTTGGTACTGATGGGAGAAGTAATATTCCCCTCAAGAAAGAGACTACACAAATGAAACTTCAGTGGGCCAAATCAGAATGCACGCCACCCTTGTCCCCCCAAAAAGAGATGACTGTCCTCTAAGTTCTGGGCTGTTCTCATGTGCTAGATGCTAGGGAAAATGAGACAATGTTTTGATGTGTGGAAATTCTCAGCAGGACTTGAGAATGCTACATGCACCTTGCAACAAAAAGCTGCCACGAGAGCATTCTTCCCTCAATACTTCACTCACCAGCACAGAAACCATCAGCAGTGTGTGTGTGTGTGTGTGTGTGTGTGTGTGTGTGTGTATACGCACATGCACGCACACATGTGCATGAGTTCGAGTGTGTTGAGTGGGGTGTTGTGCTCAAATGGTGTGATTAAAAACTACCCCTACCTCTCACTCTCTCAGGGAAGAGTGAAACTTTAGAGTTTAATGGTAGGAGGGGCGGGAGATGATGAAAGAACATTAGAGAAACAGACCTTTGTCCTTCTCCCTGCAGACTGTGTCGACCAGTTCTACAGGGGTCACTGGGCAGAGCCAACCCCCCTTGGATTTCAGCCTAGACTGGCAGCTTATTTTAATGTGACCGAAGGAGCTTTTGGGGGACCAGTGTCAACTGCATGTACATGTTGGGGACAGAGCCTTTCTTTGGAAAGAGTGGCAATCTGTTACTTTTAGTTCCATGGGATATTAGAGAGGTTGATTTTGGAAACTACAGTCTTAAAATAAGCTGCCATCACAACTGAATGCAACAAGATAGATTTATGTTACGGTCATCTGCTGGTCCCAATAGTCTGAAGATGCTTTTGGCCCCCTGGTTCCTGTGCAAGTGGCAGCATCATGGATTATGCTATCTCCCTTCTACACCACCGCCTACCTACTATCGAACTCATGTGCTACAGGTACAGTGAGTCATGTCAGTCAGAGCAAAGGAATCTTCTGAAACTGCACTTCTCACCTCAAGTGAATGAGGCTACTGTCCGGTGCCAAGATGGGCCATGCTGATAGACCTGGATGAGGTGGTACAACTGAGACCAGGGTTTTCTGTTCCTGGGCAGCACCAAGTGGGACTCTGTCCTGGCTTCCTGTATCTTAACTGCTTAAGACCCTGAGGGTGAAGTCTGTGTCTTGTTCATCTCCACATTGCCTGACTATGTCAGGATTTGAAAGCTGTGAGGGATCTTTAGCACCATCTAATCTAACCTCCTTTCTCACAACAGGGGAAATGGAGGGTCTGAGAAATGAGAAACTTGACCTCTTTTGTTCTGGCAGGACTGGGGATTAGAGCCTCCTTTCTTGACTTCCAGGTCCTGTTCTTTACACACACACACACACACACACACACACACACACCTGGAGTGGTTCTGGTTTATGCCTGTTGCCGTGCCTTACTCATTAGTGAGTGCTGACCCTAAGTATCCCAATAACGAAAGAGACCCTGTATAGTTAACCTAGTAATATTTCACCTTCTTCCTCCATAACTAATACACAAGGAGTGGAAACAGTGTTCTAGATGACTGCTCTGCACAAGTCCTGACAGACCTTCAGAAGGGGTGTTGTGGAGATTGTTTGCATCTCGGTGGCCACCGTCCTGTCTAAAGCAGGAGGGGAATCCCTAAGCCAATGCCAGGTGCCTCACAGCTGGCACAGTAGCCAGAGGGGAGGGTGTAAAGGAGCCCTAGGGGACACTGGTGGGGGAGCCATCGATAGATCAAAATGAGACACGTTTCTTTGTTCTGTGATATCAATTCCCATGGTGAAATGATCGGTATCTGAAGTGGCGAAGCTGGTGGCTGGGATGAAGGGAGGTCACAGGGTGAAGGCAGCCTTGTGCTTGTGTCTCTTTGCACACTCAATGTATCAGGATGTTTAGCCACAGAGGGGTCTCTCGCTGAAGCGGACACTGAGCGCCTCGCCTCTTTCTGGCCTGCCATTCATACACACTGAGCATCTCTAATCCAAGATCTGAGGTCTGAAACCGCAAATGTCCACATGATGCCACATGTGTCAAATCCCACACTTGGCTGTGGGTGGCTGGTCACATTCAAAACATAGGCATGTTGGTAATTTGTAGAAAATTAAAACGTTAAAAATCCCATAAAAAAACTTCTTTAAACCATGTATATAAGGTATATAAAAAACAAATGAATTTCATGAATAGCCTTGGGTCCCATCCTGAAATATCATATATTTGTGTAAATATTATAAAACCTGAAATGCAAACCACTTCTGATTCTAAACATTTTGATAAGTAATACTCAGCTTTTACCTACACACACACACACACACACACACACACACACACACACACACACACACACACTTAAGCCAAGTCAGTAGCAAACATAAGTAGTCTTGGGCCAACATAATTCTGTGTATCCTTTACTGTGTTTAAAATTTGGTATGTGTAATTTCATCTTATAGAAATGTTTCTTTTGGGCCAGATCTCTCCATATTTTAGCATTTAGTGCTATATCCTCACCTGCCATTAGCTGATCTAGTGCCTTCAAAAATAGCACTGTTTTGAAACTTGAGACATTGTGTGCTGAACTTAGTGTTTTTTTTTTTTTTAGAAGGAATGAAAGAGGCTGGAGGTGGGGAGGGCAAGCCACTATTCTGAAAGTAGGAAACAGGAGGCAGCTTCTTCCTGTCACCCCTGTGTCTCACATGGTTCCTTCTGTTGACACCACCTGGTAGAGATGGTGTTGCCTATCCATCTTTAAGACTGGCAGGGTGTCCAAACAGACAAAGAGAGAGGTGAGAGCACCTCAGATCTTGCTTCTGGACCAATAGCATCAAGGAATGGCCTCTGTGGATGCCCTTGCTACTTTTAAGAGCTGGTTCTGAAGTGTATCTTCATGATCTGATAGGTTATGAAGCCCTTGACCTTGGCCTCATTAGCTCTGTTCTCTTAGTGGTTGAGTTCACCACTGACATCACAGCGCATGCACGCACAGATCATCAGGGTGCATGATGGGACACACCTCCACTTACTTGGTTTGAGGGTAAGTTTCAGAGTCAGCCAGCTTTCTCTAGGAAAGATTAGCCCCTGTACAGAAGAACACACACACACACACACACACACACACACACACACACACACACACACACACACGCACGCCTTCAACCACATTTGAGAAGAAAATGGGGACAGAAATTCCAAATGAAAAATAAATAATTTTGAATAGCAGGTGAAAGAAGGAGGGGACCCCATCCCATACACTGTGCATGGCTGATAACACAATGCCTGTCTTACTGTCAAGCTTCAGTGAGCCCACCTCCTCTACTCTGGAGTGGCTCTTGGTTATTATGCAAACTGGAAATGAGACAGGCCAGAAGAGCAGAGGAACATCAAACTGAGGGGAAGGGGCAGTTGCTAAATTTAGCCTGCGTTACTGGAGGAGAGGAGAGGATGGAAGTGGGAGCATGCCAGAAATGCTGGCATTATTCTCTCTCTATCTCATATGCTGAGAGACAAGCCCCCCTCCCCCACCTGGAGTCAGGCTCTTTTTTGTAAAGTGATAATTAAGAGAATGCCAACTGCAAGTTTTTAACTATCTGAGTGCAAAAGAAAAGTAGGGGTCCTGTGTTTGGGAATGATTGACTAGTCAACAAAATTTCCTAAGGAATAGGATATTGAAAGTGACTTTTAAAGAAAAGTCCCTACTGTGGTATTCACATATCTGCATACTGGCTGCCTGCTCCACTGGGAGGGAGGGATGGCTTGATGACCCTGGGGGATGTGATTCTGCTCAAATGCTAACACACAACCTGCCGTTCAGAGGCATTGTGCATAAAGTCACATTTTATAGCCCTACACCCAACACCTGCTTGACCAAGACCCTACACTTTATGGTCTTGAGCTGTCTACTGATGCTTTTCTGGCTGTGTGGGTCCCACAAAGAACAGCAACTATGACGGGAGTCTCCATATTAAGCTCACTCCAGCAAACAGTCTTTGATGCACAATGGAGAAAGCCCCTACCCAACACCAACTTCCCTCAGCTTTTATGAACACCTTCCTCAAACATCTTCAGTGAACAACTTGCTGTTACTTCTCTCCATAGCCACAGAATCTCAACTCTCCACACTCTGGTTCTGGGCTAACTTCCGTGGATTTAGTTCTACAGTGGAAATTGTTTATCATTGCTGAAGCAGGGTGAAAGAAGGTTTACACAGCTTTACTTATTTTATTCTATATGGATTATATATATTTGAAAATGTTTATGATGAATGGGTTCGCCAATCAAGTCATCTTACTGCTCTCTTATTCCAAGGCCTTGCCCTACCTAACTGGAAGGTTCTTGCTGTTTATCAGAACCGTCAAGGACTCCTCCAGACTCCTCCTTTTATAAAGGTGAACTTGCTTGCTGTGCCCAGGTGTCATCTCCCGTCATGCTACACCTCTGTGTATATTATTGTAATCAGTGTTTACACTGCTGATCGCAAGCTCCAGAGAGCTAATGGGATTATGCCTTACTCGTCCAGGCAACTCCCCCAGTGTATGCACACTGTAGGCACCCAATCCATGCTTCCTGAATGAAGAACAAATTTACAGCAGTAAAAGCAACTTATCAGGTAACTATTCAATGCGTTAGTTTGTCTAAACCGCAGGCAAGCAAAGAGAAGTGTCTTCCAGTACCTTCTTCATGGTTCTGATGCAGCAGGACCTCTGGCTTCGTGTGGATAGAGTTCCCAGGGTGGAAGAACGGCGAGAAGAGAATTCGAGGTTTCCTCTGCTTCAGAATATGCTGCAGGAGTTCATAGAGCACATCGCCTGGAGGGAAAATGGAACAAGACACACAGAGATGTGATGCTTTAGTTAATAGCTACAGAAGGAGCTGCGGAGCTGTGACAGCCACAGAGGAAGGAAATAATGTTAATTAACATAACAGATTGTTGACCCACAATAGGGACTGACTCAACATATCAGGGTTGTGAGGTTTTTAAAGATTATTATTGTATCATTCAGTTTGTTTGATTTATGTGTATGTGTCTGCGCCATGCGCATGTGGGTCCTGAAGAGGCCAGAAGAGGGTGCTGTCAAGTAAACAATGCTGCATGGTACACCTACAGTTTGCTAAGTGGGAACATGTTGGAGAAAATGTTCTCGTAACTAAACTACTACTACTACTACTACTACTACTACTACTACTACTACTACTACTAATAATGATAAGAGAAAATTTGAGGTGGTGGATATGGACATTACATTTATTATGGTGATGATCTCATGGATATATAATTATCTTCAAACTGATCAAATTATATACTTTATATAGCTCTTGTAGGTTTGTCAGACCTCTACAAAGTTGTTTCTAAATGCTAAAAATAAGAGCAGGTCATTGTGGTAAATGTGTTTGATCTCAGAACTTGGGAGGTAGAGGCAGGAGCTGCAGGAGGTCCGGGCTATCCTGAGGACAGCCTGGGATACCCTGTCTCAAACAACAAAATAACAACAACAACAACAATGAAAAGTAAAAGTAAAAAAAGAAGAGTAATATACTAAAAAAAAGTTTTGAGACTGGAGAGATGGATCAGTGGTTAAGAGTACTTGTTGCATGGGGAGGGGCTAGGCTCTCCTTCAACTTGGTATGCCGGACTTTGCTGACTACCATGGGAGGCTTTACCCACTCTGAGGAGTGGATGGGGGTAGAGCGGGAGGGAGGTGAGGAGGCAGGAGAAGGGGAACTGGGGTTGGTATGTAAAATGGAAAAAAAATTTTAATAAATAAATATATTTAAAAAAACAGTACTTGTTGCTCTTGTAGAGAGAGGACCAGGGTTCTGTTCCGAGCATCCACATGGTGGCTCACAACCATCTGTAACTCCAGTTCCAGGAGATCTTTTGACTTCCGTGGCCACTATGCACACATGTACTGCACACACATACACTCAGGCAAAACACTCAATACCTGAAGATAAAATGTGTGTGTGTGTGTGTGTGTGTGTGTGTGTGTGTGTGTGTATGTGTGCATGTGTGTGGGGGTCAGAGGGCAACTTTGTGTAGTCGGGTTTTCCTTCTACTTTACATGTCTCCCTGGAATAAAACTCAAGCAAGCTGTCAGGCTTGTGTGATACATACTTCCACCCAATAAGCCATCTTCCTTGTCCACTCCCCTCTAAACGATATACTGTTTAATGTCAAACATACCCAATCTAAATAAAAACATCTAAACAGCAGATGGGATAACACTACAGATCCCCCAGAGGGGAGTCATGGATCAGTTTGGTACAAGAACAGGGTCCATAACTACATTAGGTTTTGAAGATGCCCCCACGGTACTGACGTTTTAGGCGACTGAAAGGGCATTGCAGTGAACTGCTGTTGGATGATGAGAGCCCATCAGAGGATGATCCCAGAGCCAGGGGAAATTTAAACTGTCTCAACGTCTTCCTATTTTTGTGAAAATATCCCCTTAACATCTCTCTCTGCTTGCACTTCAGTATTATTCAAAGAAAATGACATCCTTTGGTAGCTACATTTTAAATGTGCAAAATGGCTTACAGATTCTTGACAGAAATTTCTCCTAGCTGCTAGATGTTGTGGTAGGAGGCTGAGGCCAGCAAATCTGAAGCCAGCCTGGGCTACACAGCAGGATCCTGTCTCATACAACAACAAAAACTTCTCATACTTGGGAGAATACATCTCTCTCACTCAACGCCCAGGCTGGGGTTGAGGGTGTTAAGAATAACAAGCTTCGTTGGTGTTGGTCAGAAGTGGCCACTATCTATAAAGAACTGGGACAGTATGGGGTCACCTCCTCTTTAAAAATACATCTAGCCATCACTCCAAGGTCATACAAGCTCCACAGAATTATCTTGACAAGTCAGTGCTTGGAGAGAATGGTGGGTGCTGTACACTTGGTATTTGAAGTGTCTACTGAGTAGGTCATTAGCAAAAACAAAAAAAAAAACAAAAAACAAAAAAACAAAAAAACCAAACCAAACCAAAAAACCCTATCACGAACTGGTTCCACCCCTCTCTGGCTTTGATCCAAGTTCACAATGAAGGGGGGTACTTCGGAACTCTGTAAGGATGGGTGATTAATTTTTAAAAAACACCACAAGCCTCACAGTCCTCCCCACACCCCACCTTATACAGAGACATGCAGTCAACAATTGTACCAAACAATGGGCCTTTGTCTCTGATCTTAGCCATTTTTAAAGACACTTTAATTAACAACTTAATTTAACTGTGCATTTTGGGCTGTAGATATTGCTATTTTTTCTTCCAAACTGAGCATGAACTGCAGAAACCCCCCACGAGTGCAAACGTATCTACGACCGCCCCCTGTACCAAATCAAGTTCTGTAGGTGGCTACTCTTTCCCAAGTATCCACCCCCTATGCACCAAGGAACTTCCCTAGCTCCATGCTACTCATTCTATCCCCCATCTTTGAATTTTGGTTATTGGTGGTGCAGCTAACTGCTGCCATTTACCATTAGGATTGAATGAAGACTAAGGATACCAGTCTGAAGGGGATTTTCTTAAGATTGGACAGGCAGGCGGACAGAGGAGCTCTGACCACACTTTTGGAAATGCTGTGGGAAAGTAGAACCTGTTCTGGGTACCGGGTTTCAGAGCTTTGAGGATTTCAGTGCTCCAAACCAGGAGCCATCGCTATGGCTCTGACGAGAAGGGAATGCAGAACCCAAAATATAGTCCTATTTTAACGATTCACATTTTAATCTCATACAAAAATAAGCCCCTAATCAACACTTTTTTCTTTCTGTTTAGTGTAATGTCTTCCTAACCCTTCCTAATTTATATGGCCATACTGGGTTTGAGCTTGTGGATTTGATCAATGTTTTATTTTGGCATTATGCAGAATAGAAAAACGAGAACATTAAAGAAATGTGTTCTTGATGATTACTATTAAAAAAAAAGTCTGCAATTAGCATATCCATTTTGGAAGGGGAGGCCAGGAAATATAAATTTAGTGTCTGTGAAGGGTATTCAGTGCTATTCCCTCAGCGAGGGGCACAGTCTGCAGCCTTAGCCAGCCTGGGTACCGGGTCACCTTGAGTGAGTCCCTGGGTGTCTCTGCAAAATGCACACTGCTGCACCTGCCTCCCTTGCTCATCATAAAGGTTCAATGACAGTAACATAGAGAAGGACCTGGAACAGAGCTGCTTTGCCCACACCTCCTCAAGTTGGTGACGGGACCTAAAACAAGGGCTAGGAGTAGGGTGCCACTTCCTTTTCTGAGTTCTTCTTAGAAGACAAAACAAAACACCTTATTTACTGTTATTGTGTGTGTATGTTCGTGTGTGTGAACGTTACAGTGCAGGTGTGGAGGTCAGAGGGCAACTTTGTAGACTAGGTCTGTCTTTCCACCTCCACTTGGGTTCTAGGGGTCAAACTCAGGTCACCAGGCTTGCATGGTAAACACACGTACCTGAAGGACCATCTTGCTGGTCCCTGGAATTACATTTCTCTACAGTAGAATGGCTAGCCAATGCCTTGGGATCTGAACCTCCTTAAACATGTCCTTTCATTGCCTCAGGCCTGGGTTCCCTCATCTAGATTCCAGTAACCCTGTAGGATACCAAGAATCCTTTGAGGTGATCCCCATAAAGAGACAGCAGAGGCTAGACAGTAAGAGTTCCTTGGCACTGGCTACTGCGGGCACCAGCTCCATTATCACACTACCATCATGATTACTGAGATCATCCAAGTGGCCAAGGACAGTCAGGTCTCACATGGAGACCTGAGGAGGAAGGTCTGAGTTCTCTATTCCCCTTTGAGAAAAGGGCCAAGAAGGTGAACCAAGGCCTCTCTCTCCCAGCTCCTCATCCTGCCACCCTGGGCTAAACTCAGTGTTGCTGACATGCACTCTGCCTTCTTGATGTTTTAGCTTTTCATCCAACACCTGGTAGGGAGGGGGCTGTGCAGAGAGAGAGGCTTTCCCACAGAAGGAAGCAGAGGGAGGGGATGTACCAAGCACGCTCTACCAGCTGCTATCGGAAGAGCAGTAAGATGACCATGCAAATGCATTTCATGGGGATGGCTTACACTTATGAAAGCCCGAGTCCTAACTCTGTGGGGAAAACTTGACTTTATGACCCTAGTATGTGGGTACAGATGGACCAGACACGGCTCCTCAGCAACCAGGAGCTTGCTCAGAGAAGTGGCTGGCTCAGCCCTATGGAGGGGGCAGTGCATTGGACATGCACTGTGTGTAACATTCAGCAACACAATGTATCTGCAACAACTTGGAATATTAAGTTTTAAAGACTCTAGAAATGTCTTAGATTGGCTCAAACTTCTGCTCTCTAGGAGTCCCCTTGCTCTCCTTCCCCTGCCAAGAAATGGCCTTGGTGGAGTAATTCTATGGTGGGCAGCCAGCCCTGGCATAAGAAAACCATTTTTTGATGGTTCTAGTTGGTAAAAAGTTCTGTTGAGTTAGAATCTGGCTTTCTTGAAATTCCTATATCTCAGTCTTAGCTTCTAGAGTGTTCAAAACATGTAGTGCCTACAACTTCCTACATAAGTGAAGATGGCCCTCCCTGCACCCGCCTTCATGCCCACTGCCTTTCGGCTTCTCTATCCACCTGTTCTGTAGATATCGTCTTCAGATCTTTAACTGTGCAGATAAACTCATTTATTTTTCTTAACTGTTATTATTATTGTGTGTGTGTATGTGTGTGTGTGTGTGTGTGTGTGTGCGCGCAGAAACACACAACAAAGCACACACGGTATTCAGAGGACAACTGGTGGGAGTCAGTTCTCTCCTGCCACCATGTGTGTCTAGGATCAAACCCAGATCACCAAACTCGGAGGCAAGCTCTTTCCTCGCTGAGCCATTATGCCAGCCTAGGATGCCATATTTAAAAAGTGAAATGGGTGACTCTCCCTTCAAGAGTCTGCACACACTTGAGTATGTTTTGCTTTTTGTGATTCTTCTTTGAGAGCCCACATCGTGTCTTACTTTCTTCCAAACTTCTCTCTTAACCCCCGTGAGTAAGCTTGTATTAAAGTACCTTCAACATTGCTTCATAAAAACAAAGCTAACATAAAAGCTGGAATATAGAAGTTATTTGGAATAAGTTGTGTATTTGCCTACTGAAAGCAAAGCTTGAGCCACAGAGCTGTGTGCCTAACTCAGCAAATCTCCATATTCTCAGCAATGGAATAACTGGTTCCAACTAGTGCTTCTGAGTACTAGGCATTGGAACCCAGACCTCTGGATGCAGAGCCAACAGCTAGTTCGTCTGTGTATCTGTATGCACAGGTATACGACCTAGGCATACACATGCCCACAGAGGCGGCTTTACCATGATGTTGGGAGCTTCACTGACATCTTCCCTAGAAGGAGAGCGGGAAAATGAAAACATCTGAACTCTCCAGCTTTATGTCCTGATACTGATACATTATCCTGGGTCATATATACACACTGAAACACAAACAGCTTCAACATGTGTATTTTGACATGCATTTTGAAAGCCAGGCAACCTATTCTGAAATCTTAAATTCTACTTTTGTCCCCTCTTGGTGTGTGTGTGGAGGGGAGGGTGGAGGGGAGAGGTGCCGGGGTTTATGCACCTGACTGCGTAAGAAGCCAGAGGGACTTTGGTGTCTTCATCATCTCTGCCTTGCTGTCTTGGCCAGGGTCTCTCAGTGAACTGGAAACCACCATTTGACTAGGCAGGTGGCCAGTGAATTCTTAGGACATGCCTGCCAATCTCTCAGTGCCGGACTTTCAGACATAAACAACCATACTCAACTTTTTATGTGAGTGCTGAGGATTTGAATTCAGATTCTCGTGCTTACACAACACCCACTGAGCTAGCTCTCCAGCTCCAAATGTTACCCTCTTACTGAAATTTCTTTCAGAAGCTGGGCCTGGTAATCCTGACTACTCAGAAGGCCAAGGTGGAGGATTGCAAGTTCAAGATCTGCCTTGCTAACTCAACATGACCCTGTCAAAAAAGGAAGCAAGTGGGGTGGAGGTGTCGATGGACAGGGTGTATGGGAGTGGGATAAAGGTAAATACGGTTGGAGCTTAGCAATGTGAGGCTCTAGGTTCAATCCTCAGTGGGGGATGGGGCGGCTGTTTAAAACGAACAGAAGACAAAGTAAAAAACACAAGGTGCCGGGCGGTGGTGGGGCACGCCTGTAATCCCAGCACTTGGAAGGCAGAGGCAGGTGGATCTCTGTGAGTTTGAGGCCAGCCTGGGCTACAGAGCTAGTCCAGGACAGGCTCCAAAGCTACAGAGAAACCCTGTCTCGAAAAACCAAAAAAAAAAAAAAAAAAAAAAAAAAGAAAGAAAAAGAAAAAAACAAAAACCAAACCAAAACAAACCCCACAAGGCAAGTTGCCTGTTAGTCTTGTTGGTGTTTGAAGATCAAGAGCTCAGAGATGCTACTAGAAAGGGGGCAGCTGCTGAAAATGATTTATTTTACTTTTAGAGAAATTTGGGGTCTAAAGAGGTCAGTCCAAGTCTGAAGCCTGGTTCCTGTCGTCATCTACCTGTCCTCAGGCAAATGATTTCCTCTCTCTGATTCTTAGTTTATGGCTTAGTTGAACTTGCCCGTGCTTGTGTGCAAAATGAGAATAATGCCAGAAACCTGGCAAGATAAAGGAGACAGGTATGAAACACTGGTCTCACAGAATACACATTTCCTAGACGGCATCTCTTGCGGCTTTCATGAACTGACATGTCATAGTCTCTCAGCTTCAGTACTTCTGCATTAAAGGACACACGTAAGTTCCATGATGTTACTTTTGTGTGTAGAAGTTTCTTTTTCCTTCTGTTGTCGTAATTCCATACAGAAATTTCTAGTTTATAGGCAGGCCTCTCTAAAACCCTCCCCTTCATGCAGAATCCTCTCGAAATCTGTGGGTTTCTGTCCATTAGTACATAGGCAGTTTCAGGGTTCCCCCTCAAATCCCTTCCTCCTCCTTCTGCTCTTCTCTTCCAGTCATGAGGCAGCCCCTTCCTCACCTGGCAGTCAACCCTCCCCAGGAGCTGTCATTTCTGTTATCTCGACTTTCTTCACTCTGGTTTCCCCTCCTAGGGAAGCCTTCCCCAAACTGCTCTGGCTGAGGTCACCTCTCTGATGTTAGATCAAAGGGCAGTTGTGGTCCTTAGGGAACAGCCCCACCTTGGCAGCATTCACTGCCAGGAATCTTTACCTGCCCCCTCTCAGGATGCTTCCTGGCTGCCAAGACTGCTGCTCTGGCTTTCCTCCTACCTCCCAGCTCTTCTTCCTCCAGCCCTTCAATACTGGGTTTCCCGGGCACTCTCACCAGCTCCTCCTGGGCAACTGCATCTGTTCCTACGACTTCACTCTGCTTGTCTTCGGCCTGATCTGTTCCAGTCACGATGCTTTCTGACTACCCAGACTACATTTACTTATCTCTTGAATGATTTATGGACAATGTGTCCAACACAGAAATCTTTATAAACCAGAAGGGGTTCCCTAGTTCAGGGAATGCATCTAATCAGGTCAGAAATTTGGGGTTAATCCTTCAATCACTCCCTTCTCCCCCTCTTTCATCTAACATCGAATCAGTCATCAAGTCTGGGGACTCTTGGGATTGTCCCCTTCTCTGTTGGCTCCACCTTGGTTCAAGAATTGCTTTCACTATTCACCAATGGTTCAAGACTCCAGCCAGACTGCCCCACCTCCACACTGCACATCTGTTCCTTGCCAACCCTCTGCTTCAGATCCTGAATAGGATATGCAAGACCCTGAATGATGCCATGAAGGAATAATAAATGAAATGAACAGTTAGTTGTTGAGTTATGGAGTATCCCCTTATATCGATCATTTCCAAGTTTGCCTAGCTAGTCTCATATTGGGGGTGGTTGGGGTATTTCCAGTTTATACTGTTATAAATAGACTGGCTAAGGACATTTTCTTTGTCCACTACTGGATAATTTCCTTGGGATATTTTCTTAGGAATGGAATTGCCGGTGAAAGGCTGTGATTAGCTCTAAAGCTCTCATTATATGCTGCTGGTGCTCAAAAGGCTGAGGCCAGAGGGCCACTGCTTAAATGCCATCTGCTACTTCAGAGTCTCTCCCATGGCTCCTCAGCTTCTCACTTCTCTGGGTTAGTGGGTTGACAGTGGATCCCTCACATCATTAAGTGTGTACTTTTCAGGTGATGATTTGCTGTGCACATAACCTTCACAAGCAGATTATCATCTCAAGCAACACACTCCCCAGTTTGAAAACTCTTTTTTATTTCGCTCTGACTCACAAAGTTTGGTTTCCTTTTGACCAATTATAAAATAGAGCAAATGAAGGAAGGAAAAGCATGCCTGGTGTGAGAGGCATAACTTTTAGGCCTGTCAGAAAATTCTCGGCTGGGTCCTTTCTGCCTGCGGATGAGTTAAGAATGAAGCCTGCAGCTCACCCTTGGAGTTTCACAGTGAATTCCGCAGTGAAAACTGTACGGTCACACACTTGGGGGTAGGGTACCCCCAATGCCCAATATTGTGATGGGACAGTGTGAGTTTTGAATTTGATTGGCTCTGGGTCCTAAGCATTCTATTTAGTCTATTTTGGTAGCTAAACTGAATTACAAACTTCTCATTTACTATGAGGAAAGGTAACCCATTTCAGTTCAGGTATTTCAGTGATCTACCTCATCCAACTGGGCCCCAACTTCTGAAGTGTTCCCCACTTCCCAACATACCCATATCTGTGCTGCTATCTGTACCATGTGGTAGAAGGTGAAAATGAAGTCCAAAGATTCCCCCATCTGAATTTTAAAATAATAAAACCAGAATATCCTTTTACTGAAAAGCAAGTTAGTGACCTTTAGCTTCATATTTATGACTTGAAGACAGAGATCCTGAGAGAAGGGAGGCAGTCTGTAGAAACACTATATTTAAGAAAAAATCAGAAAACATACAGTATAAGGTAATTACTTTCAGCTGAATGCAGAATAAAAAGTAAGGTAAGCAATAAACTTGTGAGAAAACAGAAATACTATTAAGTGTGTATGTAGTTTTTTAAAGAAAGCATCCAACAATTGCACCACTCAGCATCACACATGTGCTGCCACCACTACCCTCATAGGTGGGCTGGGCAGCTAACAGCTCAGATGACCTTCCCATGAGTGACCTTCCGTGGCATCTCTCTGACATGTGCTACACGGTTTTCACTCCTTGTTCAAAGACACGGCAAGATAAGGAAGAGCCAACTACGCGTGTCTTCGGTCAAGGCCGTGCAGTCGCCCTGCAATTTCTGGCAACTGCCCTCTGTGATTTGCATTCTAGGATTCTCTGACTTAAATCGAAAACATAGCTGTTCAATCTAGTGAGCCACCTTCTATTTAGATGGTTGGTCCAAGGAATTGCATGTAGGAACACTTTCAGTTCAACTTTGAAATGGGACTTTTCTGTATTGGAAGAATGTAAGCAAAGTGTATTTCTAAAGATAAGGACACTGGTGGTTTGGAAAGACACACCAAAAGACCAACACACACACACACAACACACACACACACACACACACACACACACACACACACACACACACACACATACGAGTCTTGGAGATAGGGTCTCAAAATGTATTTCAGGCTGGCCTCCTACTCATGATCCCCCTGCCTCAGGCTTCTGTGTGCTAGAATTACAGGTCTACACCATGATGCCTGGTTTGCCATTTTTTTTTTTTTTAAAACTAAATTAAAGGGACCTTGAAAGTGAGTGGATTTCTTTTTACTTTTTAAACAGGGATAGAGAGCATAATATGAATTAAGTCGATAATGACTTGAGTGATTTTGTTCATATAAAACAACAGACACATAAATCTATTCTACCTGAATGCTATGTGTGCAATAACTCTAACTAAGAGGGAACACCAAGTGAAACCTGTCTGTTCTCCTTTATTAATTGGGTCTTTCTGAGTCCAGTGATCACATATGTCTCTGCATTTTAACCACCCAGATCCATTTAATGGGGCCACTATTTAACAGCTCAAGGGCTGAATAACATGATTCTGTCAAGGTATCAGCAATGCCTAACCCTTTCCTTTCTTACTCGACTGTTGTTATTTTTAGATAGAGGGTCTTCTTATGCAGCCCAGGCTGGCTTTGAATTCATGACCCTCCTGTCTTAACTTCCTAGATGCTGGGATTGCTGGTGTGTAGCACCATGCCTGGGTCTCCTGTGTTTTTAGCTGAGTGGTTCACAGCACATGTACTACTCTTAGCCATCTCTTCTAAAGTCTTTAGGATCAGGGATAAGGCAGATAAAAGAGGAAGAATGGAATTTTTCTTCACTATTTGATGGGATACTAGACCTCTTAAAGTTTCTGTGTCTGTTCATAGGTGAATTACTTCTAACCTAAGAGTCCCTTTGATCTGGAAACCTCCTCTTCCCCACATACCGGCCAATGCCAGTAGACCTTCCTTTTGTTAAGCTGTCATTATGTTTGTTCCATGAGATCTTCTGTGGAGAGTACTGTCTCAGGATGTGTATGGCAAAGACCAACCACCGGTCACATTTTCCATGCTGAGCCTATGCGAGAATGAGACTCTCACCTGAATGAGGAGATCGGTAGCGAAAATCCTCTTTGGTCAGCAGCAGGAGTGCCTTGCCGTTCATTTCGAACGTGTTGCTCTCAATGGGCCTTAAAGAAAACTCACTTTCCGCCCACTTGAGCCACTGGGCTACGTCATCTCGGCTCCAGTAAATCGGCTGCAAGCCTGTTGGAGAGCACAAGGCAGAGAGAAAAGATCTGGTCAGTTACACACACAGCTGGGACAAAGCGGGAAAGGTCTTGGCATAATTAACCTAACCGAGACTGTCTGTCTTAAGAGCCTTTGGGTTGAGTTCCAAGGCCCAGGTCTGAAAGTGCTTAAGTGTGGGTCACATTAGCTTTTGTCTTAGAGGCAAAATGAGGGGAACCCCCTTTCCACGTGGTCTCAGGGATGATAGGTCTTAGAGCACTGCCCTAGGGATACACTGAGGTCAGGTTGGCTCTAACGCAGCCTGGGGGCACCCTAGGAGGACTGGAATTATGACAAATCTCGGTGTGTTTAGCAGGAGACCTTAGACTCAGAGCTCATGTGATTGTAGCCCAGAGTCCTTTGAAATGGGAGTGTTCCAGGGCTGGTCTTGACCCCCCAGAGCTGCCAAATAATGAAGCATCCCCTGAAATTTTTTCCAGGAAGAGTCATCTACTCAGCCTCTGGGAAGAGTCAGCCTAGCCTCTGGCAGATGCAAAGCCAGAGTAACACAGAAGGTCCTTTGCCTTATTATTTGTCTTGCTGATGGACTGGAAGTGGGCCAGATGTCACCAACAGGGTGGTTTAGGTTGTATCTCTGGGAGGCAGAGAGTCTGTAGTTTTATTTCACTCTGTTGCTATGGGAAACTCTGATACATCCTTCAAGTGATTAGAACAATAGTTCTCAAAGTATGATCCTAGGGAACCCGGAGGGTTCCCAAGACCCTTGCACAGTGTCTATACAGCAAACCACTTTTCAGAACAATATTCACATTATTCTCTCATGAGCTCCATGACCTGCTACCATCCCAACAGGTTGAATACAGAGATGTAAATCCCGGTATCTTCTATTATCCTAGACATTGGAGAGTTTGTAAAAGCATTTAACACTACTGTTGTTTGCACATATCTTTTGAAAATACATATTGATATATGCCTAGTTTCTTGGTCAATAAGTTAGTGAATACTTTAAAAAGTAGTTTACCATATGGTTAAGTGTTGCTATAAGTCTTATGAGCAAACGCTCTTATGCGGAGGGGAGGGGTGGGGGGGAGAGATAGGGGGGGAGAACAGTCTTTGATAATTATTCACAACTTGAATCCTGACAGCACGCTTCACCCTCCGGAGTCTCAGAATCAAGAGTCAAAGAGCGCTGAGTGGGGCCAGTGTTTGTGTAGAGATGTGGTGCGTGTCTCATAAACGAGACCTTCAGCTCAATCCTACAACGAACCAGTTTTCGCCCTAAACTGGGCATGATGAAGTACTGCTGAGAGAGGGGAACACAGGGCTCGGATCCCAGGGAGAACGTTCCAGGCTCCGATTGTGATTGCTAGCTCTGCCTTCTAAGAGGCTCCTCTGAAGCAGATGCTTTTGAAGAACAGACGTCAGTTTCCTCTAAGTCCCCGGAAGACTCCTTAAACCCAGTCAGTAGGCCAGGCCTGGTAACTCAGCTACTTGGAAAGCAATGCAAGGCTCTGCATGGCTGCCTGGGCTACAAAGTGAGTTCAAGGCCAACCTGGCAACTCAGTGGGACCTCGTCTCAAGTCAAAAGAGGGCTGGGGTTATTGCTCAGTGGTAGCATGCGTGAGGCCCAAAGTTCAGTCCCTATTACCCTAAAATCAAAACCACCAATCCAACCCCAAGCCCCAAGAATGAGTGTGTTTTCTTGGCTTTTAAATTTTATGGTAATGTTTTTCACAAGGACAAAACAAGTAGCATTATGAGATAGCTACTATAGCATGTGACTGCTTTATGACTTTTAGAAGGAAACAGGGCCACTAAAAGATTTGAGGTTTTACTGGGTTGGGGATTTAGCTCAGTGGTAGAGCACTTGCCTAGCAAGCACAAGGCCCTGGGTTCAGTCCTCAGCTCCAGGAAAAAAAAAAAAAAAAAAAAAAAAAAGATTTGAGGTTTTGTTGTTTGGCTCTTGACTGGTCAGGAAGCAATGCTTATTGAATATGGTTTATGGACATCCAAGTGTCCACCTCTTCCTAGTAGAGTGCGAACGTTAGCCAGGCTACCCTGGGAAAACCTTCAACTTCACCTCCTACTGTCAACAGTGTCCACTTGGAACAAGAACAGTATGCCAATTTGTGACTTCAGACGTTACTGGTAAGTGGGAGGGTAATGCCATCAGGGGATGGGTGGAGGTGCCCATCAGGCTGGTCACAGGAAAGCACCTAGTGGCCAGAGGGCTTTTTAGACGATGCAGGGAAACGGGTCTGGGGCAGCCTGTTGGGATGTCAAAGTAAATACAGAACCAAAGCCTGCCTAGGGGGGAAATGAAAATAAAATGCTGACAGTTCTATCCAGGACAAACTGAAACAGAGAGGTGGGTGAGAAGGGGGCGGGGGCCACAGGCAGTAATTTGAGGTTCTTTATATTCTATGGAAGAAAATCCTCATGAGTAATCTTTTCCCTAAACACAAGAGGAGTCACACACACTCCCAACAGCACTGCTGGGTAAGAATAACAGTTTCTCTTCTCACTTCCCATTAATCTCTCCCACAGCTCAGCCTTGAAGCAACCAAGGCCATGGCGCTGTGGAAACCCCCTCCCCAGCAGCCCACGGGAGGCTCTGGGCACGTGCACAGCTGGAGGGCAGGTTACACAGCGCACTTGGCGGCTAAACAACAGTGATCCAGACGCTGCCAGCAACCTGCTGGAGGACACTCAGGAGATGGATCAGCTTCACTGCACTTCCATTAGCGTTAGGAGAAGGTGGACAGCTCACTGAGCCAGAGACAGGCTTGCCAGGCAGCAGTGCCATCTCTTTCTTCATTCAGGGGCCAGTAGGATATAGCATATGCTTTGTAAGTTTAATGGAGAAAAAAGAAGCCACTCCCTTCCAGGGCCCTAAAGCCCGTATGCTGAAGTAGCTAAAGGAATAGCACTGACCTGGAGGTAACATTGGTGTCACGAAGACCATTTAACTTACCAAACAGCCGTTTACGAAGCACTTCTCTGCACGTAGCACTGTTTAAAGCATTTCAGAAATATCAGTCCATTTAACTGCATGCTTGTACAACATTGGAGATGGAGGTGCAAACTAAGAAGCGGAGGAGGCCGATGCATTTAAGGGATTCACCCATGCTGGTGTGGTTCTAGCAACAAGTGGAGCTGAGGTCTGACTCCAAGCACTCAGAGTCTGTTTTCTTACCCAGGCATTTTCCATCCACACTCAGAACCAGGACTGGCTTTCCAAAAGACTGAGGAAACTGACTCCCTCCCACCCAACGCTGAGATCCTTGGCCGAGGCAAGTTATCAGCAGATTGAAGATAGGAAAAAAAAAAGTGCAGATCCCAGGGAGACAGATTTATGGCTAGGAAGAGGAGGGAGGGGCAGGCGGAACGCCACTTCGAATGTGTCTGGGAAGAAAGTGCTGTTTTCACAGGCTGCTCAGCACTGACACTTGCTCCTGACTTTTTGCCCAGCTCCCAGCGGTGGGTGGGACCAAGGCTGCCTGAGAAGGGAGGATGTGTAGGATTTGCTTCATAGTCAGTTCTGGCAATTTGGCTCAACAAAGAAAGAATATATCCGTTAATGATTAGGAAAGAGGGAGGGAGAGAAAAAGAGGGAGACAAAGACAGACTAGAGAGAGACATCCCTCTCAGACATTACACTAATACTAATACCAATGTGCCACAAGAACCATTCAACCATGACCAGCAGTATTACCACACCAATTAATTCCAGAGAGCACTTGGTGAGAATTTTGTGTGGAGGAACTGAATTGCTATGAATGAGAAAATGACTAAGACTCCCTCCCACCGGCCTTCTTTCTTAAGGAGGTCCAGTCAAGTTCATGGGCTCACACCCTTCAGTGATACATCCAGACTCTTGATTTCTTCAACTTCATGTTCAAAGATGGCCACCACACCCATCCGGACATCCTCAGCTCATGCTCAACTTTCTGAGTTATGCTTAAACAAATGATGGAAAGCTGACCGGGAACCAGGAGCTGGGATTCCATCCCCACATCTGCTGCTAATGAGCATGCAATTCTAGGAAGCGAGCTTGCTTCATCTCTCTGTGGCTCAGTGGCTTCACCCTTAAAAATATGGGGCTTAGGGTATGTATGTGACCAGCAAGTTCCTGAAGGGTTTAATATAGCCAGTGTGTACCTACTGAATTTGAACCTTAAACCCAAAGCAACTCAGCCAGCCAGGATGTTTGTTTTCCTACAAAACTGCTCTACATTCGAGATCATGACCTTTGTAACTTCTCGAAGGCTCTTCTGAGTCATGGAAGGCAGATTTGTGCTGAAGAGTGTGTTGCTATGTTCTAATTCTTTGCGAAGCTGTCAGTCAACATGGCAATGATAAACGTAACAGCTTGCCCCTTTGAAGTCCATAGGTGCTTCCCACCTGTCACTGCCCCTAACGCACAGGAGCCCTGCAATTGGCAGGATTCTCATTTCAGTTTAACAGATGAGGCTTAGAGTTGTGGATGAGTGTGTGTGTGTGTGTGTGTGTGTGTGTGTGTGTGTGTGTGTGTGTTTATGTTTGCAATGGAACCCAGGGCCTCATACATGTTCAGCAATTGTTCTTTTGCTGAGCCACACCTGGTTCCCAGCTCAAGGCCTTTCACCACTATAGCCCTTGGCAAAAACATCCTTTCATGTCAAACTCTCCATATTACATGTGTTTGCTATGGAGTCCATCCACTGGTAGGCAGAAGTTGAGAATGTGAGGGATGGAGATTCCACAGAGATGTGCTGACTCGACCCTGGTCTCCATGACCGATTAGGAAACCAAGGCCTGGAAAAGCTAATCATATCACTCCTGGTCAACACACCCCAGGGATCCATGTGACCCAATCACTTGACTCGATGACAGCAACTTTATGACCCTTGACCCAGTCATGTCCAGTGACTAATTCCATCCTTGCTTGGTCATCTTGTCTCATAATAAACAGCCCAGAATTACAATTTTCAGAAGTTGCACACCTGTGTTCCCCCAACTCCTAAGACAACAGAGGAGTGTGACTTGGGTCTTTCTCTGCTTGGATAATACAGTTCAATGACAATGCAGCAGACACTGACTTCTAAAACCAAACCAAATCACAATGATGGCTACTGTTCTTGCCTTAACAGGTGAGCCCACAAAACTAGAAGAGGTAGTGCTGGGTTGTTGGCTCCTCAGTCTCACAATTGACTTCCGCCATGTTAATTTTCAAATAGACTGATAATAACAGCCAACACAAGCAATGGTTGTGTTTCAGGGGATGCTTTATACATGCCATTCACCTAATTCCCTTTGCCCTGTAAGACAACAATCACCAAAGCACAGAGAACTTCAGTGACTATTTGGATAAAGTCACGGAGCCAGGAAATGGAAGAGTCAGCATAGAAACCCAAGTGGTCTGATGCAATCAAAGTTTGTATTATTACACACCTGCCTCTCTAAGACTCTTTGGTACTCTGACAGAGCATAAAGGTACATCAATAATTTCTGCTTTTCCTAGGAATCCACTCCTGTTTTCCATGGTTACATTAATGGCAATATCTTTACCTGTACATACATAATTGGTACTAGGAATCATCGCACTATAAGAATGCATTTCAACTGACAGTTGATTTAATCATTCTAGCATGCTGCATTCCACCCAGAAACAGATCTCTTTCAAGTATTATCCATATTACAAAGCTTATATACGCATCTGTCATCCCCAGGGGTCAGTAAAAGTGCTGCCCAGGTAAGGCTTGAGACGGGAGCATGTTGGTGACAGACTAGCCCTCTCCTTTTGATGGGTGCCAATCAATTTCCTATCTATCAACCCTCTACACACTCATCAATAAGATGGAATGCTTTTCTGAAGCTAGCAAGTATAACACTTTCAGCAACTTTGCTGAGGATGCGGAGGTGGAGAGGGACCAATGTCTGGCTCCACAGGGATAACTTTTTCTCTGTGCTCGTACACACAGGTCTGAAAAATCCATCCCGAATGGTACTCAGGGTCCCATCAGCCTTGCTGTTTTGGTCTGTGTGCACACTTCCCCTCCCTATCTACTGCTCACATCAGGTCAACACGACTAGCACCTTTTCCTCTTCCTGATACCCCAAGGGGTACCCTGGGATGCCGGATGTTTCTGGAGAGTTCTCTGGCTTGGCATGACATGTGTCTGGGCCACATAGAAGAGCTCAGCTTTTGCTCTCCCAACAAGTCTATCCATCTCCACTGCTCTGTCTGGTGGTCATTCTCCTTGATGAATGAGAGGGAAGAGTCAGAATGTGAATGGTGCTGTTTTCTCTTTGCATGTGTGGATGTTACCCCACATAAGCCACAGCAGGCCAATAACAGGCTTTTCCTTAAAGCATCCCCAATTCTGTTCATTGTAGTCTGCAGTTATCCACAGCTCATCTTGTCTTAATATTCTAGACCTATGATGTGTCTCCTTTATCATTTCTCTTTTCAGTAACTTTTTCTTAATCACCCACTACACACAGCTTTTTAAAAGAGAGAGCTCATTAGACTGATACAAGATTGTAGGATGAGAAGCTGGCACACCATGCTGGCAAATGATTTGGTGATATTTTAAGAGCTTGGTGAATGTCAGCTTCTGAGGATCTACCTTAGAGAAAGAACTTTGTATGCAGAAAAATCCTTCATGCACAAAGATGTGCATTTAAAAAAAATATCAAGTGTTATTTTTAATAGTGGAAAACAGAACATAAAAAAAAGAGCAGTTACTAACAACATCTATGATAGAAGGTGATGCAATTGATAACAGTTTTTAGAAGGAATGAATATTCATATTGAAAATAAAAATAGTGTGTATACTAGCAGAATTTCAAACAATGCACAGATGTTTTATAGAACATAAAAATATTAATAGCAACCATCACTCAATAGTGGAATTATAGGTGACACTGTCTCTTTTACTTATTTTTATTTCCCAATTTTCTGTATTAAGTATGTATTATTCTCTGTGATAGGGCACAGTCTTGCTAAATAGCTCAGTCTGGCCTTGAACTCCAGATCTACCTGCTTTAGCCTCCTGAGTAATGATGTCCCACTGGCATCATTACATTTACATGAAAAAAAAATCTTTGTAAACGTTGAGTCACTAGTTGAGGTGGTACAGTCCTGAGATCCCAGTATGTGGGAGGTAGAGACAGAAGAATAAGGAGCTCAAGGCTAGCCTGGGCTATATGTGATCCTGTCTCAAAAAAAGAAATAAAGAAAAGAAAAATGGAGCTCACTAGAGACTATCTTCTATAGAGATGTTTTCTCCCATCTTTTCCCCCACCTGTTAGTTATGTGCAATTGCTAAGTGAGAATCTCATTTTTGAGAACACAACAACTCTTCCAAGTATATTGTAGCATTTTGGTTCATGGGATCATAGGTAGTTTCCCTTTGATGTTTAAAAATTTGCTTTCTAATTAAGTCAAGAAAACACCTCTAGTCTGTCTTATTTCCCTTCCTTGATTCTATGTTAATGTTTTCATCCTCATCAGAAGTCCCCAACACTTCTACTTTGCCAGCCAATCTCTCTGTCAGACTTGGGTCAAAGGGCAGAGCCTCTCCTTGTCTCTTCTACCTTTGGACAGATAAAATTGCCAGTTATTAGGTACATGTGCTAAGAGTAAAATGTGCATGCACGTACCTGGAGGTGATTTCTCAGTGATGTACACATGGCACTCGGGACACACCTTCAGTAAGGCCCTTGGATGCAGCTGAAGAGCCTACTGCTAGATGACCCACCTCTGTGCCTGCTACCCTGTTGTGTAGCAACTTCATATTGAAACATTCCCTCTAGAAATGAGGGGGGAGGGCCCAGAGCCTCAGGAAATAAACAACTCAGTTTCAGGAACTTCCTGAAACTAGCAAGACTCACAAGTCCCATTCTACAAGCTATAGCTACACTAAATTACTGGTGAGGAAGGAGATTCCCTGAGTAGCTGCATGCCTGCAAGTCACACAGGGAGCTCTAGGGCTGCAGCTTTGGTGAGCTATTAGTTAAACTGAGCTGGGCTCTTCCAGGACAGCTATTCAGTCACCCTGTTCCAATCAGTAACTCCTTACCCACTGTGCTGGTTCAACTGTCATCTTGACAAAATCTAGAATCACCTGAAAGACAGTCCTAAGGAGGGATTATCTAGATCAGGCTGACTTGTGGGCATGTCTCTAGGGATCTGTCTTGACAGTTAATGGAGGGAGGAAGACCCAGTCATTGTGGGCAGCACCATTCCCTAAGCAGAGAGTCCTGAACAGAGTAAGACAGGAGAAAGCTAGCTAAGAGCAAGCAAGGGTATGTTTAATTTTTCTGTGTTCTTGACTATAACTGTGATGGAACTGGCTGCCTGATTTGAGTTCTTGCTCTGACTTCTCCAAAATGATGGCCTATAACTTGGATCTGTGAGTAAATTAACCCTTTCCTCCCCTATGCTGCTTTTGGTCAGGGTATGGTATCACTGAGATAGAAAGAATAGAAAGCCAAGACATCCCATTATCCCTCAAAACTCATTTGTTGACAAAACTGGACTCCAGTAGAATATTACAGCCTGTGGCCAATTCCCAGTCTAAGGTGGAGATGCTTGCATTGTGTCTTCCCAGTGAAAGTTACACAACACACCCTTTTCCTGTCCAGGCACCATTCCTATCATGCTCCTGTGGTGGTTGGAGAGCTAGGGTGCTTCAGACTTGTGAGGTTAGTACATCGCCAAATGTTCCTGCGTTCCTGTCTTCTCAACAACCGCTCTGTGAAGCTACACTGAACACATCTGTATTTACAGAGAGGCTAAGGGACTTTCCCAAGGTTACAATGAGCCCAGGACCAAAAGAACAGGAAGCTATGCCAGGAAAGGGTGGACTTTGGAGGAGTTGGGGGAGGAATAGGGAGTGAATACAATCAAAATACAATGTATGCATGTGTAAAATTCTCTAAAAATTAATAAAAATTATATTTAAAAAGAGTCATTCTACTTCCTAAGGCAAATTTAAGTCTGACATGCAATCATTCCTGAACGTAGGATGTGCTTCATGCATTTGAGGTGGTTTTGCAGGACAGAGACCAGAGAGCTTAGTGCCTGAGCTCTGCCATGAATCTTTCATCAGTTCACTAGAGGCCAGGAAGCCAGAACAACAGTTCTGTAAGCTGTGAGAGGTCCTGGTGGAACTCTGAAGCCACTATAGCACCTAAACAAAAAGGCCTGGCAAGGTCAGGGTACAGGCTGTGAAAGCAGCTCCCCTGAAGATACTGAGACTGTCAGGAGCAGGCAAGGGAAGGAAGGATAAAGGAGAGCCAGGGAGGTGTCTGCTTCAGGTGCAAAACATAAAGGCACCTTTTAAAAACTCAGCAATTAAATCAAAAGTTTAGTACAATAGACACCAATGGGCTCCATATGTGCAATTCAATTAACTGGGGGTTGATTATACATATAATATAATATATAAACCACCCCAAATAACAACAAACCAAGCCCATTAATTTACTGAACCTTTATAATTCATCATGTCTTTATTCTCTAAACCATACTGGGTAACGATGTAAGAAATCTAAGACTGTCCACAGCCTTAGGTTTTGTAAGCAATCTACTGATTTAAAGTATATGTCAGAATGTAGGTTACAGGCAAATAGTATCCCATTACAAAAGGCACTTGAGAGTCTCAGCTGGGTGTCAGCATGGGTCCTGGAATGCACACTCTGTAGATTTCACAGGACAATGTGTTTTAAAAATCAAAGGAAACACAAGAAATTTCTGATGAACTAAACATCAATGCTTCAAGTCATTCTCCCAAAAGAGACATGATGAGGAGGTTCCACGATAACCTTAGAAAATGGGAACTCACTTGCACAGTACCACTCAGCTTTTGGGCTTTTGGAGGCAAGGATCTCTGTGAGTTCGGAGATAGCTATTCTCCTTCCTTTGAGAGGCACACACAGGGAAATCTGCCTGCCATGTCAATGTTTGTGGACCATGGAATCGATTGGTGGATCACTGGAAAATCAGTTTACTTTTCAGTATCTTGTATATCAGTGAGTCTAACTGCTGACTTGTGATATAATGGGACAGCAAATTAGGTTTGGAAGAGAAATACATTACCCCAAATTACAGGGAGGAAAACAGAATAGAGAATCAGAGAGGGTGCCCACTTCTCACATAGACAGCAGAGCAAGATAAAATGGTGAGAGTTACTTGGCAGCAGACCGTATGGGGGGAGTGTCCCTTCTCAGGGTATGTTAGAAGTCCTTGCTAACACACTGAAACTTGGTATGTACACTAGGAAAGGTTCATATCTGTCAATTATCTTAGTCTATGAAGAGTGGATTGGGGTGACCAGAAACGAAAAGACTCCACAGAGAGAAGAGCTTCAAAGGCCAAGAGGGAAAAAGGACAGAATTTCCTCCATTTGAGAACAGAAAGATATATTTTATTTATCAACTTTACCAATGCTTATGCCATCAAGACGTTCAACTGTAAGACAGAAAGGAAAAACAAGAAAACTAGCTATTAAAAGTCAGTGTGTGTCTCAAATGGATGTCATGAGTGCGTATAAGGGTGCCTGAGTATAAAGATCTGGCTGGATATGTGGGGTCTGCATCCTATGACTGACAAGGGCTGCCTGAATAGAAGGAAAGGAACAGCTTTTCTTTCCCTTCTGCTCTTTTAAGCCACACACAGATGATCTCTTGTCTGGCTGTAGTCAAGGATCTACAGATATTCCTTTATGGAGTGTAACAAGAGTGACCCTCATTCTCATTCTGGATGGGACAGGAGAGATCCAATCCCTGGGGTGGGAGAGAGGCTCGCTTTTATGTGGCCCAGCTGCCCCCTCCCATTTCCTTCCTGGGTTGCTCTTTGTCCTGTGGAATTTTTGAGAAAGCAAGGTGCCTTTTTTCAGGATGGAGACAGTGCTTGCCATCTTGGAATCGCAGAGGTGGCAGTGGTGTGGGAGGCACAAGAACGGTGTGTATTGGGAAGGTGACAGCCCGAGAGAGGAAGGAGAGTGTTTAACTTTAACAGGCACTCCATGGACCTCCAACTGGACCAAGGGGTCAGAGGAACCTAGAACTCTTCAAGGCTTTTCTTGAGTGTCTTTTTGGAAGAAGAACTCCAATCCACCTTGTCATGCCTGACCCCATTGGGAGTGTTTTCAAAGGCTGGCTGCCCTTTGCTGTGGAATTGAGTGTCCTTTGAAAGGCCAGGCAGCCAGTGCTAACTCAGCATCTGAGGGCTGCATGACTGACATCATGAGCAGGATGGAGTAATTTTAATGGCACTGCTGACGCGGATGCCTCATGAAAAAAAAATCACATTTGCAGCGGCAACTTCTATTTAAAGATGATCCTGTTGCACTTTCTTGAATGCGCCCAGAAGACCAACTTCTCTTTCCCCCAACCCATTCCTTCTTTATTCACAGGGAAATGGCCTTTGTGCATCTAGCCACAGGAGAGAAAAATCTCCTCTCTCCCTGGTTCCATTCTTCAGCATAAGAGTCAGGACGGCGGCTGATCGCCTTGGCTGAGGACTTGCACACAGTGGTAGGGAAAGTACAAGGACCCATTTCCCTTGGGGCTCAGTGGCCAGAAGGGAACCAGGAGGCCCTGCCTTAGGCAGAACACCGTTCTCACTTGGCTCACTCACCCTATCTGGAATTTTACATCATTTATAGCTTGTGGTAAGGGCAGGTGGAGTCCTGTCTGGAAGAGGAAGCTGATAAAGGTAACACCAGATGTCAATACAATCCACTCATTCTCAGCTTCATTAGGTAGTAAGAAGAGTCAAAGGCATACAGGCAGACACAGGGTGTCAAGGTGGACGACCTTATAGGCAGGGGCTGGGGTATACTCTGAGCAGCTGGGAGACACCAAAAGGAAGAGACCTGGATCCAATTCTGCCAACTGTCACATGGAGTTTGTCATTCCTCTCTCTTGGAGCTCCTGAACTCATTACAGGTGAGGATGACATGGAATACCTGATCCTCCTGCCTCCACCTCCCAAGTACCGGGGTTACGGGCATGAACGGCCATGCCTGGTTCAGATGAGGATATGGGGAGTCCTGCAAAGAGGTCCCTGTGCTTTGAGCTGGAGGTGAGAACCCATGAAAACCGTTCACATTGTACACAGGCCCTTTCTTGTGGCTGGGCGGGGTCTCTGCTCCGGTGAGGTCTCAGCACTGTTATCACTGCACACTGTCTACTCTGACTTCTTAACAAGCACCCTAGCATGGCAGGAAAACACTAGAAACTGCCTCTAGCCCACTTACCAAAGGAAACGCCAATTCCACTTCCATCCTGTCTCCGCGACTTATTAACACAGAGGCTGTCAAAGGTTGAATGGTCCCCAAAGGTATCCTCATACTGTCATCCCTGAAGACTGGGTGACACCTTTTATGAGAAGGCATCTTTGCAGACATAACTTAAGGATCTTGGGATGAGGTCACATGGATTGTGCAGTGGCCACACCCAGACTTCAGTGTTCTGTAGGCTCGGGCTTCCTTTGGGTTTCTTCTCACAGGATCCATTACCCACATGGTGAAATCTCTGCCTTTATTCGATATTTGCCACTTTCTCGTGAGGTATTATTTTCTTATTTTATTAAAAAACACCTTGTTTAAATCTTCAATGACTCTTAAAAGACTGCCTCTTGGATCCACCGTGCATTCTTTCTAGCTTACTCTTCATTTCTCAAGTGATTTTTCTTGCTGATTCTTTCCCAAGTTCCGCTAACTCATTTCTGAGTTGTTCAACTTCTGACTTCACACTATGCCCACTATCCCCTCTCATGCTTTGTATCATTTTCCTAATGTCTGTGCTCACAAGGAAGGATGTGGATGCTGGGAACTGTTGGCATTACCTTGGAATGCATGCATGTTGTCATGGGAGTGTTAGCCTGCTCCCGACTTTCCTCTATCTTAAAAAGTGTGTTTTGACTACTTTCCTACTGCTCATTTTTTTCTCTTTAAAACAAAGTTAATCTTCTTGGGTTTTTAGGAATTAAACTTACTTTCAGCTTTACCTAGCTTACTCTTCTGTTCAAACACAGCAGCTAGCATTCTGGAATTGCTTGGTTCTGTTTTCCCTGGGGGGTTCTTCCCCACGTCTCTCCTTCTCTGCTGCTGTAGATGGAGAAGGTGCTAGGCCGACCCCAGAGTCAGCAGGCACCAGAGAATCCTATATCTCGGTGAGCCCCAGAGGTCACTCACACTCCTGGTGAAATGAGCTATTCTTCCCTGGTGAAGACTTCTTGGTTATTTGAGGTTTTTCTTGTCTCAAGGTTTAGCAAAACCCTTGGGGTCACCTTGTGACCTAGCTGAAAGTATTGTCCTTGGGTTTTGCTACCAAATTGCTGTGATCTTATAGGAGCTTGAGAGAATTCTGCTGTTACATGTGTCATCTTCCCAGAGTGTCCCATAATACTTCCTGCACGAAAGGACAGCACAGACTTACGAGATACATGCCAAGTTTCTTTCACCTCTTGGTGAACCACTGCTGGATTCTGTGACAGTAAGTGAGAGAAATGTAATAATAATCTGAGGGGTTTCAGACACCCCTGTGCGGCCCAGATCAAAGGAAGCACCACCTGAGAAACAGAGACAGGAGAGACAGGCAGGCCTGGGAAGGAATGTAAACCAAGCAACTGGGCCCGAGGCTCCCTCCGCACTAGGAACCCAGGGTACAGGGTTTCTTGCATGATGGAAGTAAGGACTGGTTTCAGTGAACATAAAGTCTCCCATCAGAGGGACTTTCTCCCATTTATAGGGTCCAGTAGACCCTGCCACCCTCCTTCCTTGACAGCACTGTGGTCATCTGAAAATTTCACAAGACTCTGACTCACTCAGCCTGTGGGCCACACACCTCAGCGGTCCTAAGTGATGGCGAAGACCTCAGCATGTGATTCCTCCCCAAGAACAGTGACAAATCACAGCCTCAAGATACAGGGAGTTTCAGTCATCAGCTTTGCACACAACCCTTCAGAGGCACCAACCAGCAGTTCTCCCAGACAAGTCCCACAAAACCAGTGAGGCGATTAACAGCAGGGCCTGCAGGTGTCCTACAGGCTTGTCAGCCCCAACCCTGCTCTCCCACTTCCCAACCCGGCTCTCCCCATTCACCTCACTTTCTCATTAGGCTTCTGTCTCTTTGGAAGACCAGACTCACCCTTGACCCACCAGTCTCATCACTACAGAGCTGTGTTGTACTGATAATTTTTTTAATGTCTTTTTTTTTTTTTTTTTTAAACATGGTCCTTGGAAACTTTGCAAGAAATGTATTGATTTGAGATACTCAAGCTGAATTATTGAGCTTTGGCAGAAGGAAATAAATCTTTCCCATTCCCCACGCCTGCTGCCAAGTGCGGCTTCCAGGAAGCAATGTCCATCCTTTCTGGAAATGAAGCAAAAGCCAAACATTCTACCGCTCTCCCCTGACCCCACCCCTTCACTTGAATTCACTGACAAAAGCACTTTACGATTCATTGCTCATTTGCCCGAATAGGCATCCGAATTAGTAATGCCCAAATTAGTAATGCCTGGCTGAGGCAGCTTCCTAAATAATGAGGCCTGATCGGTTTGGCAGACCCAGGGGCCTGTGGAAAGCAAGCTTGCAGCGCGTCATTAGGTTAAACACTCTTCCGGTTTTATAATCAAAATTTCCCCTACAGACCTGGATGTGCAAAGGAGAAAGAACATGCTTACTGATGCCAGAGATTAACCAGACCAGGAGCCAGGGCTGGGGTGGGAAGGTGGGGGACCAGCACTCAGGAGTGGGGACTTAGGCAATGGTGTTCCAATGCACAGGGCACGGTTAGCACACAACTCCTGACATCTGCTGTTTCTTTCAGTTCATCTGAGTGTTTGTTCTACCTGGCCACGGTCCAGGGGAATTCCCATCATCACCAGCTGAACACAGTGTGGTCTAACTGCACAGCCTTCCTCTGCCCATCGCTCCCCTCACTCACTCCCTGCCCCATCCATCTAACATCTACCATGGTGCTGAGCCTCGGGTTGGTGCAGGGGTGTCAAGGGGAATGATGCCCAGACAGTCTGGTTGGGAAACTGGGAGTGTGGAGAGATACTTCCCAGTCTGCATCACAACCAGGCCAGGGAAGACTCTCCAAAGAAGGAAGGGGTGACAGCTTGGCAGGCACAGTCAGGTTTGGAAACTGAGCAGTTTGACACAGCTATCGCATGAGGTGACAGGGAGGGCGGGGGTGGGAGGTGATGTCTCTACTTTGATGCTAAAATGCATTGGACTTAATCTATCTCAAACGGACATCTAGACGGTACTCACTCTCCCCTGTGTCTCCCAGTCCCAGAGAAGACCACCATCACGCTGTCAGTGGCCAAGGGCCCCACGCCTTACAGGAACCCTTTCTGCTCCCTGCTACGTGCCCCTCCAGCCTGCTGGCAGATGCTGTTGGCTCTGCCTTTCTTCAGCATCCAAATCCAACTGCTTCCTCCACTTCCACACTAGTCCCAGCCACTGCTGGCTCTCATGGTCCCAAACCAGTCCCCGGCTTCCGTCACACACTCTGTTCTCAAGAGACTTGCATCGGTGCTGATGCTCTAGTCACTCAGAGTTCATGGCAAAGTCCTTAAGATGACGAGCCTGACATGCTCAGAGCCTACTTCCTCACACCTCACGCCCCCATCCTGCGTCGTCCTGCTATGGCTATACTGATACCCACACACCGGACACAGGCCTACCACAGGGCCTTTGCGCAGGCTGCTCCTTCAGGTGGAGACATCTCCCAGCCTTCTCAGACTGGGAGCCATCTCACTTCCTTTAAGCTCTCCCTGGACTTTTCATCCGGAACAGCTAGTCTCTGTCCTCTGACTTCTTCCTTTCTTGTTGCTTCACTTTCCAACATTCCCACTACTTGTTGTTTACTTAGTTATTGTGTATATGAGGCGTGTGTGTGTGTGTGTGTGTGTGTGTGTGTGTGTGTGTGTGTGTGTGTGTTCTTCACCAGCACTCTCCAATTGAGAGACAAGGTCTCTCCCGAACATGGCGCTCACTGACTCAGCAAACCTGACAGCTTGTCGAGCTCCTGGGAGGCGCCATCTCCGCCTTCATCTCCCTCTCTCCCCTCCATGGGTACTGGGGATATGAACTCAGATCCTCATGTTCTCACAGCTGCTCTACGGCAAGTACTTTCCCCACTGAGCCATCACCTGAGTCTTTGTTTTTTCTTCTTCACTAGAATATAAGCAGACCTTTGCTTTTCTCCCGCTATACCTCCAACGCCTCAAGCAGTTTCGGGTTCACTATGGGAACTCAACAAGTATTTCTGAATGAATGAAAAACTATCCAGTATGAAGGAAGCAGTGTAGCACAGTGGTCAGGAGTGAGGCCCTGGGACCAGGTATCCTGGGGGTTAAATCTTGGCACTTCAACTTGCTAGCTAGGCTGCGTGACCTCTGGCAAGGCACACATTCGCGCGTGTTTCAGTTTCCTCCATCATAAAACTGGGATGATGACCGACCTTCATCAGGGAGCGGTGAGCACTAAGTGGGATGGGACAGGTAGAAAGCTCTCGGAGCAGAAGAGACCTGGCATAGATTGAGCACTTGAGAAATAATAGTCATCATTAGCAAGAGCCTTGTCTGCCGTCCTGAGTTTAGACTTTTATCCTCAGGCTACACGGAGTCATTGACGGATGTTGAAGGAGGGAGTAACATAATCAGATATTGTTTCAAAGGATCATTCCAGCTATGCAGGGGAGAGTGGATCACATCAGGGCAAGACAAGGAGACCAGCTAAGAGGCTCCTGCAGAAACAGATGACAGACATTGTTAACATGAACTAAAACAGAAGGACGGAAGAAAGGAGGACTCCAGATACTAGAGCGGAAGGACAGATGGACAGGAAGAGAGACTGAAGGAAACCATCAACGGCAGAACCTGGGCTCCTGAATTTTACCAGACAGTGTACCCTCCCATGCCAGGCCAAAGGGGAGGATGTGGAAAGATGCATCAATTTTGTTGACTATGGACATCTAGTAAAGAAGGTAGCTGTATCAGTATATGTACTTGTGGAGAAAGACTTGGCATCAGAGATACATTCAAATTTTGTCGGCTCCATCATACTGCTCGCTGAGGCCATTATCATAGATGGATTTCCCTAAGAAAGCACTTGAGGAGTGAACTATTTATAAGAGGTGAATTCTGGAAGAATGAGATGGCAGGGGACAAGTCAGGGGAGAGTCAGGAGAAACTGGGTGTGCATGACTAGCGGATGAGCCTCTGGTGACTGGAGTTAGAGCAGAGGATAGTTGCCACCGTTTGAGGAGTAAGTGGGAGGTGGGGAATGCAGAAACACGGGACTGCGTGTGACAGCAAAGGGCACTGCAGGACCCAGACAGAGTCCTTTGAAGATAAGGAGACTGAGGAGCGAAAGACAAGAAGGCTCTCTATGGAGGGAGAATGGGGAGGGGGTAGGCAGCAGGCAAGGCTGCTCTGGAAGAGCCAGAACTCAGGAAAAAGCCCTCTGAGTTCAGGTAGAGAAGCCCATGTCCACTGAAACAGTAAGATGGGCTAAGGCTGAGCGGGGAGAGGAGGGGAGCTGCTTGACCAGGTCCAGGCAGCGGGGCTAGCTGGAATGTGCAGCGAACCTGGTGGGACTCCTGGGCTAGAAAACAGGGTACCTACAGGCAATAACTACAGGGAGTGGGGTAAACTTCTTGGGGATTGAAGAGTACTTCCAGGGCCCACCTGAGGGAAGCATCTTCTCGGTTTCACCCTGTCCATCAATTCTACTCTTTTGTGGAAGTGACCCTTTTAGACTCGGAGACATCACGCTGTAGTTGGTATAAAACTAAACCCATGCCAAATATTCACAGAGAACACACAGTGTTGTTGTCTTGAGAAGTCTTTAGGAATCAATCCTGCTATTCTTTTGATCAAAAAACTTCATGGCTCCTACCTAATGTATACTTTTTAATCTTTATCATTTGTAGTGCTGAGGATTGAACCCAGGGCCTGATGCATGCTAGGCAAGAGTTCTACTACTGAGCTACACTCCTGACTCAGTCTAAAATTTTATTTTGAGATAGTTTTAAAAAGCTGCCTGGGCTGGCCTCGAACTTGTGATCCTCCTTTCAAGGACCTAGGATCATAGGCATATGCCACATGCTTGGCCGAAAGTCATGCGGCATTCTAAGCTAACCCCCTTAGACACCCTTCCAGGCTTTCCCCCGGCTCTCTGTCATGCTTGACTGTCCAAGCACTCTCCTGGTGTGCCTCTGCTCTCACGTATGCTCCACCTGGCTTCTTCTACATTTTTGCCTGCTGAAACATATCCCTTCAATGTGCTGTGTGGGGGTGTGACAATGTGTCACTGCATGCACGCACTTGCCTGTGTGAGTATGTGCAGAGGCCATGGGCTCTGTCGTTAGAGCCCCATGGCCATGTCCAGCCTTTTTATGTGCTCCTGGGGATCTGAACTCAGGTCCTCATGCTTGTACACCAGGCACTCTTAACGCCGAGCCACCTTCCCCAGCCCTCACATCTCTTTTAAAGCCTACACCTGAAGTCACTTTTAAGACGCCTTAGTGTCTGTCTTCCTGTCTTGTTTCCAGAGCACTTGGCAGATATGCGTAATTTCTAGAACAATGTGTTGAAGCTGTCTGTGTGTTACTGATTTAACTGACTAGGCAACACACTTCAAATATAAGGCTGTTTAGGCCCTTGTCCTGGTTGGATTTTTGTCAATCTGACACAAGCTAGAGAGTCATTAGAGAAGAGAAAGCACAATTGGAGAGTGCCTACAGGCACATCTGTAGGCCATTTTCTCGATTTGTGTTTGATGTGGGAGAATCCAGCCCCTACTGGGCAGGTGGTCCTGGGTGGTATAAGAAAGCAAGTTGAGCAAGTCAGTAAGCTTGTCCCACCATGGTCTCTGCTCCAGTTCTTGCCTCCAGGTTTCTGCCTTAGCTTCCCCTGATGATGGACTATAGCCTATAAACCAAATAAATCCCTTTCCTCCTCAAGTTGCTTTGGGTCATGGTGTTTTATCACAGCAAGAGAAACATAACTAAGCCCAAGGAATAGATCTTAGTAAGGGCCTGGGCACTTGAAATTGGCCATGTGGCTGGTTAGGACTAGTGTAGCCACTAAAAAGTGTCAGAGAACTTTTCAAGTCTCTGGTCATGTGCCTGTAATCCCAGCTACCTGGGAGGCAGACGTAGGAGGATTACAAGTGTATGGCATGTGAATGGAGGTGAGAAAACACTTGCAGGGGTCAGTTCTCTCCTACCACATCAGTCCTAGGGGCTAGACCCAGGGCAAGTGTCTTCACCTGCTGAGTGGTCTCATCAGCCCAGTTTGAATTTTAAAACTGAACATACCTTAGACCTGCCGTGTGCTTTTTCTAGAAATCTGTCTCACTAACCGGCTAGACGTCAGATTATCAGCGGAAATTAGTTTACAGAGTTGTCACACACAAATCCCTATAGATACCAGACCCTTCTCCTCATGTCCTCCTTAGATTCAAATCACAAGATTGGCTGGCAGCACTTTGGTGGAGAGAGCATTCACACACCTGATCTCACTGGGCATCACATTAGCCAGGAGAGGAAGTGGAATGGACATAATTGTTCTTATTTCCTGCTGAGCAACATGAAAGGAAGGAGCTAAGTGGTGTCCTTTAAAGTCACCTAACTACAAAGAAGTTGGGCCAGCTCTTAGTCCAGAACTCAGCAAATGTACTGGACTCTCAAGCCAGAGGTGACACCATGGGTCTGTGTCCTTCAAGAAGATGCTCCAGGAGCAATTATCCTGTTTACAACTAGACCCCAGAAACCATCCATCTAAAAGGGAGTCCCCTCTTCTGGGGAATGTTAGGCACAGAATTAGAAACCTTGCATCCATTGAGGTAAGGAACATGATGGTTCTTTGAAATCACCATAGTAAGCAATAGGCAGATATCCTGGTTTGTGGCATGGCTTGACTTCTCCAGGCAGCTGTGTAAACTGATGAACCAGGAGAGAGGAAGGCACACCTGTTTCTGTTGCTCTAGGTCTCTGCTTCCCTCTCCTGTAAGCTCCTGTTGGCTTAAGCTCTTGGTTTCCTGAGCCCAGTATACAGAAGCCCGGGTCTGCACAACTGAGTCACAGTTACCTTGGATGGAAGTCTTAGTTGAGGTTCCTTATGAAGGCTTGACACAAGACACAGGTGGCACAGGAGAGGTATACTCTGCTCATATCATTCCTCTTTGATGTGCTTTTGACTTAACCCCTTAGGCAATTATATAAGGGGAGGGGGAGGGGAAGGGGGAGAGGGACTGACCACAAAGAAAGCACATTAATCTGAGTGACTCACGATGAGGATCCTAAACCACAGCAGACTCTGAGTGACAGGCAGATGCTAAACTGCTTCTGACAGTGTCAAAGCCAGGTACGACTCAGTACAAGAACTGCTGAACTAAGATCTGACAGGGTAAGTGTGGCGAGTGTGTGCAGTGATCTGTCTCATACTTTGGTAAACATGTTTATGACACTTATGTCTGCAGTAACACTTTAAAGGGTAAACTTTGGAGGCTGGAGAGATGGCTCAGTAGTTAAGAGCACCTGCTGCCTTTGCAGAGGACTCAGGTTTGGTTCCCATCATCCACACTGGCAGCTCACAACCATTTTTAACTCCAGATCCAGGAGTTAACCCCCCCACCTCTTCTGGCCTCTATGAGTACCTAAAATGGACAATGGGCATGGTGCACATACAAACATTCAGGTATTCTCTCTCTCTCTCTCTCTCTCTCTCTCTCTCTCTCTCTCTCTCTCTCTCTCACACACACACACACACACACACACACACACACACTTAAAAAATAAAGCTAAAAATCAAAGTAAACTGATTCCTTTCAAATATGAGATCATTTGTAACTTAGACCCTACTACTGAAAAGGTACACTTTTCTTAAAAATAAAGTGTTCAATCACATGACCAAGCAAAAATGGATAGATTTTGAATTGGTGCAGTCACAGAAAATTGTGGCAGGCACACACTTTGACTCCTCTAAAGAGAACTTGAATATAATAAGACTCTTAACATGAAAAACTCGACTGAATACACAGTCAATCTTCCTTTGATTCCTGAGTGGGCAATTCAGGGTCTTAAGGAACTTTGGGGTCACCATTATACACATCAGCTGTCATTGTACTGGTAAAATATATAATGTGCCCGTTAATAATAGCTTTACAACTCACAGAAAATCAGATAATAGTGGTTTTACTGTAAGTGGGATCATGACGGTTAAAAGAATCAATGCATTTTCCAAAAGAGCCTAAATCATTTCTGGGAAATAATTCATGCTCTGTGAGAACTGAGCAAAACTTGCAGGGAAGTTCTTGGTAGTCCTTGGAAGGAAGGTGTCACATAACAATTGCAAGCTGTTCTTCAAGATCAAGTTCGCACTTTCTATGTGTATTCCTTTGTATTATTGTTAATTCTGTGCTCAAGGCTCCGCCCACTAACCATCCAGGCTCTCCTTAAAAGGAGTGAAAGGTTTTTCCAGCCATTTCCAAGCCTAAGAGACAATATGCATCCCGGACAAGTTTATCACAGCAAGTCTGTTCAAGGTTAAGTTCAGGAATGCTGTTTGCAACAACTTGAGCTGGATTTCAGGTTCTCGGTTCTGAGGGAGGCTGGGTTGAAAGAATGATCCGGCAAGCAATGAAGTGGGCAGGGCAGACCTCGCACAGCATGGGAGCCACCGAGGATGGCCTTTCTACACTGCTTCATTAGAACTCGAAACCTCTTTTGCTGCCTATGAGTCCACTGTGAGCCGAAAAGAAGTTAGTTCACTTCCTTGGCGTCTGGGGTCCTATAATTCTGAGTCATGGCCACATTAACTTGCTACTGAAAATGCAGGAGCTCAGCAGCATGGCCAACCCCTGGTTCACAGTGTCTGGAACTACCAGGCAGGGAAGAAGGCTTGCCAACTCAGTGCAGAGGGACCTGGGCGTGTGTGTTTCTTTTTAAAGCTGCGACTTTCTCTGTGGATTCCAATTCTCCCCGATAGTAAGGATGGAAAATTCCCATTTCCTTATTCTCTCCTATAACAATGAAGTGTACTGTCCTTTGAGGGCAGGTTCCCATGGCTGTTGGCTCTGCTGTCATGAACAGGCCTGACCAAGGGGACACTTAGCAAAGCAAAGGCCATCCAGGTAAACTGAGGCTCAGATACCAGAACCTCACTAACAGGGTTTCCTGGGGTCTGCTGAGTATTGGGGGGGTGTGTGGCTCTGAGAATTCCAGAGGCAGAAAGTCACTATGTTAGGAGAATGAAGATCAGACAGGTCTCTGGGAAGCTTTAGGGAACATTTTAGTTCCCCCCTGTGGCAGTGCAGCAGATTCCAAACTGCATCCAAACACAATACAGCCCCCGCAAGGAAGAAATGAAACCCTCTAAATCTTCAGGCCTTTGCTGCACCCTGCCCACTGCTTTTCAGCTCATATAAGCCTTTTGTTTGAGTCCTAGGAATGTGTGCTTAGGAGAGAAAGTGTGGTTTTGTGGTGGCTGGGAAAGAAGACGAAGGCGAAGGAGGGCAGGAGACCCACCTTTACAAAGCTACCCTCCACTGGCCTGTTTCCCCCAAAGCATCCAGAATGGAGAGGCAGAAAACAACCCCAAGAAGGCACTGAGTGAGGAAGAAGGGGGTAAGAAGGCTTTGCCAGGTAGACTCATGTGACTTATTTGGGGGGAAAAAAAAAACCTAAGAATTTTTCCTTTATCACTCCCTAAGTGGACCTGTGCTTATCCTGACTTCGGGTGGTGGTATCTCAGAGCCATAATAGTGGGAGGCTCAGAAGTCAGAAACGACCTCACCTGCTTTCATGTGAGCATCATGCAAGTCTCTGCAGAGAGTATGGCCACAGCCCATTTTCTCTAGACAGCAGGAAAGTATCCCTAACAGTGAGGGAGGGGGACACTAAAAATATTCTGAACAAGTGGCTCTTTATAAACAAGTATCTTATTACATGTAAACTAGTTTGTGATGTTACATGAATTTTATGTAAGAAGAAAGCCAAACTCAAGATGAGTTAGCATTAGAAGATTTTTCTTGCTCTACATGGGTGATTGCAAAATGGTACTTTCAGACAGGGTCAGCCTTCTGCAAAATTCTGAAGGAGGCAATTGCATTTCGGCTTTCCAGTTCTCTACCCTTTTCTCAAGGACAGCACCTGGTATCTTTGGAATGAGAGGTCTGGATTAGGCAGCTCTGGTTTAAATCCCAGCCGTGTCCTGCCAGCCCCCCCCCCCCCCTCCTGCCCCATGATCTGGTCATGCCACTCTGTCTTCTGTCTTCCTATGTAAAAATACCTGAACTCACAGGGTTGTGGTGAGAAATCAGACCACACTGTATGTGCTGCTCTTACCTGGTACTCAGAAATGCTCTTTTTTTTTTTTTCTCTCCTGCCAGTGGTCCTTTTCCCTCCCCAGAGCCCAAGGAGTCCTCTTGATCTACAAAGCCCCATTTCTTCTCTCCAACAGGATCCATTCAAATGAACTTCCAGGAAGGGATCTAAAAATGATTAATGCTCTAATGCAATGACTACCAATAGCTTAATAAGCCATCTCCATGGCCCATGCGTGTGTGTGTGTGTGTGTGTGTGTGTGTGTGTGTGTGTGTGTGTGTGTATAACGTACTCAAGCATGAGATGTATACCAGTGCCAGGAGGTACTGTTCCTCAGGTTCCATCTACTTTGTTTTTGGAGACAGTATCTTCTCACTGGCTTGAGTTCAGGGTAGGCTAGGCCAGCTGGCTAGTGAACCCCAGGGATCCACCTGTCTGCCTTCCCCATGCGGAGAGGTATGTACTAACCAGCCCAGTATTTTTTGTTTGTTAGTTTTGTGCTAGGGGTGTGGTGACAGAACTGAGGTCCTTGGGCTTATAAGGCAGGCACTTGACCGGGTGAGTCACCTCCCAGGCCCCATCCCTTCAACAAAACTCATGTTCAATAATGCACTTCTGGTAGAAATGCAGGCACCAAAGGAAGGGCTGGGGAACATTCTGAAGGCAGCAGGTCTTCTCCAGAGACTCTGAAGCCAGACAGATAAGCAAACTGCTTGGATAGTAGGGACACCACGACAGGATGTTCCAAAAGGCAGTTTCTTGGGATTATTACTGGCTGAGGCTAAAGGGCCTTTCTTTCCCTCATTGATCGCCAAGCTTTCTACTTATGTAAACAAGAGTATTTCTTATTTTTTAGCTGGATCCTAAATATGTCCCATCATATAGAGTATGAGGGAGATAGGTTTGAGCATCTGTCAGAAACAATTTCCGGGAAACGATCCAAGTTGTAAGAAGCCATGGAGGAAGAGACCCAGGAAGGGGAGGGCTCAGTGTCCACGGTAGTGTCCTGCAGAGGTAGGACATTCATCAGCCATACACCAGTCACATGCTGGCACCACACAAGGTCAGCAGCTTGGATGACCTGCAGTATCCATTCAAACCCCCAATTTGACTATAAGTCTATGACAGCAGCAGCAGCAGCAGCAAAGAAGAAAACGTAACTTCAAATCTTCAGAAGTTGTAGTCTGTTCTTAAAGATGTGCCCCAAAGCCTTTTAGACAGAGAAGAAAATCTGACATGGGTGCTATCTCACTAATTGCCATAGTGTCAACATATTTTCAGATTGGATCTTCTGAGCTGGACTCTCAAGACACCACAGGTATTTTCCTTTTGAAGTGTGGTGGGTTCTCTTAAGCTTTTTTTCATGCTGACCCTTCTGTTGCTTTTATTTTTGTTTTGGGAGGGTACCGTGTAGCCCAGGCTGGCCTCAAACTTACTACATAGTAGAGACTGGCTTTGAACTCCTGATCCTCCGGGCTCTAGCTCTTTGATGTCTGGAGTATGCGGTGTGCCGACATACCTAACGCTCTTTCTCCCTGTTCACATTTAGGAACAGGGTCTCGACACACTGATGTTATTGGGGACTGCAGAGTCACTGACACCAACTGATACACATGCACCCTCCAGCCCTGACATACCCAAGCCACGTCTGTGTCCATCAGGCTCCTCAGAAATGCATCAAAACAACTGTTTTTCTAAAGATGTGGTTTGTGAGCTGGCCCCACAATCTGAGTTCAGTCCCCAGAATCTATGGAAGAAGGAGAAGGGCTCCTCCTAAAAGCTGTTCTGACTTGGTGCTTATGCTCTCATTCACACACACACACACACACACACACACACACACACACACACACACACACACGTAAAATAAATAAACAAAACCTTAAAGATGTAACTTTCTTCCTGGGTCCATAAAAACATAAACCCAAAAAGCTACTATGTCAATTTCAACCTCTATTGATTCTTTCCTACTCTAGGTACTAGAGTCCAGAAGGAATTATAAAACCAGGGTTGGTGCTGACTACTACATCCAGGACCATTTTGCCAGAGCTTTAACTATTCTAGTCCATTGCTTATTTCAAGAGCAGAAACTAGAGCTTTTAGGTTGGCAGGGGAGACTGGGAGGGTCTGCAGACATAAGGCCTAGCAGAACGGACACCTGCAGGCATCACTCCTGCCCAGTGCAAGGGGTAGAGGGGCAAGAAGAAGCTGAACTAAGGGACAGAGTTGGCTCTACTGAACCATGTGTGTACCTAAGGCTTCACTGTCTTATTAATAAGAATGAAGACATTTACAGCTGAAGGTGATGACCTCAGGACAAACAGCATCCATGCGTTGGGATAAGACATCACATTAGATGACCCCCGGCATTCCATCTTCATCAGACCCACGTTCACAGCTCAGGTGGAACATTTTAAAGCTGGATGGACTCCCATCTTACTGATCTTCCCCCTTTCCTCTCACATCCTCTTGAGCGTCTTTCCCTCACTCACTAGTTTCTTTCCTTCCCCTTTCCAGTACATTTTACCTCCAGCTGTCTGTGAATCCTCCACCACCCGGACCTCTCCTGCAGGCTCTCCTCTGGCCATCCTTTTCTTCTCTTCCTTCCTTTTTGCCATTATCTGACTGCCTGCTCCATCCTTCTCGGTGCACTTCTATGTTGACGTCTATTGAATCTGCTCAGGATCCCTTTCTTATTGTATCCCAGGAGGAACATGGGCAATAGATGGGGCAAGCTCGTGATGGCTAACACTAGGGGTATAAGAGAAGCACACAAAACCTGGAGTGGTTCATCTGGCAACCACTGTTTCTATGGTCCAGTTTCACTCATCTCCTCTACACCCAGCTAAGATTTTGGGATGAAGTGTGTGCTACTCACATTACCAAACATTTGAGAACATTTGCTTTTATTGCCCCTCCCCCCAATCTGTTGAAAACTCTGGGAATGCCTTGCAGGCATTCATGTTCAAGGGAACTTTGTGTTCTTTCAATGATGCCACCATTGACTTGTGGGTGGGTGTGTTGCTGACACCAATTGAGGAAAGGGACTTCAGTGTATCAGGGCATGAAGGGAAGAAATACATTCTCCTAATGCTTTAGAAGAAAGTGCCAAATAAGATATATATTAAAAAAAAAAATAGGCCAAACAACTGGCTTTTCAGGTTCAGGAATTAACTCCTGTTTTTGAAACTTCTTGGGGCAAGATAAACAGGATCTGATACTCACTTTCTATAGACAGCTGTCTTTATGTCTTTTATGTATATATATTTCTTGTCATGTATCCCAAGCTGGGCTTAAACTTGCTCTGCAGCTGAGGATGACCATTAACTTCCAATTCTCTGGCTCCAACCTCCTCAGTGTTGGGATTACAGACCACCATACCCAGTTTATCTGGTACTGGGAGTGCAACCCAGGGGTATCTGCACACTAGGTAAGTACTTTGCCAATCGAGTTACATTCTCAGCCAAGCCCGTATAATTTTCTACCAAAAAGGAAATAGAAAATTTCAGACCAATCAAATATCCATTGCTGTAGTGACACAGGCAGGTCTAGACAGGTGCATGTTTCCATGAGGTTAATTTACACAGACCCATTTGGAAGCTTCCTGGCTTTAAATACTGTCTGTTGCTGACTACCAGTGTTATTTGGTTAGTTTTTACATATTATTTTATTATGATTGCCCTTTTCCATTTCCTCCACCATCTTTTGAATGGGTCAGAAATAAACCTAAAAAGCTTTCAGTGCGTTTTCAGGACATGGTTGTCAGGCTCATAGTCTTGAGACTACCTGCTCACTGCCTAAGGAGCCCTGACACGGAATGGTCCCTGCCTAGAGTTGCTGGTTCTCACCTGGGAGCTAGACCACGGAACTATTCAAGGAAAGCCATGATGTCTCGGTCTCAGTTTCCAGGCACTTGGCCCAGTTCTTTCCACCACCACACATCTGTGTATTAACAATGTTGAAATACATTATTAAAATCCAGTACCTCTCTAGGGTATGTATATTCTCTTTGAAATTCTTGAAGATCAAAATTCAGCAGACGAGAACCTGAAGACCTGAGTTTAACCCTCAAGACTCACATGGTGGAAGGAGAGAATCTCCCACAAGTTGTTTCCTGACCTCCACACACATATGAACACACACGCACACACGTACGCACACTGTAAATAAATAAATGCAATTAAAAAAATTTAGGCAGATGCCAGCTTCTACAATTCATTACCACAAGCTTCTAGAGAGCTAAAAAAGTAATAATACAATTACCTCAGAGCACATCAATATCGCCTGAGCTGCACTCCTTTCTGTGGGTGACTCCACAGCCTGAACATATCTGGCAACTAGAAATTTGTGAGCTTCTGAATATGTCTGCACCTTGATAACCTACAGTGGATTCCAGGAGCCCCAGAAATGATCAATGGTGTTTGATTAACATGTTGAGGGCGGGGTAGGCATCAGCTGAGCCTTGTGATGCCTGTGATTTCCTTTAGCAGAGGTGCAGCAGGGTTGGCGCGGTGGGGCTGACTTCCAAATTCACGGGGCTTTGTAAGGCTGAGCCCAGGCCTTCGTGCAGTGCTAGGCTAGCACAGCGCTGACTGTATGAGAGTTCCTTGAAGACAAGAACCACTTCTTCAATAACTCACTGTCCATCATCTATGTGTTCAGCACCTTCTTAGATATCTGCATGAGTTACCGCACATCATCCATGCATTTTGCACATTCTAAGAATTATTTAAGATTTACTTTGTGTGTATGGGTGTTTGCTTGCATGTTATGTATGTATGTATGTGACCATGTGCATGCCTGGTGCTGGTAGAGGCCAGAGAGGGTGCTGGACCCTCCTAGAGCTCAAGTAACAGATGGTTGTGAGCTATCACGCATATGTGGGAACTGAACCTGAGTCCTGTGTAAGAACAGGGGCTCTTAACAGCTTAACCTCTCAGCCCTAGCACACCCTCCCTCCCAGCCCCTTCCTTTGTGTTTCCCTGTTGGGGAAGGAGCCCGGGAAGAGTAAACATAAGCCCTACTTCAAGCCACACCCCGATGCCTCAGTCAACCCGTGTTTGCTCACTAGCTTGTTTTGAGACATGGTCTTGCTATGTAGACCTGGCTGGCTTGGACTTGCTATGTAAACCAGGCTGGCCCAAACTTGAGGCAATCCTCCTGCCTCTGCTTCTTGAGTGGAAAATTATAACTTTTTTTTAAACATGAGAGCTTATAGAGATGTACATGAGCTTATATTGCCAGGCATAAAACTGTGCAGAGCCACACCATTGTCCTTGCTGCCTGCTTCCTCTATAACTGCTTGGTTAGTTCCCACTCGATCATCCTTGGTCAGCTTGGCCTACACAGACCTAGAGCCTTATCACACTCTTGTCCTTCACACCCTCTCATATCCACCTTACCCCAGGTGTGGACAATGGCCCTGTTACTCGATTCTGGATCCAGAAAATGTCTCCTGCTTGTCTCTTTATACCTTTTCATTTACCTGATTGAAAGGATTACCTCTCACCCTGACACACTGATTACATAGCTCTCCTGAGGGGCTACAGCAATGTGTCACTGTCAGAGAGGGACTGAAATCCACAAATGAATGAGCCAGGTTTAAGTGGACAAGACATGTACGAGATATTCTAATGCTCATAACTACCAGGCAGAAATCACGGGCCTGATCCCTACAGAGCTGGAGTTCCTGAGATGTGGGGCTATGCTGCAGCTGCCTGCGGCTCATGATAAAAGCCCCAATACTTAATGTGGCCATCACCTTCTACCTCTTTATCTTGGCCACTTGTATGTCTAGAATGCAGCACGCTTGATTTTCCACAGCAAATTCAGGAAATGCTGTCCAGCCTGGTCTTTCTTTACTGAAGAATAAATCCTCTAGCGTCAGGGTCTTTAGAACATATTCATATCCAGTTCTTCTTCAGGACATAATCCTGTGTGCTTTGCCTGATCTGCCAATAAGTTTGCTAATTTAGCAGGGTCTCAGGTATCCCAGGGCGGCCTCTAACTAGCTACCTAACAGAGAATGGCTTTGAATTGCTGGTCTTCCTCCATTTACCTCCTGAGTGCTGGAATGACAAGCATATTCCACCAGACCTGATTTTTACAGAGCCTGGGACAGAGAAATGATACACGGGGCTTCCTGCATGCTAGGCAAGTGCTCTGCCCACTGAATTCAGACACCCTCAGGCCTGGTGTGCTAAACTTTTAATCCTCCTCTTAAGTATATGCCATTGAAGAGGCCAGAGGCTACCACCTCATGCTTCCAAACTCCTGAGCAAAACCCGTGAGCACTGGCACCATGCATAACAAAGTAAATGGCACATATCTATGCCTGTTCCTGCTCTTGTTCAAGGTCCCCCTAAACCACAGGAGAAGAATAATCACTGTACAAACCCATAAGAACCAGAGTACACAAATTTTGGAGAACAGGAGACAGCCAAGTGGTATCTGACCTAACAGTGGGAAGCCGACGTTTATCTGCATGCAAGGGTGACATCACGAATCATGTTGTATTTCTGGACATAAACTGGGGGAAAAATACCCTTAGGAATGGGAAGGAAAGAGGGAGGCCATCAGCAAAAGAATATGAGATATGCCTGTGTACCACCTTCAGTCCAGTGTGGCGCCTCCTACACATGACTGGATACTGGCTTGCTGCAATCAGGCTCATTCAGAAAGAATGAAGTTTAAAGAGAACACAGGCAAGGAACTCTGGGATGTGGGGAATTTACATTGAAGTCTATAGGATAAAGGAAGGGAGCTACTTTCAAGTAGAGGGCAAGTTCTACTCTAAAGAAAAGACTGTGGTACCCCCTCTTCCCTGAGACAGTCAGGATCCGATCTAGTTGGCCTAGAGTTGACCCTTCCAGTACTGAGCCTGTCTCTACACACAGAGCTGTCATTCCAAATGGATGCCCAAGGGTCACCATGAAGTTTAATAAAATGCCATATCAAGTGTGAAAACTGCTAAAGAAGGAAGACAGTGTAGGGTGGAGGGGACGAAGAGTGAAGGAAGGTGACATTCTGGAAAGAGCTACTAGGAAAATCCCCACGGTGATACTTGAGCAAAGCCTAGGTTCAGGTGAAGGGTTATGGCATGGGCTTCTCTGGAGGAGCAGCCCTACAGGTGGAAGAGCAAGTGCCAAGTACCATGGCAGGAACACATCTGGATTGTCCCAGCACAGCAGCCTGCATGTTCCAACCAAAAGGAAGGAGCAGAACAAATGTATTGAGGATGGAGACAGAGGGTTATAGAAATCACAGGTCCCAAATCTTATAGGTCACAGAGAGGTCAGAATGGAAGCCAGTTGGAAGTTTGGGAATCAGAAAATAATATAACCTGATGTACATTTTACAGGAACGTCTCTAGTTGGGCAGGGAATATGCTGGCGTTCATCCCATGAAGGCAGGGGTCATTTCTGGTTTGTTCACTGACATTTCATGGCACATTCAAGAAATACATGTTAAAGGAATTTAATAATATAGGCTGGGGAGATGGCTCCATAGATAAAGCATTTATCATGAGTACACAAAGACCAAGTTCAGACTCCCAGCACCCACATACAAGCTTGGCAGGTATGGTGGCCCCCTGTAATTCCAACACTTGGAAGGTAGAGACATGGAATCTCTGGGGAAGTTAGGCAAAACTGGTGAGTTCTGGACTCAATAAGAGACCCGGTTTCTATAAATACAATAAGCAGCAATCGAGGAAGACATTCAACACTGACTTGTGGCCACTACATGCACATGCTTACACACATTGCTAATATTCATATGAACATGCATACACAAGTATATACACCAGGCATATATACAATAGCAAAAATAGATCTAGACATCAGTTTATAGAGTTCAAAAGCCTGGTCCTTCTACTATACTAACTAGACTTCCAAAAATAATCACAGCATGCAGCAGGGCCCTGACGTACTTACTACAACTTGATAAGGACTATGAGATAATGGTGGTTGTGACGACAGCATGCTGGCTTGGTCTATAAACACTATGGCATCATTGTAGTTTCTTTTAGAGCAAGATTGCATTGGAAATGGTGAAACGGCTATTATTCTTAAGTACATGAATGGTGTCTTTATAAGGACAGTCTGCTGTGTTTACAACATATTTCAGTTAATCTTTTTTTTATAATATAAAATCAGATCTCAAACCAAAAGTAATTATGCTGCAAACCACTTACACAGTCATTGTATAAATGTCCCACATTAAATCAGTTTTGTACATCCTGTGTAAAGCTTAATACAAGTCTTTTTTTTTTTTTTTAAACATAGAGGTTATTCTTCAGCCTTTGTATGTATGTTCATGATCAGTATTTTGCCATTTTGAGGATCAATATTCAATTCATGAGTACAGCTTGTTCCTATAAATAAGATGGAAAACACATAGTTTTTTTTTAAAAAATATGTTCTAGATAAAACTAATGTCCAATAACAAGCTCGCTCGCTCGCTCTCTCTCTCTCTCTCTCTCTCTCTCTCTCTCTCTCTCTCTCTCTTTTAAACTCTTAGGACTTATTCATTCAGCAAACACGGTGGCAAGACTATGTGCCAAAACATTATAAACTATCATGGATGCGAACAAAGATGAATAATGGTCTTTGTCTTCAAGAAGTCTAACAGGCTGACTCCTTATCAGCCCAGCTGAGTTCTTCCTGGTTCACTGTAATTTCTTTCATGGCTCCTTAGTCTGTCTGCAGTGTGGGTCAGTCAGGCATATAACACAACCCTTACCTAAAGCATGTTTAGTTCAATGATTTATTCTGAGGCCCAAATCTTCATTTCCCGTAACTAGGAAAGAAACCATACTATGGTAGAAGTTTGGATAGATGTGGCTAGTAGGATCTTACATTAAATCTAAGTGCATTTTAGAAAGGAAGTCTATGTTAACCCCTGAACCAGGAAGAAAAAAATACCTCTTAAACACTTGTAGAGAAATAGGCTTAGGGCAAACGAAGCAATAAAATACACTATTCATGAAACTGTCTATATGGAATCAGACAGAGGGCATGCAGTCAATTATTTTTATTATACAATGAGAGTAGGGCAAGCAGTAACGGACTTACAGGTCACTAGGGAGAATTCAGGCTAATTAGGGGATGAAACTTTTACACTATGGCTAGTTGGAAGGAACTGCTAAAGGTAACTATACAATTCCCCAAATTGAAAATATTCAGAACTGACCTTAACCCTATGCAATAATTTAGGGATAATTACATTTGCCCAAGGGCTGACAAACAAGAGAGTAATCTACAAGTCCAGGCCGGGCCACAGGATCATAAAGCCTATTGAGAATTCTATGCTAGGCTAAAGACTTGTCATACAGAACAAACCTCAGAAGATTCACACATTGGTGTTATGTGAACCACGCTGTACACATTGTCAACTGTATCTGCAAATGACGAGGATTAATTACAATTCCCTAAACACCAGTGATAGCTGAAAACACACAGGCCTCACAGATGTGTGGCACTGAAGAGTAATAGGAAGGTTTGGAAATGACACTGAAAGGTTCAGACTTGGGTCTTTGAGATGGTTTGCAGAACCCCATCAAACAGTGTGTCCCTGCAGATACACGAGAGTGCATTTAACCACGAGCACCAATTCACTAAAGGAACTTGCTGATTGCAAGCAGAGCTTTTAGCTACCAGAAAATACTACCCAGGGAGACTCCAGAGTCCCTACACAGCTGCCCTTTCTTGTTCCCCCAGACTGTGAGGAAAGAGAAGAACCATGCCCCCCTTTTGCAGCTGTGGCTGTGGGTTTTAAGCAGTTCCTGTTATCAGGCCTGGGCAGTAACCTACTCAACAGGAAGTTTCCCCAGAGTTTCCACCACAGGAAATTTCCTGGGAGGAAGTTCATGATACAGAGCACACCACCCCCAGACAGACACTTGTAAGATGGCCGAAGCTGAGTGGGCAGAGGAGGTGGGTGTGAACAGGAGAAGGCGCCAGGGGTTGAGGGCTGGGCAGCATAGGGGAAATGGAGGGGAACAATGAGGCATTTTGCTTCCTTTGGCCTTGGATTCGTCAGAAAGTTTCTTGCTTATTCACTGGCACATGTCAGCTTTCATCTCTGGGCCAGCAGCTTCTCCCCAGGCCAGGATAACTAACTGTAGACAGGAAAGGCCTAGCTAGTGCAGGCTCTGCTGTTGACCTCAGCCTTCACCTTTTGGCCTGTTTCCTCTTCCATACACCAAGAAGCACCTTTATGATTAAGTGAGATAGGTTACCACACTACGTTAATACTGGTAAACATTAAGGTATTCCACAATATAAGCTTCTACTGACTAAATCATTGTATTTTCATTAAAGCAAATGCTAGTAGTGGAGTGCATTATCTCCACCGTGGTCGGGCATGCCCCAAGGGGGAATCATTCCATGTCTAAGTGTCCAAAGAAAAAGCCACACTGAATGCACAACTGAACGTTGACCCACAAGGAAGCTAAGGAAATGGAGGGTTTTGGTTACATCAAGATTAAATTTTAAAAGATTTAGGCCAGGTGTGCATCTATGGTCCCAGCAATTAGGAGTCTTAGGCAGAACTAGCTACCAACCCTAGGTGTTTCAGGCAAGCCTGAGTAACATAGAGGCCTTGTTTCAAACAACAACAATAACAACGACAACAACAACAACATCAAAAGCCCAAAGCCAAGAATTCATTTTTCCAAATACAGGAAACATTTTTAAAATGTAAGAAACAAGCCTAATTCCTATAAGCTACAGCTAAGAGTTGCCTCTTGAACTAGATCAGACAGGTTTTTCTGCTTGTGTTTTTTTTTTTTTTTTTTTTTTTAATTTAAAATTTGTCTTTTTCTTCTAAAGGCCAAAGTCAAGGTTAAAAAAAACATGGTCGGATCTGAGGTCCAGCGTGTACCCTTCCAGTCAGTTAATTATGTTTCTCTATGAGCCTAGGTGGGTGACATTCGGATGCTGGCAACCTCCTTAGAGCATAAAACAGAACTGCACGGAGCAGCAGCAAGGACAGTCATTGTGTGCTTCATCTGCATTTCTGCATTCATTTTTCAAAATTATGATACAATTATAACACCAGGGGATAGGCTGAACTAAGTCATAATCCAGAAATTATCAGCTATAAAAATAGTTGTTGTTTTTTTCAAATGATTTCCCATGAATATTTTGATTCTTTCTCCCCCATTTTTGTTTGCATTCATTACAGAGTCTCCTGTAGCTTAGGCTGGTCTCAGACTCTCTACATAGCTGGGACTGGCTTTAAACACTTGATCCTCCTGCCTCCACATCCCAGGTGCTAGGGTTATAGGTCCCAGTCAACATGTCTGGGATTGGACCCCTATCTTTGACAGCATGACAGAAAAACCTGAAGAGCCTTAAGCTAAGTGAAACAAGCCAGGCTTGGAGAGATACCTGCTACATGATCTCACAAGGAATCTAACATCCAGACACTCATGGAAGCCGAGTAGCGCTATACGTAGAGAGAGGTGTGGTGATACTTTATTTGTACTGAAATATCATTTTATTTGTATATTAATAAAGTTGCCTTAGGGTCAGAGCAAGCCATAGCAGAAGCTGGGCGGTGGTGGGGCACGCATTTAATCCCAGCACTTGGGAGGCAGAGCTAGGCGCATCTCTGTGTGTTCAAGGATACAGCCAGCATGGCAGACACATGCCTTTAATCTCAATACCAACCATAGAAGACCTGGAGGTCTGTACAGACAGGCAGTGACAAGGAGGTCATGTGGTTGGGTTTACAACCAATGAGAAGGCAGAACAGAAAGTCTTAAAAAAGACAAGACACAGGAAGTAGGCCTCTTGCGAAGAGGAAAGAGCAGCAGCAGTGAAGGGTAAGGTTTTCAGCTCTCAGCTATTGCTCTGACCTCTTGGCTTTTAACTCTGCAATTGGTTCTGTGTTTCTTATTTAACAAGACGGTTACATCTACATCTACAGAGAGGGGCTGGGAAGATATTGGTGAAAGGTCTCAAAATTCTGCTCATACCTACAGTCTCAGGACTCAAGAACCCGAGGGGCAGGATGATTTGAGTCCTAAGCCAGCCCGAGCTACAACGCAAGAGATACAGAGACAGGGGTCAGGGGCAGAAGAGCAGGGTGGGGATGACAGGGGCAAGAAGGCCAGCAGTCAATCTCCTGTACCAATATGATGACTACAGTTAATAATACTGTATTGCATGCATGCAAATTCCTTGGAATTTTCAATGTCCTCACCACACACAATCATGAGTTAAAAGACACACTAACTTTTCCAGTCTTTCCATACAATGTACACAAGGTATACATACCAATGATTTTTATTTGTCCATCAAAGATAATGAAAATTTAAAATTAAAAAAAATAAATAAAACTCTGGGGGTTCACACCAGGGGTCAATGCCACTGCATTTTTGTTTCCAGAACAGTCACAAAAACAGGTCTGTGTTCAAGCGTCTGCAGCAGAAGAGAACCAGAAAAAGAGACGGGGATACTCAACTGCTGAAGAAAAAGGGAGTCATGAGATGAAACTCAAAAATGCAGTCCTGCAACATGCCAGTCAGCTGACGAGGAAGGGGACAGCGCCCCCCCCCCCCCATACATTTTCACTAATAACAGAACAGACAACCTAATCATGTGGGCATCATACGCACAGTAATATCACCAGGTTCTTTAAGTCCCATTTTAAAGACATCCCTGGAACCTCCCTGCTAAAATTAATGGGACTGAAGTTCACAGAAATTTATTAGTCATACAGCACAAGGCAAGAAGGCTCTTTCCTAAGGATGTCCTCCATCAGATGTTAAAACACACAAGTGACTGTATTGCAGTGGTTCATTGAGGAGCCACAGCTATGAACAGGGATGTGTATCCTAGCAGAGATAGGCATGGGACAGGAGAGGGATGATATAAGCAGCCCAGGACAGAAGCACAGGTTACTCAGACATGGACCAGAACATGCTTTGGGTTATTTTCAGCCCTAAACATGGTCAGCCCTCCTCCCAGTGCCAAAAATCCCCAAGGTCTCAGAAAGGTTGAAATACAACCTGCCACGAAGTGGAGCTTGGATTCTGAAACTCTTCAGAGATGGACTCCACAAAAACAAGGTGGCAAGGATATCCATAAAGGCATTTGGGTGAACAGCAGAAGTACCCAGCGTGGGGATCAAGAGGGAAGGAAGGCATGAATCATTGGTCAGAAATCTACTGGTGAACAGCACTGAAGAACAAGAATGTTCTACTGTGCTTTAGTTTTCCTCTATAATCCTTCAACATTTCCTTAATGCAGTCAGAGTCAAATGAGGGTATGCCAGAGAGCCAAAGCACCCCCTTTCCTCTTCCATGCCTCCTTTGGGATAGGGAGGAGGAAAACTTCATGAACTCAAGCCCTAATGTCAGCCACTGGTAGCCCATAGACTATGCACTGGTTTCCAGATTGGTGGGGTTCAAGAGCATGAGGCTTCTTCCAGAAGGCTCACCCAGGTTTGGGTAACAGGAGGGCAAACATGGCTAACATGACTTGAGTGTTGGTTTCCACAACCCTGAGACAGGATCTGGGATGCTGTGAAAGATGGGAGGCCACAAAGGGGACAGAGTGACCTACTACAATGAACCAACTGGTTTGCGCTGAACCCACATTAGCCCATTCTCTCCTCAGGCTATGTGGAATAAACGTCTGTGGGCAGCTGTCTCCTCTTCTTCCTCTCCCTACCCCCTTCGCCTTTAGTTAATTGCAGCTGTGGTCAAGGGCGGGCAGCCAAAAGTCCCATAATGCACTCCTTCACAGGAAGTTCCCAAGATCTCTTCCTGAACAGGAAATTTCCTGTGGTCCAACAGACATTCCTCTCAGCGTTTATCACTCTCTTGCATTTGTTTTGGCAGATACTGAGTCTTGGGTAAGAACAACAAGAAACGGTTGGAGGGAAAGCTACTTCAGGAAAAAAAAAAAATTGCAGTTATTGTCAGGGGAAGAAACTGTGACAAAATTAACTCCTATCTCGAAGGAAAACAAATACTAGGAAAATGGGCTCAAGCCATCTGACAAATGTAAGAACATATATACTATACCAGAGCAATGCAACATTTGAATTTTATTTGTGATACAGAATGGAGGTATGCAGGTTATTTATTTATTTTTTAAAGAGGCCCATTTCAAAGGCCCATTTAGAAAGAATTGCATAAATGTTGGATTTTATAGATATGGCTTGAAGTGAATGAGATTTTAAAATTTTTCTACAATTTCCTTACATATGATGCCAGGATTTAACTTGTGCCTTTGGAGTTAGCATTTCAATCTCCACCAATAGGCACCATCATGCCCTTTCCTGAAGAGGCAAGAACTGCCCCAGGGGCTCAGTTTCCATCCTAGTTGCTTCTCTCTAACCTAGAGTTACAGTGGGTGGTACTGAGAGAAAGATCCAAGTACTAGGCCTTCTCCCCATCCCTTCCCTCTGCTCCTGCTTACAATCCTTGCCTTTTAAAAACCCTTCCATGGCTCCCCTCTGACTTAAGGGGAACACTGAATTCTTTCTCTCGGCAAATCAGACCCTTAGGGCTTTAAGTTTTACTTTCAACTCCATCTACCAGCTTTGGTTGGGGTTCCAAACAAATCCTGACTCCTCTCTTCTCTTTGCTGTCCTCAGATCTGCCTATATTTCCATTTTCCTTAGTCACCTTAAACACTTTCTCCTTTTCCAGTTCAATTGCTTTCCTCCTAGGGGCCACAGACAAAAAATCATACCCAACTGCTTTACATTCTAATTTATGGGTTGCTGATCTGTCTTTCCCAAGGGAGAACAAGTCCCTTGAGGGCAAGAACAACTTTTTTTTTTGTCTTTGCAATCCCAGTACAAAGGACCATGCATGCCAAATAATAGCTAGTGGATAAGTAATGCCCGGAAAGACAATCTCAAAATTCTGTCCTTGTATGGTAGTAAAAACCAAGGAATTTTCTTTTCTTTCTACTATCAAATCCACAAACAGATCACATAAAATGAGCTCGTATCCCGAGCATTCTTGTAATCTAGTAACAGCCTGCAAGACCCACAGAAACTAAAGCTCCTTCTTCAACTCACAGCCAGATGTGAGCTACAGTTATTGTGAGATGCTTGCTTGTTGGCCTCTGTGGCCCTATAACTTTTCCAACTGGGCTCACTTAGTCATATAGCAAGTTCAAGAGCAGTCAGGGCTATATAGGGAGACTCTGTCTCAACACCACCCCTATCCCCAAAGAAAACAAATAGAGCTCTGTCAAGAAATTACTCCTTAGAGCTATTCAGTTTAGAAAAATGACAGAAAGTCTGTAGACACAACAGCCATCAGTGCACAGCCTTGGTGTATCCTTGCTTGCTGTGTGAGGCCTGGTTTCAGAAGAGAATGGTATGGAAGAGTGGGTGCCCCATTTCAGACTACACAGTTGTCTTCAGTGTCCATACTGAAGATGGGGGTGTTGGGCTGTGTGGATGGCTGTTTCCACTGTTTGATTCATACCTTACGTGGTTGGGAATCAAAGTTTTGGGCTCAGATCCTCAATTAACACTTCCTAGCTTGATGACACTGGATCTCAGTGTCATGTTTCAGTCTCACTTCCCACAGACTGTTTCTCCACCTGCAAACTGTGGGCAGCAGCATTACCCAGCTATGAGCTGCTGTGAGGGCTGGGTGGAAGGATAAAGGTGGTAAGAACTTAGCCCTGAGATAGGAATTCACACAGAGCAGGTGAACGTGGACATTATCCGAGGACCAGAAGGAACACTATGCCTCTCTCCTTTCCTTTATGGTGTCATTACAAGTAGTAGACTGTCTTCTGGTCTCATTCACAGTGCACCCTCCCGTGTTCCCTACAGGTGGCTGAACTGGAGGCCAGGGGGCTGTCTGTCATCTCTGTAAAACTGTTATTTTGTTCAGAGAAGCAATCTAAAGAATGTGGCCAGGGTAATCCGAGCACCTTCAGGTGAGGGAATGAACTTGCTGTGGCCACACAGATCAAATGCACGGTGTGATTTTGCCCTTTCCTTCTCAACCAGCAGCATTTACCGAGTCCTTACTCTGGGCCAACCCTGCACTGTTTTCCATTTACCCTCGCCCTTGTTTTGACTTAGACAACCCTATGAAGTGGGTGCTAATCCCACTGCACATTACCTTTGCAGACTATGGAAGTTTCTGTTTGTTCTCTAGCACATGGGTGGGTCTGGCCTGTGTTATCCATGGCTGGAGATGATTTAGGGTATGTCAGGAAATCTTTGTGCAGTGTGCCAGAGCCCCGAATTGAGGCTCAAGATGTTTACACAGCTCTTTTGCCCCGATTTCCTTAGAAAGTGCCCCTTCCACCATACTTCATCACCAAGGCCAGAGCAGCTAGTGCTTGTCTAACTGGACCTCAGTTCCAAGTATGAGGACTGGGGACAAGAGGTTCCACAGTGCCCTCAGGCAATCCAACATGAGGGCACAGACAGAACCAAGCCCCTGAACTTCAAGATCTTCCCTCATGAATCAAGGCTTAGATGGAATATTTTCAATGTATTCTTTCTGATGAACTGAACAACTGATCTTGCTTTTGTGTTTTTAACAAATGTGCTCAGAGGCTCAGTTGGAAAAAGAAGAAAAAAAAAAAACCTCAGAAAAAAATTTTAAAAATACACAGACATAGCTTAGTTCTGCCGAAACCATTAAACACTCGCACAGTGCCGTATGCACAGAATACTCTCAGGCTGCTGTAGGACACCACCCCTACACAATGAATGATGTGAACAACGTAGTATTCACACCATTTGCTAATGGAATGCCATGGGCATTAAAAGAATGTTGTTGTGGTCAGTTCAATGGTCACAAAGCACATTAAGTTGTATGAAATGATCTATTGAAGTTTTGTGGGTAGGCACAATGAAAGTACATGGTTCTCTTCCTTAAGCATTTGCCACCAAACAGGAAAGAGAAAACAAATAAATGTAACACTAAATGACTCTGCTGTCTGCATGGAAAGATAACTAGACACTGTTTGTTTCTGGGAACCACCAAGGAAAATAATGACTTTCTTCTGCCAAAACCTAGACTCCTAGCAGTGTCGATGGCCACAAACATCAAGAGGCCTGTTCTTTCTTGGGCAGCCATATGAAATGGCCAGCACTCTAGAAGTCAACCTGAAGAAAGAAAAACACTCAAGCCCAATGCAGCCTACAGGTATGAGGAGAGGTACTTCAGGTGTTACTGAGCTCCCTGTGCCCAGGACATCTATCTCCCTCAATTCTGCAGCAAGCACCAAGAGCTATTTTTAAACCCCAGGCTCTAGACAGCTGAGTCCAGTCAGAATAAGATATGTAAGTGCAGAGGCAGTGGGGAGAGGTGCCAAGTGCCCGGACGGAGTTCACGCTGGAAAACCTGCTTGTGCCCAAGCAGCTGGGTTGAGAGCATGCTCTTGAGATCACAGAATGGCCAAAATAGCCCAGGTCTAAGGGTCAGGCAGGGGTCAGCTACATAGGAAGCATCTTCCCTGTCTTTGAGCTTCACCAGCATCCAGTGCCAAGGGCTATTTCCAGCATGTTCTTGGAGCCACTTCTGTCCTCACGCCCACCTAAGGTCCAGGATGGAGAGAAACAGAGAGAGAGGGGAGGCTGACAGATTCACTGAGCTTTACGGCTCGCTCCCTGACTTCCGTGGGTTCCCAGCGAGCTTCTAAGAAAGCAGGATTCAGCCGGCGTCAGTGCTGGGGCTATATTTATACCCACGCAGCTGCCCAGTTGCTGAGCGGTTCACATTTACAAACAGCAGGAGAACAAGGCACTTTCCAGAGGGGCCGTTTTCTCATGGCATTTATTTTAGATTTCTCTGGGATGATCTCAGCATCCACTTCTTTTTGAAGAAGGGGAAAGAAAGAAAAACAGGGAGGCAGATAAGCAGAGTAGGTGGACACGGTTCCCTGCAGCCCATGCGGTACTGTGCTATTTTCTCCCATGCCACCCTCCCTGGCTTTATCTGTGGCCAGACCTGGGGCACAGACATAGCACAGTGCTACACAAGGTAACGGGGAAGAGACTTAGTCCTTATCCCTGGTCCTACTTCACAGCCTACTCAGTGGCAAAACAAAGCCAAAGCAGGATAATCATGCCTACTCCAAAAATCCCAATTCCATATACTCCATGATGCAAAACATCAAACCTACAACTTTTTGAGAACCCTGGGGTAGTTACTCTCCACTGTCAAGTAGACACAATTTAAAATAACCCAGGAGACACACCTCTGAGTGTCTGTGAGGATGTTTCCAGACCAACAGAGACCAACCCTAAATGTGGGCAGCACCATATCAGACTGAATAGTAGGGAATGGAGCTAAACACCAACATCCACCTCTCGCTGCTTCCTGCCTGAGGACACTGTGACCAGCTGTCCCACACTCTTGCTGTCATGATGGCCTGTCTCCCCTCCACCTGTGAGCCACAACAAAGCTTTCCTTCTTTGAGATTCTTCTGTCAGGCATTTTGTCCTAAGAATGAGAAAAGTAACTAATGCAGAGCTGACGTGATGCCAGAGGCGGGAAATTCCACAGCTGACCTCACGTGGGAGCCTGCAGTCCAGATGCAGGGCATCATTATAATGTATATAATATCAATCAGGCCATGTGTATATGAAACATTAAGTGGATCTCCTGTTTAAGACTTGTGTCTACTCCCCATATTAAATATTTTGAAAAATCTGGAAAAAACTCAAACTCTTGAAACATCTCTGTTCCCAAGTATTTTGGGTAAGGGATATTCAAGAGACAGAAAGCATTGTTCTGGGTTCAGATTCTGACCTGGGGTGAATCCTAGCTGAAGACAGTGGTACCATCCATCTGTGGAGGTGAATCTCAGTTCTTGAGTCTCATCTCAAAGAGCCCCACAGTAAAGTTATTTGATGTGTATTCCTTCCCTGGCCCTCCCCACCCTGGACCATGAAGTGCTCTAAGCCCCATCCCTATGGTGACCAAGCAAGCTGTGGTACAAGCTGGATAATTGTGCATGTGAGCACGATGGAAATCTGTGCCTCAGTAGCCCCGCTTCAACCTGGAGATTATTCCTGAGCCTTCTAAAAGGACACGTGTGACGGCTGAGTGAGTCACCAGGACCTCGCACAGGGTCCCCAGGAAGTGTCTGTTATCAACTGAAAGTCCCAGTAACATTCCTCACTCCTCCCAGTCGTGGAATACTCCTTTACATCCTGGGAAGATGTATCACTGTGACTAAAGAGCTAGAGAGTCAACAGCTGTATGAGAGGTATAGCCTGGACTTCTGGACAGAGAGGAGTCTGGGAAGAGAACTCTGGGAGTCGCCAGAGGGACACAAAGGGAGCAGGACAAGCAGGAAGAGAGGTAACAGCCACCAGCCATGCAACAGCATGTAGACATGGGTTAATTTAAGCTATAAGAGCTAGTTAGAAACAAGCCGAGGCCAAGGCCAAGATTTCATAATTAATAATAAGTCACTGTGTAGCTTTTTGTGAGTTGGGGGCCCAAAGCAAAGTCCAACTCCAATTCCCACAACATAGACAGAATTTGAAATAAAATTTTAAAAGAAAATCATAAAGAGTAATCCCTTAGACTTAAGCATCAGCTTCTCCCAGCCTGTTTTCCATCTCTCCATCTGTCCTTCCCTGCCCCTTTCCTCCTTTTAGACAGTCTGGCCACAGATCTCAGGATGGCCTTAAACCTGCCTCATGAACTAGCAAGGTGACCTCAAACTCAAGGTCCTATTTCATACACTCAAGTGCTGGGATAACAGGTGTGTGCCATCACACCTGACAAAAGCATTAGAATTTGCTTCTGTTTTTTTTTTTCTGGAAAAGGGTCTTGGGTGGCCCAGGGTGCCCATCTACTCACTATGTAACCAAAGCTGACCTTTAATTCCCGATCCTTCCCAAGTGTGGGGATTCCAGGTATGTAACACCACACCAGCTAGAGTTTTTAAAATGTACATCTCACAGGAATTTGGTAATTCTGTAATTTGCATTCTCCATCCTTTTCCTCAGTCCCCTGGCATGATTTGTATCAAAACACTCCACCAACACTGTCTTAAGCAAAAAGCTGCTATTAATCATGAAATAAAACAGCCACTGTGCGCCTTCTAAGTCACTTACATACAAATAAAACTTAGTGCTCCACCACCCCACTTCCCTTAGCTCAGCAACTCAGTTTGGTTTTACAGTAGATGGACGGAGCTCCATTAGCAGACGAGACTGATTCTGAAACAAGGACTGACTTAAGAGTCATTCATCTCTGCTTGAGGAGGTCCCACTCGGTGTTAGCAATAGCCTAGCTGACTTTGGATAACACTTGCCTGCCTGGCTGTGGACGAGCAGGAGTGCACACCCACAGGGGCTTCTTCTGCACTTCTCCTCATCAGGTGGGAGCTGATTAAACAGAGGGGAAAACATCTGAAAGAAGGGGGGGCACTGTGCTGCCAACTGCTCCACGCTGGGCCAGCAGGGCCTTGATGTCCAGGTTTTAAACTGTGTGTGTGTGTGTGTGTGTGTGTGTGTGTGTGTGTGTGTGTGTGTGGAGAGAGAGAGAGAGAGAGAGAGAGAGAGAGAGAGAGAGAGAGTTTATTTACTGTGTACAGATATTCTGCTTCTAGGAGGCTTGGCTCTCAGAGCTGGCTCTTTTGCTTCATTAATGATGCCACTTTCCTACACCAATTTTAGCACATATTAAATTTTATCAGTGATGCTCTCATCCCAGTGGTTACCCACATGCCTTTCCTACTTGTTTCCTTAAAAAAAAAAACAAAAAAAAAACTAAATAAAGCTCTACTTTGCCTTGATATTAGAACCTAATCCAAGAGACAGTGATTAAATATGGCTGATGTGGGATACAGGATTTTTTGGGGGTGTGGGGAACTACAGGATATTTTTTAAAGATCACCAGGTAGGTTTGTCATGTCATAAGTGGGTGTGGTGACACACTTCTATAATCTCAGTACTTGGGAGGTGGAGGCTGGGGGTGGGGAGTGTCAGGAGTTCAAAGTCATCCTCAACTTTATAAGAGAGTGTGAGGCTAAGACCCTACCTTAAGGCATTATAAAAACATCATCATCAACTAAACACAGTAGACTGTAGCAGCAATAATACTGAGTATGTGTCAGACACAGCCTTGAATGCTTTATATACGTTAACTACTTAATAATTCACATAAGAATGTGTCACTCAAATGTAGGAATTCCGTGCGAAAGGGAACAACTGGCTGGATTTAATTCTCATTTTCCCATTGACTTCTTTTAACCAGGGACACCAACCAAGTGATAAGGACCTGCTTCTTAAGCCACACCTTAGGAGAACTCTATGTCACAAGTGACAGGAGTTAAGGGCATCGAAGGAAGTGATCATCCATGGTAGTCATCAATGATAACAGTAATCTATGGAGGGAGGGTCCCTGCCTGAGCAGTTCTAGTTTGATATACATAAGAACACTCTCCCTATGGTAGAGAGACTGTCAGAATTCAAGGGACCAAGTTAATTTCGGCTCTGTTCTCTTTCCCAAACTCCTGCAAAGTAACAGAAATCCACAAGGACAAAGACAACACAATACAACCAGGCTGGTGGAGAAGAAGAAAGAAAAACAAACCAGACACGTGGAAGAAGATGCATCAGTTAATGGTGATCCACTCAACACACACCAGAAAGTGGAATGCCAATCGCCCAGTACTGAGTACAGTGAGATAATTGCAAGTTCCCATGGCAAGATCTTAAAAGGGTTGGGATTTGGTGGCACCAGTCACATCAGGAGTCTCTGTCCCTTCCCTATCACCACAGCAGGTTACAGTGTATGCTCTGGTTCCAGCACAACCAGATGAAGCTAATGCCAGAATGACTGGGTGGGATTAAGTGGAAGTTTACACACAGAAAGACCACATGCATGATGACCTCCCATCTCTGCTCTTCCACTGCTCTCCCAGGAAGGTGACAGACTTACACAGCCATCTCTGGGGAATCAGCATAGCCAAGTCAAAAGAAATGCTGATATTTACCTAACGGTGTCCCAATAATATGCGCATGTGGGTCACCTTCTCCTGGGGAAGCCCAAAGATGACACAGGATTTCCAATTAGTGCCTTAGGCTCTGTTAACTTGAAATGGGGACAGAAGAGCATAGATCACCATGTATTTGAGTAACAAGAGCAGAGAGTAAGACAAAAACCAAAATAGAGGTGCGTCTGAAATCCCAAAACTTGGGGAAGCTGAGAGAGCAGGAATCCAAGTTCAAGGCCAGCCCCAGTTACAGAGTGAAACCTTGTTTCAAAAAGTATCAAAAGGAGAGAAAGGTTTATGTGGGGAGAGGGATAGGAGAGGGTGATAACTAACACTCTGAACTATTGAAAATGCCATTTAGGAATCTATTGTTTTACACGATTCATATAAAAGAGTTTAATTGGGGTCATCCTGCATGGGGGATAATGCTCTTCTTAGAAGCCGTAGGCCCAGTGCCAGCCATGGGACACTTCCCCAGAAGTTGTCAGGGGTACCCTGGAAAGTCCCCGAACAATACAGGCTACGCCACAGCTCTTGGTTGCCTACCACATGCTGATGGAAGACCCTATTGCTAAAGACACCAGAGTTTGGTCAAAGACATGGAGAAATCAAGTTGGTACTAAGCAGGAAGGTTCTTGCTGGCTAGATCTTCAAAGTACTAGAAGGTGCTGTGTAGGCTGCTGTGGGTGGGAAGGGTCTTTAACAGTCATACCCAGCTATAAACCCTGTGGGCAAGATAGGCCTAAGGGTGCAATAATGTCAACAAATGTTATTGAAGTAAACAATTATTTCTTCTCACTGGATTGATGGATCTGCGAGGAGTAGGGAATGAATATGAGGAAGAAATATTGTATGAAATTCTCAAGGAATTATTAAAAATGTCACATTAAAAATATCAACAAACTGGGCAGTGGTGGTGCACATCTTTAATCCCAGCACTCAGGAGGCAGAGGCAGGTGGATCTCTGTGAGTTCAAGGCCAGCCTGGGCTAAAGAGTTAGTTAAAGCATAGCCCAGCTTACACAAAGAAACCCTGTCTCAAAAAACAACAATTAAATCAACAAAGGCTGGGGAGATGGCTCAGCTGGTAAACACAGAGGGGCCAGAGCTTAGATTCTACACACACACACACACACACACACACACACACACACACACACACCAGAGAATTATGGCAGATGGCCCATAAACCCAGCACTCTGGGGCAGAGACAGGGTGTGCTGGTAGTTTATGTATTTATGTATGTAAGTATGTATGTATGTATGTATCCATCCATCCATCCATCTATCTATCTATCTATCATCCATCTATCTATCTATCTATTTATGTCAACTTGACTTGAACTGGGAAGAAAGAACTTCAACTGAGAAAATACTTCTATCAAGTTGGCCTGTAGACAAGACTGTGAGACATGTTCTTGATTAATGACTTATGAGGAGGGCACAGTTCACTGTAGGCAGGTGGTCCTGAGTTATATGATACAGCAAACTTAGGGGGCCCTGGGAAGAAAGCCTGTAAGCTGCTTTCCTCTATGGCCTCTGCTTCAATTCCTGCCTCCAGGTTCCTGCCTTGAGCTCCTGACTTGATTTCCCTAGAGATGGACAATGATGTGGAATTGTTAGGCAAGTAAACCCGTTCCTCCCCAAGCTGCTAACAACAAAAAACAAATTATAACATAGGGGATTCTGGGACAACTTGACTAGCTAGACACGGTGAATCTGTCAGCTCTGGGTTCAGCTAGAGACCCTGCCTCAGTAAGTAAAAGTGGAGAGCAAGGAATATATTGAAGTCTAACTCCGCCCTCCACTCACATGCACACACAGACACAGGCACCCGTACACATGTGTGCCCACAAATATGTGATCACTGTGCATGTGAGTGTGTACACACACAAACATGAAAACAGAAAAGAAAAAGTCAATGACAAAGACAAACAAAATCCACCAAAATAAAACTCAGTAGAAGTGTTAGAAGGAAAGGTGTGGGAAGTTTCCCAAATAGGAATGTTAAAAAGGCAAAGATAAGATGATAGCACCAATCAACCTTCTAATAATAACCATTTCTGGAGGAAAAAAATTAAAAAACCCAAACCACCCCACAAACACGAAATGGCAAATGTCCTCGGATGGAAGGAAATGAATCTGCGAGTTGAAAGGGACATTCCAGATTGAGGCACAGGACTCTGACAACACACAACTTGGGGACTGAATGTTCACAGAGGACAAAACCAAGCAATTAACTCACACCAAGACTTAAGGCTATAAATGTGTTCACACAATGGAGCAACGCCTTCATAGTCCTGTGGGAAACCAGGTCTGGTCTAAACCCAACTAAGTTAAATTACCAACCAGGTATGGGGAGACCAGAAAGGTATTTTTCAGACACACGAGCTGAAAAAAAATGTACTCTCTGCTTCCCACCTCTCAGGAAGCTATTGCAGTTTTCCTCTGTTGAATCAAGAGGCTAAACCAGGGATGAGGAAGGCAAGGGAGGCATCAAGGGAAGGGACTCATGTAAGGGACAGGCACCGTGCAAGCCGGCAGCTGGTACCACGGCGTCCCCAGCAGGTGGGCAGTTCCAGGAGATCCGGCTTCAAAGTCTGTAACACTGACCACAATGAGAACCACTTTGGATCCCCAGAGGACCCTGCACACACAAGGTACACAGACATACATGCAGGCAAAACACTTTTGTACACACAAAATAAAAGTACATAAATCTAGAGAAGAATCAGTGGGAAGATGCGAAAGAATTCATCTTTAACAACGACCAAAAGGAAACCAGAAGGGCTGAGGCACTGTGGAACTATTACATTCTTGACAGCATATCTAGTAACAATCCTCACGAAATGCACATACAGCCGTCCCTGGGGAGACAACAGCACAGAGGAAAGAGAACCATGAAATACCAAGGACACATGATGTTATGTCTGTCCTTCCAACTTAGGCCACTCCTGGAGTGCACCGTCACAGCAGGATGCTTCCAAGACCACTTTTTATAGGTGTTTAATTTTTCAGTTTTTTTAAGGCAGGATTGCTAAGTTTTGGTTACACATTGTGGAGGGAAAATAAAAGACCCCATTAGTGAGCTGAATGTTATGATTACTATCCACACTCAGGTCTTATTAGGTCAAGATCTTTTTAAACAGTGCATTTTAGAACGTTTTAGCGTAGACTTTGTGGTGGTAGTACAGCCCCATGCTAAGCACAGATGGCCAGAGTCTCAGCCTCCTGGAAAGGGTGACAAATGAACTGGGTGAGGACTCAGGCAATTTACTTCCAGCCAGCCTTAGTCTCTTAAGAGTGTTTGTTGAAGAGAGAGAGGTTTGTGTATAAAGCAGGCATGTAAATGTTTTCTTATTGTGCTTTTCTACAGCAATGAAAGCTCCACCCCCAGAGCAAGAAGGTGAAAGAAATCCATTCATGAACACAAACGGGAGAGCTCACCAGGACCTCTTTCTTTTCTCCTCATTATATTTTTGGTTGGATTGCAGAAAAAAAAAATTTACCTCTGATGCTGAGAACTGAATCCAGGGCCCTTTGCACGCTGAACATGTACTCCACCACTGAGCTACATGCTCAGCCACGATATAGGTTAAAGTTGCCAGTGTCCCAGAAGAAACTGGAACCTAAACTTTGGTTGTCCTGCTTATACCAAAGCAACTGTTTCATGGACTTCAATTCAAGTAAAGCAAATTTTCAAGAAATGCACTGGGGCCGTCTTCTGGCTCACTGTGGTTTTGACCAAGTCAACTCAACTCACTGATCTCACCTTGCTCTTCTGTAAAAGGAAGAGTGAACCTCAGCCTCTTTAACACCTAGAAATCCTACTTTACAACATTTCCTTATTGTGATTATTGTGTTTTCGATGTGGGAAGGCACACACCACACACAATGCAGAACTCTGAGGACAACTAAGGGGCCTCAGATCACTTCCATTTCTACATGGATTCTGAAGACCAAACTCAGGTCTTAAGTCTTGTGTAGAAATCTCCTTAACCCACTGAGCAACCTTGAAAACCTGTAATTTTTTGAAGGTTTTTTTATTTTTTAATGCATGTGTGCCCAAGTGTGTGTATGCATGTGAGTGCAGGTGCCCCTGGAGGCCAGAAGAGGGCATCTAATTTCCTAGACCAGGAGTTACATGCAGTTGTGAGCAGCCTGATGTGGGAATCAAAATCAGATTCTCTGTAAGAGTAGTCCATGTTCTTATCCACAGTGCCATCTCTCTAGTCTCCAAAAATTTTACTTTAGGCTCATGCTTCCAACAGGAATATAATGTAAACCATATAATGTAATTTTAAATGATTTTTATCTCCAGAATAGAAAGTGGAGAGAAAAAAAAGTTGATAATACTTTTAATAAAACATCCTGCTTAACCCCAAATATTGAAATTTGTATCATTTAAATATAAAATCAATATGGAGTTATTGATGATTTTTTAAAATTTAGTTTTAGTTTTTTCAAGACAGGGACTCATCTTGTTGCTGTGGCTGTCCTTGAACCCACTCTGTCGATGAGGCTGTCCCCTAACTCACAGAGATCCACCTCCCTCTGCCTCCCAGTACTGGGATTAAAGGCGTGGATCACCACAATCAGTTGACATGTTTTAACATCAGGGTTTGGGGGAGATGTGGCTAATTTATCCTCACAGTGGAGCTCAATGAAGATTATTAGCCCCATGTTAAGTACTGTCATCAGTGGCCCTGTAATGGAGAGCACAGCTTCATCTCTCTCCACCTTTGAGAGACAATGCTCATTTTACAGCAGCAATGAGCGGCCATTTTATTCTCATACCTGTCGCTCTGGCCATGAGCAGAGACACCTCATGTTTTATCAGCTAGCTTAACCTTATAATACTGTCCTAAAGTCCAGAGTTACCTCGGGACATCTGGAGTAGACAGACCGGCTTCTGGCTCCACCCTCCTTCCTATGTCAGTCCCATAACACCTTATGGCCTCATTCAGCTATATCATTTGGCCAGACAAGGCAGGTACACATCAAAGAAGAAGATGCTTGGAATGGGGTCATCCAAACGGAGAATTCTAGAAGGGCTGGCACCTGTTCTTCCAACGTGAGCCACTCTCCTCTGAGATCATCCTTCTCTCCAACCCAGAAGATTGCAGAGAGAAGCTGCAGCAGTCCTGGACACAGGCAAGGAATCCTGCATTTAGAGTCCAGAGAAGTCTAGAGCAATCACAGGCCCAGGGCTCTTCACTTCCTCTTCCAGCTGGCTCTGTGCAGGAGTGAAGCCACTGTCATACCTCTGGATGCATATACACATTTAAGATCACCAGCAAGACAGGTGTGGTGGCACACACCTAGAATCCCAGCACTAGGGAGCTTGAGGCAGGAAGGTAGCTACAAGTTCAAAGCCTGCCTGGTCTACACAATGAGTACCAGGGTCAGCCAGGGCTATACAACTAGATCATCTCAAGGGAATAAAATAACAACAAAAATCCAACAAAACATCAAGACCCTCTCTCTACACAAGCACTGAGGGTCTGTAAAAGGTATTCTATTAGTGTTCTTAAATCGAGCAGGAAATGGCTGGGGATGGCACCACCCCAATGTAGAGTGCTTGTCCAGCATGTGTGAGCCTGGAGTTCAATTCACAGTACATATAAAGAATCTTTCTCCCAATGAGGCTAAATCTGTAAATACTCTGGCTTTTATTTTAGAATTATGGCAGCAATCTGTGCTAGTTTTCAACTATTTCATTAACAGGAGTTCTGATAAACCTAGTACTTTGTAAGTATTTCATTAGGCAAAAATGGAAAAACAAATTAAGTTCTATTTAATTAATACAGATTTTTTTCGGTAAAGAAAACACTGCAAAACATGGGATTCAGGCACAGAAACAGGGACATGTATAAAAAGACCAGAAATGACAGCCTCATATTATCTTCCCTTAAGGAAGCACCAAAGCATAAGGTCTGGGACAGTATGAAGGTTAACAAAGCTGCGGGTCTCCTTTAAAAAACACCAGAAACCCAGCCTGGCCCCACATCCCTAGAATTGCTCCCATGTTGTGCCTCTGTTCTAGTTTGCTTTCTGTTGTTAGGATTAACAAAACCAGGGGAAGGAAGGGTTTATCTGACTTACACTTCCAGGTCTCAGTCCATCATTGAGGTAAGTCAGGGCAGGTACTGAGGCAGGAGCGTGGAACACCAACCAAGTGGGAACACTGCTTGTTGGCTTTCTTCATGGCTCACTAAGGCTCACACTCAGCTAGCTTCCTTATTATACAGACCCGAACCACTTGCCCAGGGAATGGTACTGCCCATAGTGGGCTGGGCCCTCCTCTCTCAATTAACAATGAAGAAAATTCCTCACAGACATGCCCATAGACCAAACAGATAAAGAAAGTCACTTCATTGAGCCTTTTCAAGGGATTCTTGGCTGCTTCAAGGTGACAGTTCATGCTCACTAGGACAGCCTCCAGTTCTCTCTTGCAGGCTGTGTGGTCACCTTTTGTAGCCAATGGCTATAATTATGCAACGGTGCCTGCTAAAGCAAGTGCCAACATTAGATGCCAGGCACAGAAGGCATGCTATTGGCAGCCTCATTCATCTCGTTCTCGAGTTCTCAGAAAACTCCAACGTCCAGAGTTAAGAGTTTAAGCTGGAGGACTGTGAAGAATGAGCGACCCAACTATAAAAAGAAACAGAGCCTAATGCAGACTGAATGCAAGGCTGCTCGACTTGGCGCTGGGAGCCAAGAAAGCGGCTCCGTGGCTTAGTGACACACTTCTACACCGCTCAGAAGATACGAGAGCTTGATGTATCGAGCCTTTCCAAAAAGGGACATATGGTGAGGAAAAAACATTAGTCCTGCCACGACTGTTACTCATGATAATGGCGATAAAACTGGTGACTGGAGAGAGATGAACTTCAGTCCATAATCGATTAGGCAAATACTTAGTAAGCAACTCCTCAGGGGCAGGTATTCTGCTAGGTTCCAGAGGTACAGATGATGAATAAAGAAACAAACAAATAAGCAGGTAAAACCAAAACTTCGTCACACGGTGATTACATGTCACAGAGGGTGTTATAGTTTGAATATGCACTGTCCCTCACTCACCTCATAGCTCACGTATTGGAACACTTGATTTGGAGTAGGTGGCATGGTTTTGGGAGGCTATGGCTCTTCAGGAGGAGGGCCTGACTGGCAGAAACAGGATGCTGACCTATGAAGGTTCCATCTTCTAGTTCTAGCACATGTTTCTGCCTCCTTATGAGCACCATGTGATCCGTGGCCTGCCACAAACTCCCACCACTACAGACTGGGCAGCTCCTGCTAGCAGGCTTTCCTCACCATGAGGAACTGAGACCTGCTGAAACTGTAAAGCAAAATAAATCCTTCCTCCCTTAAGCTGCTCATGTCAGGTATCTGTAGGGGTGGGGTGGGGGGAGACGACATGGAAGGGGTACTGGTAGCAATAGGGTGGGCACTAGTTTTAAAGGCCTCACATTTGTGCACAGTTCTAAGGGAAGAGAAAGAGTAGGCTCAGGGGATACTGGAAACAAATATCCCGTCTGTACAGAAGTGCAAAGGCCAGGCTGGAAGTATGGCAGGTAAGGAGATGCTTAGTGAAATGCTGCCATCACGTTTTAATGGACTTACTGTTAACAGGCTCCCCAAATCCTGTATGCTTTTACTCTCCCTCTTCCCTTCTCTCTCTCCCTACTTTACAGGAATTCTCTCAAATTGCAATCAGATCACATCAGCCCTCTGCTTAAAAATTCTCACTGAAAAATTAAATGCCAAAGCCTTTACAATGGCGTATACATCCTCCACCTCCCTTGCCTTTCAAACTCAATGCTCTTCCCATCAGTCACCTGAGACACTCCCTTCCTATCGGGTCCTTTTAACCTGGCAACCACATATTCGAGTTGAGGTTTTAATTGTTCTCTATGCCTGCAATTCCTTAACTCAGCCAGCCTCAGGACAGTACAGCTCTGCTTTGTACAGTCTATCTTTATGGAGTATGACCTCGTGGTGTGAACAGCAGACAGATGAACACAGGGAGGCAAGGCCTGGCCCCACCTACCAAGCAGTGTTCCTGTGATATCCAGCACTCGCCCCTCACTGCTGCTTTCTCTGTCTTGGGCTTAGGAACAGGTCGGGTGGGGGGGGGGTGGGCCGAAGGCAATAAAGTGGGAATTAAAAATATCAAGCCTACCACATATAAACAAAATGTCATGTATGTAAATGCGTCTCCCAATTATATGTACCAAGTATCTATGCTGCTATCAAAAATGAAAAGTCATTCCATTCTGACTTGACTTCTCATGTTTCCCCCACTTCTGTGAGAAATCCATTTCCCACAAATCATTGCTTATCCTTCCTAAATATTCAGTTCTCTGATCTATCAGAAATTCTGCACTGGCAGATCTCAAACAAGATGAAACAAACAAGCAAGCTCTTCCTCAACTCATTGTTGTCCTCCAGCTCTTAGTGCAGAGCTTGTCCATGAGAACCTTCCACAAGCATTGTCTTCCTCACACCAACCCACAACAATCATTCCTGCTACAGAAACTGTCCCTTGTGGGCTGGGGATATGGTCAATCAGTAGAGTGCTTTCTAACATGCACAAAGCTCTGAGTTTAATCCCCTACGCTATACAGACTAGGCTGGTGATGAACACCTGTGATCCCAACATTTAGGTCGGGGAGGAAGGTGGAACAGAAAATCAAGGCTATCCTCAACTCCATCAGGGCCAGCCCAGCTATATGACAGCCTGGGGAAAGGGGTGGAGGAAGTGGGGACTAACCAAAGGAATTGCCACCTGGGTTACTTGTGACTTCCTTACTCAGGAAGGCTAAAGATACCTTAGGCCCTTGTCTCACTGCTAGGTTGGACAGGATGGTTCGCTGTGTCTTCCAACTGTCCTTCCTTGGTCTTTTCAAGGATGTTCCTGTACCTTCTTTACAGACCTTCCCTCACTCCACAGGGAGCTGTCTCCCCACTCTCCCTTCTGCAATTCCTCATCTAAGCAGTAGGCTCGCCCTTTGGTTAGTTAGCTTGGGTGTGAAGCATCTGGCAGAGGCTCCTCTGTTAAAGGCTTCCATCTGTCCACTGAAAGGTGCCTGGATGGGGATGGAGACTTCACCAATGGGATATTAGGAGGTGGGACTTGGTTAGGTCCATCTTCCAAGGGTCTAGCTTGCTCTGCCCACAGGCTCCTTGCCATGATGCTCATCACCTTATGCCCAAAGCAGTATGACCAAGAACACTAGATTGAAGCTAGGAACCAAGGGAAAAAAAAAAAAAAAAAAATATATATATATATATATATATATATATATATATATATATATATATATATTTGCCTTTAAATCATTTCTCACAAGAATTTGTCACAGTGACAGTCTCACTCATACATCTACTAGTATCCCTTGAGTAGTTCCATTTCACTCGTCCAGTAGGGATGACCTTATTTGGCAAGTCTTTTTTTCTCCCAGCTGAATTACTGAAGAAAGCTTTTTAACTCAGTGCATCCACTGTGTTGTCACTACTGAAAGACTTCAAAACATACTTCTCATTGCTACTTAAATTTCTTCTGTGGTGTCTTATAACTTTCCTGAGGAGACCTAAACTCGTTAGTGTGGAATGCTCTAGGCCCTTCAAAACCTAGCTCCTACTTCTTCCACAGCTGGCAGGAGAACAGTTATTACTCTACACATAAGTGCATCTCCTGTGTTGTTCTTACACATGTGATAACTTGGTTGTTCTCATTACATCAATGTACTTGAGGCTATCTTATTTAAACATATACAAACCAACATAGTATGTTTTGGATACTATGGCTCTAAGTTATTTCTTGAGAATTTACATACATCTAGAGGATGGAGATGTAGCTCCCAGGCATACATGAGACCCTAGGTTCAATCTCTAGCAAGAAGAGAGGCAAAAAGGGAGGGGTGAAGAGAGAGGAGGTGGTAGGGAAGGAGGAGAGAGAGAAAGTATGACAAGGATCGAAGGAGAGAGGGGATGGGTAGCGAGATCCAAGAAATGTTATCCCATAAACCAAGAGTGGTGGCACACACCAGGAATCTCAGAATTAGTTGGTAAAACCAGGAGGATCGGGGATTCAAGGTCATCCTAGGCTACACAGCGAGTTTGAGGCTAGCCTGTACTACATGAGACCTGGTCTCAAAAAGAAAATCTGCCTATGTAACAGATTGGTGCCACATTTCCCAGTCGCCCCCAAGTCCTTGTCTTTCTATGGCACCAGTGAACATTCTACCACACTGAGTCCACTTTGAAATGAGAAACAAAATGTAAAAATCCTTTATCACAAGTAGGAGAAAAACACAGATATGTACATGCACTGCCTATCATGAGCAGAAAAATAAGGCATACCCTACCCAGTAGACAGAAGACATGTTCTAGCTGAATGGTTAGGCTGAACTCTTCTTAGACAAAAGGATGATTTTTTTTTTTTCTTCTCTTAGAAGCACTGTGAGTAGACCGGTTGATCAACCATCTGTTTACACTGACCCAAGAGCAACTCTTGGGTAAGACTAACCAGAAGGCTTCAAGTTCACTGCGAACAGATTGGTGAAGCAAAAGAGGGCACTTGGTACCGGTTTTGAGGAGAGCCAAGCAGTACATCTAGATTTCAGCAAATAATTTGACAGTCTGTCTTGACTGCTTCTTACAGGTTAAACTGAAATGCAGAACCACTGCACAATGGTGAAAATTTGTCATTTACAGCATACACAGCATGTGAGATCTATATGGCATAAAACATAAAAACATCAATCATGAAGGCCAGCCCATGCCTACCTGGAAGGCAGTTTCTACTGGTATGCCTCCAGGCTCTAGCATGGATCCTATCTCACTCTTTTTCCTTCCGCAAAATTAACATAGACACCCATCTAATCCAGATCATAAGAAGAAAGAAAGAAGGGTTTTTAAAAGGTGGTGTGCACACCTGTAGACCTAGCATGTGATAAGCTTTGGCTAGCACAGTGAGACATATCTTCAAACAAAAACACAAGTGAAATGGTAGCCGTAAGGTCAGAATCAACTTAGTTACCTTTTACAGAACTTAATAGGTTGACTGTTAATATGGTAATGGGGTGATGGGGGAGGACAGGGATCAAAGAATGAGGAGGAAGAATGATGATTTTTGGCTGTAGCCCAAGCAAAAAAAAAACGATCAGGAATATAATACAGATACTGAAATCTAAAGGGCTAACATCAATAAAAAAACATCATTTCTATTCTATATCTATATATTCAACAAGTACTGAGACAGGTTATACAGCAGAACTGACATCCACATCTCTATCTGGCTCCAAGGTCCCATCTGTCTCTAGAATATATGTAGAAAAACCATGTCCTATTTGGTTCCAGGTGGTAAAATGGGAACCAAAGAACAAAGAGACACCAAGCTCAGGTAAAGAGTGATACCCACCATAGGCTTGTATCAGCTACCTTCTTTTGTTGTGATAAAACACCATGTCCAAAAGCAACTTAAGGAAAAAAGTTTATTTTGGTTTACGGTTCCAGTGGAATGCAGTCCACCATGGCAGGAAGGGCAGGGCACATGGGCAAACCCAGGAAGCTGGCCGATCACATTTCTGTGTGCACACAGGAAGCGGGAGAGGGGGGTGGTGGTGGGGGGAGTGGGGCTGGGTGGTGGTGGTGGCAGTGGGATGGGTGGGTTGGTGAGGAGTTGGGGTGGGGTAGGCTGAAGTAGGATGAGGCTATGCTCTTCAAGCCTGCTTCTAATGACCTACTTCCTCCAGGAAGGCTGAATACCCTAAAGATTCCATAACCTCCCTAAGCAGTGCCACAAAGTCTGGACCGAGTGTTCAAATACATGAGCCCAGGGCGTTATTTTTCATTCAAACTACCACAAGAGGGGAAGGCACAGCGACATAAGTGTGATTTGGAATGCCACAGACATCCACGGCTTGGGCACCAAGTTAAAATGTGTTATCTTTGAGTGCTCTACTATTAGACAAATTACAGAAGTGACTAAAGGTTGCCTGGGTTGTTGTTGTTGTTGTTTGTTACTCTTTTTAAACAAAATGTATATAAACAATTCCAAAGAGCTGGACACTACACATTATGAAAGCATATTCATCTTTTTCTTGAAGTAAGTTTTTCCAGTGTTCCGGGGTACGTGCAGGCTAGGAGGCCAATGGAATTGGTAAACCCTCGGAGACGACCATGATTTGCTAGCACCTCTTACAGGTAGCCGACAGGCCCTTGTGCATGCTAGGAAACTTGCACATACACCCAAGATGTTCATTCTTTGTCTAAGAAGCTGGCAATCTAAGGGGCAAAGATGATTTCAACTTAAAAAAAAAAAAGAGAGAAGAGAGAGAGAGAGAGAGAGAGAGAGAGAAAGAGAGAGAGAGAGAAAGACAGACAGACAGGACCAGGGAGATGGCTCAGCAGGATAAGTGCTTGCCTTGGTGTAAGCTTGACAGGCTGAGTTTGTTTCTGGAACTCATGTAAAAGGCCAGACACAGTGACAGACATCTGTAATCCCAGTACTAATACAGTGAGATGGGCCAGCTAGCCTGGAATACACTGCTCAGTGGCAGAAACAAGGGAAACTACTTCAAAACAAGGTAGAAAGTGAGAACTAATTCCCAAAAGTTGTGTGCATACAGGCATTAACACTTGTGCATTCTCTCTCTCTCTCTCTCTCTCTCTCTCTCTCTCTCTCCAATAAATATATTTTTTTAAAAAAAGCAGTGCACCTATTAAACAGGAGATGACAATTATATATCCATGAATGAACTTTGCAATAAATTACAATTTATAGACTGATTCATTAATTCAGCAAATACTTATCAAAACGTCTGCCAGGAGGAAAGAAAATGAATTATTCCTAATTAACCCTTTGCCTTTGGCGGTGTTAGGGAATCAAATCCATACCCTTGAACATGCTAGGCAAACACTATTCCACCTACAGTCCCAGCCTAACCCTTTTCTTTTTTGTTTTGTGTTTTTAGTTTTTCAGTTGTGTTGTTGTTGTTTGTTTGTTTGTTTGTTTTTCTCAATCCGTGTAAAATCAAGGAACGCCAAAGGCAGAACATTGGCAATGGTTCTGTAGACAGGAGAAAATATTATGGGCAAAACTTTTATAAAAGTCATGTTATTTACTTGATATTGCATAGAACTTATAGACTGTATGCATTCATTGAATTATATGGCGCAGTAGGTTGGTGAGGAAGGTGATAATTGGTCACATCTCAATAGTTCTCTTCACACTTTTCACCTCTGTGAAAAATAGTTCTCACAAGGCCTTGAACCACCACAGTTGGAGCTGTCCACACTAATCTGTCTTTGAATGAAAACAGTGACTATCTGGAAACCCCTAGAAATCAATGTGTAGAGGGCCACATTGGCCTGGGAGTCCTACTGAGTACCCAAGGTTACATCATTTGGTGATTATTTAACAACTTAGGGGAATTTTTCTACATGATGTTATGTTTTCCTTCTGGCAGAAAAAAGGGGAAATAGCCGGAAGCCAAGCGCTTACATCACTTGAACTAAGTCATTCCCATCCTGGAAATGGTTTTGTCCTGATTCCCCCAGGTAGAAAAGTTAAGTGCCCTTCGTATGGAAGCTATTTTTAGCATCTGATTTCTTTTTTGAGCAATCCATTCAACGATCACCCGGTCTAGCATTCAGCTACAGTCACAGATCACACAGGAGTACATCATCAGAGAAGTCAAAGGGATTCCAGCGTTTTAGGACAGGAACTCAGCAAGTTCGTATTTAGCATTCTTGGGGAGCACACCCATAAGTTCACTGTTCTGTCAAATGTATTTGCTGCAGGGATCCACTAAAAACCATCAGAAGCATAAACTGCAAAACAGCCATCACTTGTAAACAACGAAGGCTTAGTGCTAAAAGCGCTCTTATCAGGAAGGCACACATAAATATCTACTGAGATACCTCTGCATTTTACACAAGAGGGAAGTGACACACAATGGTCATGTTTGGTGGAAGCCCTGCTCTATGGAAGGATAGAGCAGAGTATTTGATGAGGCAGGCTCTGGAGGATCCAGGGGCTGGATGTAGGAAGGACAAGAGCCATTTTCTCATCTCGAGTCTGGTTGGCTGTTGGGAAGATAAAATAACAACCAGCTCAAGTCTGACCGTTTGCTGATGTTAATCGACAATCAGGGAAGAGATGAGGAAGGGCTGGTTGACTGAACAGTCTGTTGTGTAAGAGAGGGATGTTTGAAACTCTGAGACATTTTATGCTGGAATCATTCACATAGTGGGCTTTACTCTTGAAGAAAAAACATGTTTTCTTTATAATGTGTAATACACCAACTGTGCACAACTGGGTCAGTTCAAAGCATTTGAAATAAAAGTGACTTTTTGGGCTTTGTTTTGTTTTGAGACAGGGTCTCTCATATAGTTCAGGCCGGCCTCAAACTCACTATGTAGCTAAAGATTATCTTGAAGTCTTGATCCTCTTGCTTCTAGCATCCAAGTACTGGATTGAATGGCTAGCTAAAGTGAACTGTGTGTGTGTGTGAAAAATAAGTTCTCTGGCCCAATAGAAGAATCGTCTATCTTCACCAGTCATCATGTCAAATAACCATAGGTAGACTTTGGATGATCAGGCTTCCCTAAGAAAAAGGTAGCAGGACATGAATATAGGCTTTTTACCCAAAGTTTGAGTCAGATTCTAGGTCAACTACACATACACGCTTGGAGCACCCAGCGTCATACTAGGTCCCAGGAAACTCAGATGGTTCAGATAAACCCTACCTCTGGAAACCCATGATGGGACTAACTGGAACTCAGTTTCTGGGGAAAACAGTACTTCTGGGGAAGCTTTTGGTAGTGACTCACAGCAGATAAGGCCATACACAAATACAGGAAAGAGCCAGGTAGGGTGGTGGGCATCAGACTGCCCAGAGTGAAATCATCTCTAACTGGCAACGGCTATGTTCCTTATGCCAAGCTACACAATTCATTATAGTCACTCATGCAACCTTGTACCAGTGGGAGAAGGCAGGCATCCAGGTCTCAGTCAAGACTCCAAAGCATGAGGCAGCAGAAACAGCTCAGCAGTTAAGTGTGAATATTGCTCTTTTAGAGGACCCAAGTTCAATTCTTAGCACCCATATTAGGCAGCTCACAAACACCTTTAACTCCAGCTCCAGGGTACACAGGATACACACACTACACATACGGGGCATATACATATACATATGATGAAAAATAAATCTAAAACTTTGGAGGAAAGACTCTGAAGAATAGTATTTTCTTTCTCTTTTTAAATTTCTGTTGCTTTAAAACAGGGTCTCATGTTTACCAGGCTGGCCTCTAACTTACTATGCAGCCAAAGATGAACTTCGGATCCTCCTGACTTAGGAGGTCTGTCAGCATGCCTGATTCATGCATTTCTATGAACCTTTCGCCCACTTGTAACTACTTCAGAACTGTGCTGGTGGGCAGAGCCCTGGGCTGCACTCTGGGTGGGGTGCTGTGGTGATCATCCTGGCCCTCGCCCAGTCCCAGCCCTTGGAGAACATGCAGCCTAATGGTAGGGACAGATGGAGACAAGAGGGGAAGCTAAGGGCATGGGAAGCTCACTGAGGGTGAATCTTCTATGAAGCATGGTGGCGGTCAATGCTCTAAGCGGAGGAGGCCTGTGGAATGAGGTACGATTCTGCTGACATTATCTTGTTTGTGGAGGAGTGGGAGAAGAATGCTCCCACCTCAAGGAAGATGAGGAAGAACCTGACTTGTGACTGGTTCAAGAAATGCAAAGGGCTCCTGAGGTGAGGGCTCAAAATGAGGCTGTGGACAGAGGGCAGAGGGAGTAGGACTTCCCAGAATAGGGCACGTATCCCAAGCAGTAAGGGTGAGAAGAGAGGCATAGAAATACCAGGCTCAGATTTACATTCTGACAGATTCAATCCAAGTACACACCGCTACATACAGACGTGGACCGCTCCTCAGGCCCCTGTGTACAAAAATAACCTCTGACACTAAAGAAAACCATTCAGTCAGAGATGACAGCAGCATCTAGTCCCCTGCAGTTCTGTCACTCACTTTTATGGAATATATATTTATATATGGTCTGCGGGGTTGCTGTGGGGTGTTTTTCTATATGCTGTGAATATGTGTGGCTCCCATTAGCTAATAAAGCTATTTTGGCCTATGGCAAGGCAGCTTAGAGGCAGGTGGGAAATCCAAGCAGAGATATAGAGAGAAGAAAAGAGAGTAGGGAGAGATGTCTAGCCACTGCCCAAAGAGCAGCAAGATGCCAGCAGACCAGAAATGCCATGGCCACGTGGCAAAACATAGATTATTAGAAATGAGTTAATTTAAGATGAAAGAGCTAGCTAGCAAGAAGCCTGCCATAGGCCATACAATTTGTAAATAATATTAAGCCTCTGAGTGATTATTTTATAAGGAGCTGCAGGATCACCAGGCTGGGTGGGACTGAAGAAACTTACTACAGGGGGAGAGATGGCTCCAGTGATTAAAGGTTCTTAGCACCAATCTGGACAGCCTGAGTTTGAGCCCCAGAACCCATTCCCATAAAGTTGTCCTTTGACCATCACATCATGGCATGTATGTGCATACATGCAAGCTTGCACATGTGCATGCACATGCACACACACCCCACATAAATGTTTTGAAAAGTTATATTTAAAAAAGGAAAAAAATTTCCAGGGAGTGGCAGCGCATACCTTTAATCCCAGCACTCGGGAGACAGAGGAAGGTGGATCTCTTGAGTTTGAGGCCAGCCTGGTCTACAGAGTGAGCTCCAGGATGACCAGGGCTAAATAGAGAAACCCTGTCTTGAAAAACCATCCCCCCACCAAAGAAGGGAAAGGATGGATTATTCTGGGTTGACATCTGTAGTCTACATAGTCAGTGATTTGAGACAAGAATTTTAAAAAGCATGGTTTTCAATAATACTTAGTTTAGTCAGTCCTGGGTTATTGGCCTCTAGTGTGTGTCATATGTGCATTCAAGGATGTCTGTCAGCACTTCAAGTTGCTTCCTCATGGCAAATTATGGAAGAATGAATCAATGGATGAAATGCTTTTTATTCACATTGCCATGATGGTTCCACAATGGTACTACTCACTGAGTTATATCTTTGTTTTGTGTTTAGATAGAGTCTCATGTAGCCAAGGCTGGCCTCAAACTTGTTACATGAACTTCTGATCCTCCTGCATCTAGCTCCACAGTGCTGGGATGACAGGCATAAGACACCATGTCTGAATCATGTGGTAGCAGAGATGGGACCAAGGGCTTTGTGACCTCTGGGTAGGCATGCTATCAACTAAGTTACATTCTCTAGCCCATCAGTGGGTTAAACAATTAAGCTCAGTCAGTGCTGGCATTCTCATTTCCACTGTAAGAAGTTCTGGAAGCCTGAAGTGACCAGTACATGCCAGGTATAAACACAAATGCCTATCTCCCTACAGCTCCACCTCTCTTGGCAATCAATATTAAAAGAACAAACAAAAAACCCCAAACTCTACCAGTTCATGATTTTATTATTCTAACAGTCTGCTTTTTTCATGTCTACTGTTCTTTATTCTTTGTGAATTACTTAGTTTAATTAAGGTTCAACCTAGGGTAGGAAGCTGGTGTTCATATTGGGCATTACTGCTGTTGTGATGCTAGTGACGGCTTTTGCTTGGCATGGTTATGGTGAATCCACTGGGGACTCGTTTTAACATAAGAAATCAGTTTCCATTACCTCACAACCTCCATGTCTGAAGTTCCTCTGTCCTTTGACTGTGAACTCTCAGGTGAGCTATGAAAACGTCATCAACCGAGACACTGTTTGCAAACTCAGCGCTGTTAATAACCAGCTCTATCGACAGTTGCAAACATGGTTAACACTGGGGGCCTGATGCTGCAGCAGATGGCAGAAAGGAGACTAAACAGTCCCCCGACCCCCAACTGGTCTTTAGAAATGTTAGTCCAAGACAGATAATACTAGCCTGGACAGACCTGAAGGACTGCATAAAACAAAACAGGTTGACACAAAGAATCAATCAATAAAGTATTGATGTGCAGGCATTGGAAAGAGTACAATGTTCAGGGCAGAGCTTGCTGCTCCACAGACTGTTCAGAAATCATTGCTTGGATGTTGGAGTTGGTGCAGTTTATCTGATTCACCAGGTTCTTGAGCGGCTCACACAACAGGGTGATAAGCCCTAAATGTGGACTCAGAAGGAGTGACTAGTGCAAGGGAAGGCACACAGCTTGGCAGTTAAGGCATCTATGCATCTGATGGGTGGTCAGGCTCTCCCCTAAATTGAAAACCATGAATTAACACAGAAAACTGTCTTTTCTTACTCATCATGGAATCAAGTGTGTAGCAGCTATCTGGCATATGAGATATTCAATGAATACTGCCGATTATGCAATCAAAAATGTGTGTAAAGGAATCTTTTAGTGAATGGGAAAGACAGCTATGCCTGCATCTGTCTCACAAATTAACTCCAGCACTCAGCAAGGTACCTACCACACAATGAATTTGAAAGCATTTTCTGGGAAAGGCCAATGTGTCTTCTACAGTCAAGTTTCCAGGCCTACAACTTGTGTGAAAGAAGCTGCAAACTGGTACCTTCCCCTCCTGGCTTCTGAGGTCAGATCTGCTGTGACCATCCAGGTGCCTTCCTCAGGTCACACTCTTAAGAACATCCCTCTAGATCCCAACTCTTTTTACAATTAATTTTTACTATTTTTAATTATGTGAATATATGGGAGGGTATTACACAAATGCAGGTGCCCATGGAAGCCAAAGGTTTTAGATTCCCTGGAGCTATAATACAGGGAGATTTGAGCCACTTGAAGAGGGTGCTGGGAACCCAACTTTATTCCCCTGCAAGAGCAGGGCATGCTCTTAACTGCTAAGTTGTTGCTCCAGTTCTCAGATCCCAACTCTTTCTCTTCTCCTAATCATTACAAGCAAAAGGCTCAAATCATGGTTTTAACCTCAGAAAACTGTACAAATTGTTCTCTAATACAAGGCTTCCACCAGGGCCATGACCCATCTGTAGGCAGGGAATTACAGACCCCACACACAAGGATAGCATCTAGCTATGTCCAAATCTGACTTATTCAGAAGAAGGGAGGTCTGAGTCTGTCTTCTTGGATCTCTGGGTCTGTGTTGGTAAAGCTGAGAATTCCTGGGGGCTGTCTAAAGTAACACCACCCTCATTCTGATACTGTTAACAAGTTACTACTTGTTAATTTTCCTCAGGTCCTTCAAGGGTCAGAGTGGCAGTCCACAGGTAACCCTCATGCCACAGTTGGAGTAACTTCTGCGTTCACTTTGATTTTTCAAAGCAGTTTTAGTCCTTGGTTTCTACAAGACTGGTTATAGGGTTTTGTGGCTATTAAAATCTGAGGCTTCACAAGTCCTAAGTATAACATGGTACAGTAATTGCATCGCATTTACACACTTTCCTGAGTATTTTAAATCATGTCTACATTACTCATAATACAATATAAATGCCATGTTAACAGTGGTTACACTGTATTTCTTAGGGAATGATGACAAGAAACATCTGTACATGTTCATTACAGATGAAACTTCTTTCTAAACATTTTCAATCTGCAGTTGGTTAAGTCCATGGGTGTGGGTGGAACTCATGAGTCTGAAGGGCCCACTGGGGTCAGTGAGATGATTTAGTGGGTAAAGGCACGTGTTGCCAAGCCTGAGAACATAAGTTCCATCCCCAGAAGGTAGAAGGAAAGACAGATTCCCATGGATTGTCCTCGGGCCTATACATATGCCACACACACGAATAAATTAGTGCAAATAAAGAAATAATTACAATTTTATACATAAAGGCCCCCTGTATTTTACCAGATTAATGATGCTTGAAAAGACAGCTCACTAAACAAGGTCTACCAGTACTATGTTTCAGACATCTTGTGAGCTTCCCAGGCATTGGTAGGCTTAATAGACAACTAAATACCACTTATTTACATTTTTTACTCTTCCAGGGACAAAGTCTTGGATCATGTAAGATGCATGTCATCCATCAGATTCCTGTGGGAAGCAGGACAAGCAGTGGAAGAAAACAGTCTATTGTTTCTTTTCCCAGTACAGCCCTTGACGTTCTGATTCTATCTGTGGAAGCCCTCAGTGTCTCCAGTGGGAGCCCTCAGTGTCTCCAGTGGGAGCCCTCGTGAGTGGTTTAAAAAGCAGGGTCTGTTTGTGATCCCTTGGGACACTGGGCCATTTTCTGATCAAAATGAAGTCTAGGCAACTGACTGAATGATGAAGAGAACTCCACCCTGGACCTCAAACTGTCCATCAGTCTTCAGACTCACCCTCTTTCTTTCATTAAAAAGCAGCTAACCAAACAGACACTTCTCCTTTTCTAAGATCTGTCAGCTTCCTCTTCCACTGACCTGGTGGTTAGGCTCTGATCCTAACAGTCTTTCTCCACAGCAGCCACCCGGGCTCCAAGCTGTCTTTAGTATGTGAAGCAACAGCTAGTCCCTGCCCTCAGCACGCCAGCTCTCACTTGTGTGTGACAGCACGCGGGGGAGGGTGGTGGTGGTGGTGGAGGGCCATCACAGGTCCAGGGGATGAAAGGGAGATGTCCTCTAGAGGATGAAGGGCAGACAGCCTTCCAGGAGAGGAGGATAGATGTTTGTTCAGAGATGTAAGACAGACGGCCTAGCGAGAGCAGACAGCTGGGCACCTGCCACCTTCTGGAGCCAGCACTATGCCCCCACAGCCACACACATGCACAGCCTTTGTTCCGGGGACAAACCCTACCACCCAGCGCCTAAAGAAAAGTGCTTCATACCCCCGCTTAGCTAGATTAAACAAAGCACAGAATCTCCTCCCTTCCACAGGCTCTGAACTACCAAAATGATCTTTTCCTTACACACAGAATAAACAAATTAAACTACCTTATAAAAATAAAATAATGTATCTTTACATCTGAACTGGGTAATGCTGGTGTTCTGGGACGAGAACTGCTTAGTAGGGAAATGGCCCTAAAAAAAACTCTCTCTCCATCTTGGTTATTTAGAATTCACCTCAAGAACTTCCCATTTTCAATTCAAGTCTCAAGCAGTTGAGATTTGGAAATACTTCACTTTTAAGAAAGAGGGAGGAGTGAGGAGAGAGAAAGTGTGTATATTTAGATTTTATTGAATTAAGGATTCTTTTACGCCAACAAAGTAAACTTAAAGTTATGACAAAGGACATAATGAAAATGGTCAAAATTGTTCATGCTTAAATCCTGAACTTGGATCATTCACAGAGACAATTCTTGGAGTCAGAATGATTTTTAAAACAAAATGTTTAGGCTTTTGGTTGTTAAAGATAGACCTGAGAATCACACAAGAAACTTAAATGGAGAACCACCTTTCTTAGCTGTCCCTGTAACTATGCAACATGGTAGCTATAGGCTAGACTGCTGGAAGGAGTCATGGTTTGTTGTAGACAATCCCAGATCCAGCTACCTTTTACAGGAAATGATTACTTTCCCTGAGTCACTGTGGTTGTAACTCCCCACGCCCCTAGAATGAACTCTCTTAGTGAAGAAATTATCATTATAAAAAAACACCCCAAAACTAAAAAACTGATCCCCTCGCATGGACACAATACAAACTATCACCCCAACCAGTCAAGGCCCAGGCCTGCCTGCCAAAGTGGCTTCACCATTCTGACACCTTTGGCTGTTGAGTCATAAGACTCCCTAGGGAAGAGGTTCTTTAAATTACCAAATTACATAATTGTTCTTCCGAAGTCCCAAATGTTCTTTTGTGGTTTAAGATAAACTAGCGTTTGGCGATTCTTCCTGCAAATGAATTACCTTTTGTAACCAAAGCTCCAGGAAAATTAACTCCTCAGTTGGTTTTCCAACCTCCATGTTGGGGTTATATCATTCAGAGATAGAGATAATTTATAAGAGAGACAGAGACCACTTTCTATTTTTTAGATGCTGTTGTTGCCACACACACAATACCATCATCATCATCATCATCATCATCATCATCATCATCTCCTCTTTGATGGTAGAATGGCATTCTGTATTTTGTTGGTTGCCTTTTTGCTACTAACGTATCACACCAAAGGCTTTCAATATAATTGATCGATTAACTATTGAAGGCAATTTCAGAATCTGGAAAACAAGAACCTGTCAGGTGGTTTCCTCCCATCACTGTCAGAGCTTCCTGACTCCAAGTTGCCTTCCAGTTCTCTTATATAACTGTTTAAACCTTGCCTGAGATGAGCTAAAACTCAAGAGAACACTACATGCTCTCTGAAGACCTCTGGCTTACTAAGAGGGACAACGCAGTTGAATTGGACATGTGGTGGCTGTATGGAATAACACTTCATGGCTAGAATCCTACAAAGCCAGGGCGTGTTCATCGACCTCTCTTGATTTCTTCCTCTCCATTTGCTATGAGAATCCCCCTTCTCATGGGAACCTGAAGCTCTGGGCATAAAGCTGTCACTGGAGCCATGTTGATCTGTTACCATGGAGATCACTCTGGTAACATGCAAACCTTCCACTAGTCCAGACACACAAGTGCCTCACTCTGACTCCCAGAAGGATTTCTCGGCCCTCACTCTTCACCAGTTTAAAGTTCATTTCTGCTGGGAGTTTGCTTCAAATGTTTGGAGTTTGGCTTTTAAATGTCATTAAAAGTCTGAGGACTCAGAGACAAAGACGGGGGTGCCGAAAGGTATTTCAAGGTTTTAAAGCAATGAAGTTCACATATGACAATTATTCCCTAGGCTTGAGTTACGGAATTACTGGACAAAGAGCCAAAAGTAAAACATAGAGTGGGGTGCCATGGTAGTATAGCTTACTACTTACTGATCATCTGAAACACAGTGCCTGCACAGCATCCAGTCCATGACTGTTAACTGTGAAATGCTACAACATTACTCATGTTAATCTCTACAAAGTCCCCACATTTCCAGAAACTAGAATTCCTATATGTGGCAATGCTGTCTAGTAAGTCTGTAAAGGAAGACCCAAATAAAGGTGTTAATGCTGGTCGTGACTAAAGCTTGTCAAGACCATCCTGGGTCCATCCTGGGTCTCAGACAAGCTCACTGGTTCATCCATGAAGGTGAAACACAGCACTTAGTTATTCTTGATTTACAAAGCTGCACGGGTGTTCTTTTTGGAAATAGAGGCTACAGGATGACAGGTTTGGAGGCCAGAGTGGGCTAGATGAAGAGTTCATGGTTAGGAGAGGCAACATAGTAAGGCTCTAGCTCAAAACAAACAAATCAAGAGCATCAAATGAAGCGACATTTTACACAGGACCTTGATGCCTTGATGGAAGATCTATGTTAATTTCCCTTAAGCCTTGGGGTTATTAAGTAGAGGAGGAGAAGGAGGAAGGGCTACTGTCTGGAAGACATCTGTCACTGGGTTGGTGGTAACTAGCAAGGGCCTTCTGTTGGGCACTTTGAGTCATGGAGGGAAGGCTGGAGCTGACGGGGTCAGGTTCTGAATGCCTAGGCTTCAGGATGGGCCTACACCACACAAAACTCTGGCTTCCTTTATAAAGGATGGGTACAGACAACTCTAGCATACAGGGCTGGAGGTGAAAAAAGAAGGCAAAACTTCTTATATTGAGCTCCCACACATGAGACGCAGGCCTCTTCCTGCATCTGGGGTCTGAAGGGCGCAAAGAAACTGTTAGACAAAAGCAAAGGCTTTGTTTCCAAGGCTTGGGAGTCTACCTGGGGACCACAAGGTTCAGCTGAGAGGCTGCTTGCTCACAGGTGACTGCTCACTGGCACTAGTGTTGGGAGAACAGGGACGACCAGACAACACAGGCTCACTGACAGCAATTTCCCTGCTTTCTTCCTCCACTTCCCTTCCTTCTTTATCGAAAGGAAGGCTACTGAGTCCCATTCACCTGCCAGTTACTTTGTTCCCTTTGGCAGCTCTTCTGAGACTGCTGGTACCATAGTCCTCCTAACATTTCCTCCCCTGCCGCAGAGCACCAGCTCAGAAAAGGATCCCTGCAATCCAATAACTGGGGTTCAGAAAAACAGTCCCCATTTCTCCATACTCCACAAAGTTCTGCCACTTCTCTTCTCACCCCCCCCAAACAAAATAAACAAATTCTTTTAACCCCCCCCAACTACTTCCTCACCAGGGGAGCAAAGCAGCAAATTAGCATGTAGATTAGTTACAGAATTTGACTGATATCACCCCACCCCATTCTTAAGACCAAATGGGGAATATACAGTAATGAGGGAAAGGAATTTTTTATAAGACTCTATTGGCTGCTAAAAGGCCTATGAAAAATTAAAGTGAGAAATTAAATTTCTGAGCAGGAGAAATGGCAGCGTTTCTTCCCTTCCTATGAACTCACAATGATACCTACATAGTATCTCACTACACAGGCCAAACGCTAACACCGGCGTGAATCTTTAATAGTTAGATGCCACTGAAGTTATGCTTTTCCCCTCAGACTTTCTCCTGGATGTCACCCATATATGTGACTTAGAAAGAAAAACTGTTCTTAATTGAAAAATAGTTTGGAAAATATACATCTCCCAAGGGAGAATTAGCAATGAGAACAAAGAGGAAAAATTAATTCAGAGTGTGTAAGTAGCAAGTTATAAAATATTAGAAAGATACCAACATAGACAAAAAGCTTATTTATATAGAGAACAGTGAATAAAATCAAACACAGGATGGAGAACAAATGTCCAGAGCCAGGGTCATGGCTCCTGGGAGGCTCAGACAGGAGAACCGCTGTTGGGTTTGAGATCAGCATACACAATGAGACCTTGTTTCAAAACAACAAATGTACAGTGATAACATTGAAGTACTGCTATTTAATTAATAAGTCTGATGTTTCACAGAAAAATAAAAATACACATTTTCTTAATTAATAAGTCTGATGTTTTATGGGAAAATAAAAATGCATTTTCTGTAATTGCCACTCTCCTGCACACTGGAGGTGCTCCGTGCACATTATCTATGCCTCTAGCCTTAGCATTGAACATGTGGTTCAACAGGAACAATACAGATGAGATGCCCTCAAGGGATAAAGTCTTCGGAGAAAACAGATACTTTCAATTTCTGCCTCTGCCATCATCAGTTTCTGGCTCCACATGAGGCCACAGTTCCAAGTGCTGTGTGTCACCATAAGCTCAGTATTAAGGACTTTGTGTGTGTGTGTGTGTGTGTGTGTGTGTGTGCGCGCGCGCACTCGAATCCATACACTCCTGTGGGTTTTTATGTACATATGTGGAGGCCAAAGGTCAACCTCAAGTATCATTCCCCAGGGGCCATCCACCTTCTTTTTTCAGCATGTAGCTCTCATTTGCCTGGCGTTTGCTGATAAAGGAAGGATGGATGGTCACTGAGCCCCAGGAACCTGCCTGTCTCTACCTCTCCAGCACTGGAATTACAGGCATGCACCGCCAATCCCGGCTTTTTCACATGTGATCTGGGGACAAAAATCAAGTCCTGATGCTTGTGTGGCAAACACATGATTGACTCAACTAACTTCCCATGTCTGTGTCTGTGAAGTGATGGCAGGGTCACATATCATCAGGCTTGTAGAGAGTAAAACTGAGGCATCTCATTACAGCTCTAGTTAACACACACTACACCCTGTAAACCCCACCTTTATACACAAAATCAAACTCTTGGCATCTCAATTTCCTTAGGTTAAAATGAGTGCTTAGAAGATTTTGAGGCAATATTAGTTAACATTCCTCCCTAAAATAGACCGAGTATGGGAGGCAGAATGGCAGAGCAGCCCTAGGGTTAGTTACACAACATAAAACCAAATGGGCTGACCATCAATACTGGATCCTATCTTTCAAGTTCCTTTGAACCAGAGTATCCATGAAGAGCAGCTTCAAATGAACAACCATTTAGAAATAAATGTCCCAGTATCCTGTGAGAAAAACCAGGGCCTCAAGATAAGTCCTCTTGAGGAAAACTACGAAGCTGAACCATGGTCCCCCTTATTTCCATGTCAATACCATCAGAACCCCCAGTAAAAAATCACTGCAGGTGATAGGTCTGCAAAGCACCACATTTTTCCTGCTTACCTCACACATACTAACAAAATTTGTCTTGCTTTTTGAGGGAAGTTTCTCCATCTCCATCTGAGATGCTATTGTTATACAGGGCACATGTCTTCCTGACGCCTTAGAATAGAAATTAGAAACAGGAGCAAAAGGCAGGGCCTGTGGCTAGAGAGATGGCTAGAGTCCTTACTGATCTAACAGAGGATCTGACTCAGCACCACATCCAACAAGCCACACCTACATTAGGTGGCTGCCTTCAACTCCAGCTCTAGGAGGATTTGGACATGAGAGAGAGAGAGAGAGAGAGAGAGAGAGAGAGAGAGAGAGAGAGAGAGAGAGAGAGAGAGAGAAGCAGGACCCTTCAAAATTGATTATACTCTGTGAGCATTACAAAGAGGAGGCTTAGGTTCAGAGTCTGGCACCCTCTGGTACTGTAGATGAGCAACTGAGGCTCACATGGCGAAATAAAACTGAGTGACAGCCAGGACTGGACTCCAGCCTTCTGTCCCCAAGTCCAGTGCTTTTCACGCTACACCACAGAGCCATCCGAAATGTCCAACTTGGTTATTCTTCTCCCCCAGGCCCAGCTGGGCTGTATAGAAAGAAAATCTCTAAAAAATATTTGCCAAGTTGATCTGTAAATATAATTCTACTATCTCAGCCTTCTATTGTGTCTCAACCCCAAAAGAGCTCACTGGTGGACTAATAAGAAACTGCGTTAGGAGCTAGAGATGTTTACAGAGTATGTTTGACATCACAGCCTGATTTCTATGTAGGAATGAAGAAAAGCGATCACTGCACTCATTGTAGGGACAAGGGATCTGAGGCCCAGAGGCTAAGGGACTTGGTTACAGCGCTGACTGAAAAGTGCCAGAACTGGCAATTTAGTAGTTGATTTCCAAAGCCTGTACCTACTTGATCCTATTGACCCAAGTCTAATTAATAATGGCTGTACTCTGTTGATTAGGAGGAGAAAGAGGAGAAAGAAAAGAAGGAAAGAAGGGAGAGAGCGGGGAGGGAGAGAGGGAGGGAGGAAGGGAGGGGGAGGGAGGAAGGGAAGGAGAGAGAGAGAGAGAGAGAGAGAGAGGGAGAGAGAGAGAGAGAGAATAAACATAGGATGCTGGGTGTAGCTGGAAGAGTACTTGTCCAGGATGCACACCTGACCCCTAACAAAAGAGGAAGGGGAAGAAACTGTGTCCATAAGACACCTTATCAGGTACGGTGGTGCACACCTATCACGCTAGCACTCAGGAGGTAGTGGCAGGAAGATTACATCAAGTAAGAGGCCCGGTCTATGCCAGTGCCAGAACTATACATCCAGATCCTGTCTCAAAAACATAAGCAACTGCAACAAAGGGTGTCTTCATCTCAATGTACAACACAAAAACAAAACCCCACTACGCTGGCTGACTGGACTGCAGAAAATTACATGCTCGGCACAAGACCATCATCTGCCCAGTGCAGAGATAGCTCTATTTTCTTGAACAAAGCCTGCTTCAGCCAGCTCTGAAATAAGAATAGCAGTTACATGTACTGCCTACAAGATCTTAAGGGCCAGCCAGAGAAAATGGCTGAAGCCATGGCCTCCATCATTGCTTCATGTCAAAAGAAGGACAGAGGCCATTTCAAAGTCTGGGCAGCCTGGGGTCGCACCATAACCTACAAGGAGGCTCCAAGAACACCAAGGATGGGTGAAGCCATAAGGAAAGGTGACAGGAGGCAGGAAGGATGCCCTGGGCCTCTCTGAGGCTGTGCCAAGCCTGTTAAAGAAGGGATGGTGGTAGCTAGTAGGGGGGTGGGAGGAAGGGAGCATGTGGGAGGCTGTGAAGGAAGGTGTGGGGGGACAGATATAACGCAGCATATAGAAACCTGTCAGGATGGGATTTATTTTTGTTCTGAGAGGGAGTATAATAGGGCTTTGCCTGCACTCTCAATAGCTGTTTTGAAGTGAACCCGGCTGGTATGTCTTTAATTTGTCATTTCATTATGAAACTGTTTCCCTTCCAAGAAGCCTTCAAGTCAGGAAGCTCTGTCTGCCCACACAGGAAATTCCTTTGCTTCAACTTCCCCAAAAAGGAAATTTCCCTCAGAAGTGAGCCCAGCATATGCCTTTGAACAGGGCTGTTTCAAGAAACTTTGGCAGCCGAGTCCCAAAAACACCCCTGGCTTTCTGCTGCTTCGGAGACCCAGGGATAAACAGTTGATCCCTGGGCAAGTGGGTGGGGACCCCACCAAAGCTCCCATTCTCTGATGCCCTCGTCCTCTATTGCTGCCTATGAGACAGGAAGAGCTTAAATCTGTCAAGAGAGACTGTAGTACCTGTCATCCACATCCATATATATGACAGAGAGAACACACGCACACGCACACGCACACCCCCCACAGGCATCCCAAGGTAGTATCAGCACAATAAGACTTTCGATTTCTGCTAGAAAGAGAACAGTATTACAACTGACTAGGGCACACAAAAACAAAAACAGCAAGAGACAGACCCTCCACCATGTCTATTACCCAAGAACCCTCTGCTCCAGGTGATGGGATTTTCCACACAACTTTCTTTTCCCAGTGAGGATTCTAAGTGAAACATGGAGGGGGGAAGTCTTTCCAACCACAGCCCTATAAGAATTAATCTCTCAGACATCTTGAGAATAGCTAAGTGGTGAGAATCCAGAGCAGCTGTGCTACAGTGAATTTTATGAAGCTTCTGAGCAGAGAAGCTGCCAAACTTGCATTTAAGTTTTTAATTTTCCATTTCAAATCACTTTATTTAAAAAAAAAAAAAAGCTGTGCAAAGGACTGATCTATCTAAAGCAAGGAAGGAAGAGACAGCATTGAACCTCAAACTGGGTACCAGGCAGTGGCCAGAGAGACGTAGACAGATGAGGAGTTAAGGCAGCCCTGGATTTTCACCCTGCAATTAGAGGGTACTAGAGCAGCAGCATGCTCAGGGCTGATCTTATTACACCATTCATGTGCCAGGGCTCTGAAGGGATATTATTTACCAGGAAACAGAGCAGTATTTAAGAGACTGAAGAGAACCATAAAGCTCACTAAAATCTCAATATATGAAGCTTGAGGTTTGGACTTGTGGTAGATGTTTGCTGTGGGGTGGTTTTAAAATGTTTACTTTGGTGAGTTATCCTATTTTTCTAAAATTTATGAAGTCTTAACCACAGTTGAGTCTCCGAGGGGAATGTGACATTGTTTTTCATTCTTTTCATCTAGAAAATAGGGCTTTGGTTTACAATGGGAAGAAAGATATAAAGAGTCTGAGGGGCCCACTGGATTGCCTACCAGCTCTGTGAGTGACTTTGGCCGAATTCCTTAACCTCTTTAAACTGGATGTTTCATCAGTAAAATGAGGATAATGGAAATCAGTTCACGGGGCTGTCAAAAGGACTCGGTGATATAATCTACGTTCAAAGTGCCTACAGTGAGCACTCAGTAAGTAGAAGTCATTAGCCAATGTGAAATGCTATAGAGGATTGTTTCCCAAAATTTCATCTCTTGAATCTTGACGACACAGTTACCCTGGTAAGATGAAGATTTCCCTGACCCCTTCACTGAGATTTGAATTCACTTGTGAGAATTTATACTGGCAAACTCACTACTTCTGTCAAAGAACCACAAAGGGCTAGGATCCCCAAGATGACATGCCTTCAGGATGCTCAGTTTGGCTGGCAGTATCTACAAGTAACAGCTGTGCATGGTCAGCAGCAGACTGACTATTCTTCTTAGCCCCAGGGCTTTGGGGTTACAATATTTTAGTCTTAATCAATCAAGGGGCCTGAATTTTCTTTTTCTTCCTATGTTTGTCTCCTCCATTGAGAAAAGCAGTCTGAGCAAAATTACAGGTTATTTCTAAGTTATCACCTCCCTTGGCCTTCTGTGTTAGCTATGGATGCCTCTGATGCAAGAGAATTGAGAGATTTAATAAACTAATTTCCATAAAGCTTGGACTTGAGTTACCTGCCATGTCCACCCAAGGCACTGTCTACATTCCTGTTCACCTTTTAAAATGGGGCTAGAAGGATTGCTCAGCTGTTAGAGCACTTTCTGTCCTTACAGTTGTCCTCTAGCCCCCAAGTGACAGTTCAGTTTGCAGCACCCACATGGTGGCTCTCAACCACCCCTAGGCATGTATGTGATGCACATATATACATCCATGCAAGAAAAGTACTGATATACATAAAATAAAATAAATAAATCTTTTTAAAAAGTGCTTTAATGGAACTAGGTGGAAACACGCCTGGCATAGAAGAAATGTCTTTCAGAGGTGGAAATGCAGGGACTAGTTCATCATGGCCAGATATTTATGCCTAAGGCACTCTAAATCATTTCAACTGGGTGACCACATTCCCTGCTTTGACAGAACACTGGCCCCGTTCACAGATAACTACAAGCCCTCTGTCCTGGGTGCAGCATCAGGCAGTTGTGAATCAGAACATTCCTTCAGCAAACAAAGACGCCAATAAGCAGACAGTGATACAGCTGTAGGTACAGTGTCAGGGTCACAATACTCCACTGTATCCTTCATGTTCCTTCCTCATGACATGGGGGCGGTATAAATCATCACAGGTGTAACCACTGACATAATCCCAAAGACACACCGCATATACAAGCATGCACATGCATGCAAGTTTTCTGAGGTAAAAATGTTCTCTGCCTAGGAATCAAAAGAAAATCTTCTTTTATAAGGTCCAAAAATACAGTTGATAAACAACAAATCTGTTTAATTTTTGTTGGTCTCAAGTTCCAGTAAGCATATGATCAGAGCATTCAAGTAGTTTGACGGCCTGATCCCTCTGTCTACCTCCTGAGTGCTGGGATGAGGGGTATGCATTACCATGCCTGGTTCATCTAGTGTAAGGGATTGAACTCAGGACTTCATGCACACTAAGCAAGCACTTTACCAACTGAGCTACACCCCCCGCCCCCCAGCTCCCAAGTATAGTTTGAAAAGAACATTCATGAGCAGTCTCAAGCAAGGAGAACATCTCAGGGGATTTCTACTTTTGTGATCTTAAAAATTCCTTTAAATGAAACTCCAGATATTTGGATGAATGAATATCTATACCACAGCCAAGGTTTAAGGTCAGTGAGAGGCTCACACAGAATGCATCTTGGAGATTCTGTGTGGTGGCCTCAACACCAGCTTGCATGAAGAGCAAACGTAATTCTAGGTGGGATCTCAGCATTTCCAAACGATAAAGAAAGGGCAGGGTTTTCTCCCTACTCTGTCTACATCTAGTAGGAAAATGCCCCCAAAGCCAGATGAATCCCCCAATCCTCCAGAGAAATGGATATGTAAATTCAGCACCCCTTCTGAAATAAGATTCACTGGGAGTGGGACAGAGATTCTATCTCAAGAGGGTTGGCACCAAGCCCCACGTTCATCTGTACTTCCTTCCTGGAGTGTTGGTGACTCACTAGCTACAAAGGAAGACAGAGCAAAATCCTCTTACCAGTTTTGTTCACAAATCACAGTGCTCTGGGCCATCTCTTTCTTCCTAATCTTATATTCCCCTTGGACAGCCTATGGCAACTCAGGGATGATTCAAGGAACTGGTTCGGATCCTCCATTTAGAGATAGTTTCTCGGGTGTGAGTTTTCATGCCCAGGGGACGGTCTGAGTGTCACAGATACTCTGCAGCAGAGGCAGATGGAAATGTTCTTTAAAGCTCGGCATCAAAGTCTTCACTTTAGAAGCTGAAAGCCTTCCACCCTTTGCCAGCTCGGCCTTTTTTCGCCATAATTAATTAATGCAGTGTTAATTGTGCATGTGTTATGAGGCTGGCTGAAGGAGGAACACGCGGACTCGGTGTTGGTCACTGGTTCTGTAAAGCCCAAACCCAAGTGGACAGCACCTACGGGGAGGAAGACACAAACCACAACAAAAATGAACACGCCCTGAATCATGAGGGGATTCCCACAAATCACACAGTTGGGATCAAGCAGTTACCAGAAGCTGCACCTGTATGAAATGTACTGGGCGAAGGGCCAGCTCACAGGCAATTCTCAGGTCATGGGGTGGTGGGGGGTGGTGAGAGAACAGAGGAGCAGGCCTGAGACTGGGCTGCATCGTCCTGGACCGGCATAAGGAAGCACAGCAGAGGCATTGGAGAATTCCTGCAAGGTACCTGAGCAGGCACCAGTTTCCATCCCATAAAACATTACCTTGTCTCAATCACAGGCATCCCAGAGAAACATCCAGCAGAGCCAGACTCTAGATTTCCATATTTCCTTGCAGGAGGGTATCCTCACACAGCAGTCACAGCACAAGCAGAGGACAATCTCCTGCATCATCAAAATACTACCATCTGCACCCAAATTGGAGGCTGAGCAATGGAAATCCAATGAATGAACACCATACATGGTGTCTGTAGATAATGCTTGGCAGTTGAGAAGCTCTGTGCTTCTCTGAAGTCAGAATAATATAAGATGTGTGAGTCAGGAAGAAACCTGGGAATCATGGACTCAACCTCCTTCATTTTACAGATAAACTATTTCCCAGGAGAAGGTACAAACTGTGTCAGAGATGATCCTGCACCATAGCCAAATGAGGCTAGAGGCCCAGAAAACTGACTGGGGGAGCAGCAGTCCTAGGAGTCACCGTACAACGTCCTGGAACAAATGCCACTTGGATAAAGTGAGGCACCAGCACACCAGGTGATGTTCTGAAGCATGTCAGCCCAACATGGACTACGTGTCGTGGTTTGTAAATTCAGTGCTACAATCAGCATTCAAGTACAACATCTTTATAGGTGCTCAGCACTAACGCGAATCGTAGTGGTTTCTTTTTAACAGGTAGAAAACTCTGTGCAATGGGAACCTCTGTTGGTTTCATTAAAATTTTGTTTCTAATGTTCTAAAATTTACACTTGAAAAAAAATGTGTGACAGATAACAGTATACCCACAGGATTGGATCTGCAAATTTATCTGCTTCTAAGTTCAAGAGATTATTTGGTTTGTATCTCTGATTTTATCCCCCTGGGTTTTCTTGTCAGTTGTTTATCTTGCTTGATTTTTTTCCCCTTCAAAAAAAGAAACAAGGAGAGCTTTGATTTTTCTCCTTCTAACCAACAGCTAGAATGAAATAACTAATTAGTTCCTAACACATTTGAGATTCGGGAATATGAAGTGAGGAAAGTCTGGTCTTGGGACAAGATGTAGAGTCAGGTCATGACTCCTCTATCTTCTCTGTGTCCTTGGGGACACAATGTGCCACATTTGAGCTGCAAATGCATTTGTGATTATTCAGACTAACTTAGAAGTTCCTGGCATATAGAAGTGCTCTACATATAGCAATGGCTATTAGTACTTACTGCACACAGCACTGCCACACAGCCTCTGGACTAGTGTTAAGAACTTAAATACAGGTGACCTTGGAATGGCTCCTGGGATGAAGCACCGCTTCTAGATGCTGGCAGTTTGGTTATCAGGACAAAACAAAATGAAACAAAAATTTAAAATGGTACTTGAGATCTAGGCGTAATGGCATTTGCCTATAATCCCAGTACTTGTTGGACAGAGGGAGGAAGAGTCTAAGTTCAAAGTCATCCTCAGCTACATGAGTTCAAGGTCAGCCTGTGCTACAGAAGTCCCTGTTCCAAAAAACCAAAGTATGGTTTAATACCCTTCAATACTTGTTCCACAAGCATTTTAAAAAACAAAACAATTGTTAAATTTCCCTTATAAACCTTCATCCTCCTCAGCAAACAGCCTTAGTCAGTATCCCAACGTCATAGGTTGAGAATTAACTTCTGGTGAGGCCAAGAACTCTCGGCATGTGTTTTCTTCCCAGGGATCCTCTCTGCATCTACCTAGCATCCACAGCTCTTTAGCAGTATCATAGCTTTTGATCAGGGTACCCACTGTCAGCATCTGCAATCTGTAGTTCTATTATGGAATGCAGTAAGGCCAGCTAACAGCTATTAGCATCCATGATCTGGAGGAAGCACAAAGGGGACCAATTTCACAAGAAAGGAACTTACTCTACCCTCCCAGGCTGGAGGCAGGGATGTGAGGTGAAGGCGGCTTACAGTGTGGCCAGAGTCAGGACCAGTTTAAATCCCCAATCTCGCTGCCTTGCTTCAGACGAGATTAGTAAAAGAATCCCAAAGCACTCATACTCAGCACAAGCAACTGAGAATCCAAATTTGCCTGAGACAGCAGTGACACCAGCAACACCAGGAGCTTTCTTAAGACCGACTTCTGGAAGGACACGACTTCTGGAAGGACAGTCATTCCCGCCAGAAATCTGAGTTACAGAGGCAGGTGTACTTCAAGCACAGAGCAAAATGGGAGAAAATATATGCTACTTGAGAATAGGAATTTTATCGTATTTATATAAAGTCAGTTCACTAATTTTTTTTTTTTTTTGAGAATGAAGAGGAAGTGGGGAGGTTAGGAGACCATAGGACAAGCTGACATCACAACGGATCATTATCACACCTGCCAGGAGGGCCAAGAGACATGGATGTGAGCCTGCCTAGGGTTCTATGGGTAGGGCTCTTCAATCTGCAGGACCTTAGCTTGTCAAGGGAAGGCCAGAGAATTCCTCAGGATCAGAAAAACCCGAAGGGAGACGGCAGAGAGAAACAGAGTGGAAATGAGGTCATCTTCTGCTGACCAAGTCTCTTCATAAAACTGATTCTCAATGTCTCTTACATCTTTCAATAGTTCTGTGTGCCACAACCCTTGTATGTGGAGTTCGGAATAAATCAGACATGTCTGGGTTCACATATTACAGTGGTTAGTTACGATTGTTGACTGTATTGAGAACTGTTTAAAGGACCTGAAGTTAGGCGGGAGATGTGATGAAGTCACCCTGGTTAAGGGTTAGCGGGGACGAAGTAGGGATGTACTGGATCAAAACACATTATAAGGAACTCTCAAGAAATTATTAAAATATAGTTGAAATAGAAAAAAAATGCTTAGGGGATTCATGAGGCACACCTCTGACTGTGTCTGGGGGACATTTCTAGAGACAACTGCATCATTAGGGCTCTGATCTAATGGGGGGATGAATCCCTTGACAGACTCTTAATATGACGGCATTACTGGAAGATGGGGAGAAACAGAAGGTGGGGCCTAGAGGAAAGGGACAGGTTTCTGGGGACAATTCCTTGGGACCACATCTTGCCCTGGTCTCTTCTGTGCGCCTTTTTCTCTGCTTCCTCTCTCACCCCATGAGGAAACTCCTCCTTCACAGCTTCTCACTGCTATCACGCTCCACTTCAGAATGGGCCCAGAAACAGGGCCAGAGACCAAGACTGTGAACTGAAACACATCATTCACTCTTAAAACTGTTCTCATCAGCACAAAAGCCCAGGTAACACGCATATTTACCCCCAAAGCACCAAGTAGGGACAACCAGCTGCCAGTGTCTTCTAGTTCAGAACTCCGAGCAAACCTGACACGCAGGAGATGGCTGTGCTTCCCCTCTGGATCCCACCCCCAAGGGCCAGAGCCACTCTGTCGAAGCTCATGGTGGAGGAACTGCTTTAAATGAACACAGGCCTCACTGCATGAAACGTGAAGTGAAAGAAAAGGTCAATAAACCTCTGGTTATATGTTTAAAGAGAGAGAGAGAGAGACATCTATAAATAGCTGCATTTATTGAAGCTGCTTCCTTATCAGGAAGCATGGAGCTAGGAATTAACGTCTGCCTACATCGGAAATTCTTTCAGACAGCACACCCAAAAAGGAAATTTCCCTTCCAAAGCATCCTGGCTGGTCTGTAGCGGACTGTTATATTTATTTATTTTTCCTCTTTGAGTTATCTGAAGCAGCTAACTGGACCCTTGCGCTGTCCCACGTGCTGCAAGGAAATTGGGTCTTGGAGCATTTGGATGCAAAAACGTGGAAGTACCCAAAGGAAGGTTTGAGGAGAAATAAAGATAAAATAAAAATGTCAGTAGCGTGACCAGCTTTGCCAGAAGTCAGTGCTGCTTTAAGACACTGGCTGGGAACCGGCTCTTCTCCATGCCCTTGCCTCAACTCTGGTGGTGATGTCAACACATGTCACAAGCCGTTGTAAGGAGAGGTCACCTCTGGATCACTGATGAGGGCCAAGGACCCAGCAAGAACTGACAGATCTAAAGATGAGAGGGGAAGGCCAGGGAAAGAGACTATAGTTCCAGACTGAGTTTGTCAATCATGGGGGCTGCCAGAGAACAAACCCTGCTTCTACTGTGAGTCAAGAAAATCATCCTCAATACTATGTCTGCGAGCTTGGGGTCCTTTCCCTAATGAGAGCAACAACCAGCAACATGCATGCTTCCCACAGAGTGTGAAAGCGAGGAAGCCGCCTGGTAAGTTGCAGAGGTGCCCACAGCAGACCACTCACGAGTTACCCATTATTAGCTATTACGCCAGTGTCACACATACAAACTCTGACATTTTCAAGAATGTTATTAGAAAGTTAGTCTTGGAGAAGCTGAATCCTCTACTTGGAAGACACTGTCCTGAGACTGACGCCCATTCAGACTAATTCTGTAACCCTGATTTTTATTTTTTCAACTGGAAACTCCAGGAAGCAGCGGTGGCCCCAGCAGCCAGGTAACCTTGGTAAAACACTGTTCAACATGAATCACTGGTTGTGTCCCACTTTAAGAGCTGCTCCTCTAGGCCTTTACGTCTAACCCTGCCATTTGGCTGCTAAGATAAACTGAATTTCAACCTGACAGCACAAGAAAATGAAGAAAAATGGACAGCACAGCAGCTGGACAGAACCTGAAAGAGTCCTTATCATGGGACTGCCCGACACATTTCCCTCCTCCTTTTGAAAGGGAGATGCCAGTCTGCTGGAGGCTGTGCACCTATCACTGGCCAAGTGGCATCTCTAGAGCCTTGCCTGCCACTGGACCCTCCATCCACCCCTGTCCACCCATTTGCAGACTACTTAATTTTCTAGTTTGTATGCTTCCTGCTAAGAAGGCAAAAGGTACCTTGGGAAGCAGACATCATGCCAGACCCTTTCTATCCTGTGTGCACCTGGGCAAGTCCATTGACTTGAGGCCAGATCAAGAACACTTGCTTACTGTCATATAATTAAGTAATATGTACATATGCATCTATTTTCCTTATAACACTATAAAATATTAACCATGATTATATTTAGCTCTCATGGCTGTCTCTTCTTTTGAGAACAAGTATGACTTCAAAGTGTATAGAACTGTGCTTCCAGCCAATTAAAACAGAGGTACCACGTCCTTCAGTGTGCAGGTTCTGGAGGAGTTTGCTTGCCATGCAACTGTCTGAAATCCAGTCACCCTGCTGAAGATGCAAACATCTTCACATCATCACAGTGGGTGAGCAGCGAGGCTCCCACAGGAAGGCAGACAATTAAATTATTAAAACCACACAAGCAGGAGTAGTAATGTAAGTAAGAATTTTAAAGATTCACAAGGAAAGGAAGGCGAGTCAGGGGACTATTTCTGGTGTCCTGACTCTGGAAAACACAGGGCAGTTATTATGGCTATTTATTAACCCACAACATCATAAACCAAAGATGACGAATGAATCCTGGGTCCCGATGTTTTACTATCAACTCATAGGGACTGAGCAAGGCCAAACAGACAGAGTAAGATGCAAAGCCCTCAGGCAAATGGCATTAATGTTGACCTATGATTAAAAATGATTAAATCAATTAAACATGAGATGATCGTGTTTAACAGAAGTTTAAAAGAACTGTTTAGATTAGATTCTGCTCTATACATCTGAAACCCATTCATCTTTCTACTGTACAATCCAGCTTGGACTTCAGTGTTTGAGGCCTGGTACTTAAAGGGCTCCTATGAACATGCTGTGAATCTGTTAAGGTTTGGATCTTTGGATCTCTAGAGAGTCATATGCCAAAAGCTTGGACACCAGCCTATGATATTATTAGAATATAGTGGGACCCTTAGGAGGTGGGGCCTAACAGAAAAAAGCTAATGAATGGAAGGGGCTATGGGAACCCGGATCCTTCCCTTCCCCTCTCCCTGTCTCTGTCTTTGCTTCTTGGAAGCTATTGGCTTATCAAGACGTTCTCCCTTGCCATGGGCCCAGAACAAGGCAGTCAGTGGCAACACATTACAGACTATAGAAGCATGAACCCAAATAACATTTTCAACCTTCTAAAGTCTATTTGCTCAGACATCTGGTCATAGGGATACAAATCCTACAGAGCAGCCTCTGCAGGGAGTACAGTGGGAACACCTTGCTGTGCCTCACTTCCTAGTAGGGTGACAAAAGGTAGCTTTCCAGCAGACCAACTAAGTCCCTCCTTCACAGGGTAAGACCCCCCCCCCCCATGAGAACAGGGAAAAGACTTGCCTTTTCCAGACAATGATGAGGGCCAACTGTGAACCTGACCCAGCACCCCTGGGGTCCTTCAAGGGTTCTCCCATCTAGGAAGGATGGTGCTCAGGACAAAAAAGGTAACTTGTTTTTCATGGTCTGCTATGACTAGTCTTCAGCCCTTCCACCCTCGGGCTTATAGACAATTCAGCAAGCTTTATGGAAGAAGGAAGAGGAGGAGGAGGAGGAGGGCAAGCTTGCCCTTTCTATCCTCCCCACAAACATTGTCCTTCCTCCAATAAACAGGGAGGTCAGCAGCAGGATTACTACTAAACAGCATGCAGTTCTGGGCACTAGGGACTCTTCCCCCAGGGCCTGTATTGCCCCTGTACCTCCTTTCAGCACCTCCTAACCATCACTTAACACTTGCATCATTTACCACCCCGCTTCTATCACACTATCACATCTGCAAACTTAAGGCAAAGCCCCTCTTTTTACCTCTCTGTAGGGTGCTAATTTGCCAGGTTGGGGCTTCAGTTTAGACTTGTGTTTGTGAACACAGTGGTGAGGCTCTGTGAGAATCCCAGCTATTAGATTCCTGCCCTCCCTCTTTCCAAATCTTACTCTGATTTAAGAGAAGAGAGTTAAGGGCGAGGTTTAGCTGGAGATCAAGATAAACAGCAAGAAGCTACTGGGAGCAACACTAGCCTGGCACTTCTTTTAAAACAGGCCTCTGAGAACGCTCCGGACCTCGAAATACCATAAGTGTCCTGTTGCTGTCTGTCCCAGCTCTCACAGTCTTCCCCGGACTTTCCACGCACATTCTACTGGGAATTGTCTGGAATCCCGGATTAAAACAGCAGTAACTCAATTCCTTTGCTTTTTTTTTTTTTTTTTCAAGGTTTGGAAACTCGGCTGGAATGCATCTTCAAGTGTATGGCCCAAGAGTCAGGGACCACTGAGTTCCTCAAATACAGTAAGGAGCAGGCAATCCTGGACTAGGAGAAGGAGGAGGGAAGCTGGCTAGCTTGCCTGGAAAGCCCCGGCAGAGGGCAGACGGCAGGAGCCTGGGAACCTCTACTTCTAGAGGATTCATTCCAGATGTTGAAACCAACCATGACACAGCAGGGCTCCTGCAGACTACCGCGAAGAGCTATCACTTAAGCTGGACTGCCACAGCTGAGACATTTAGGCAAAACCACTGACTGCCCTAGCATGAATCCATAATTTACTGATTATCCCCCAGGCCAGCAGTAATGTGCTACAACTCCACAGTGGGTAATTAACTTGGTGAGCATCCATCTATCCACCCAACCATCCATCCATCCACCCATCTATCCAAGGGAGACATGAGTTCTCCATCCATCCATCCATCCATCCATCCATCCATCCATCCATCCATCCATCCAGGGGTAACACATGAGTTCTTCAGCATCAGAACAATAGTTCAGAGAATGGGTTCCTGTCACAAACCCATTCTGGGGCCACATCAGTGCAACTGGCCGAGCAGCAGCAACCCTGAATTTACTCATCCATGTGAAATATATGGATTAAACACATAGCCACACAGTGGTATAAAGGTTAAGAATCTAAGATGCAGGATTAGACAAGACTGAATTTGAATCTTGACCCTGCCATCCTACTAGTTCCGTGACCAACGCTGAGAAATTACTTGTATAACATGGAGATAGCCTTTATGTATGATATAGAAATAAGCAGAAAAATCTACCTTTAAGTATTAAAGTGAGAGTGAAGTTAATTATTTATATATACAAGACTTCATATAGTGCCACAATAATTACTAGGCATTATTAGTTTTGTTTGTTTGTTTTGAGACAGGGTCTCTCTATGAGCCCTGTCTGTCTAGGAACTCAATTTATAAAGTAGGCTGGTCTTGAAGTAACAGAGATTCACCTGCTTCTGCCTCTCAGTGCTGGGATTAAAGGCACGTGCCACCATGCCCAGCTTATTACTAGTTATTCTGATAGTGTGCTGTAGTTGGTGATATGCTGGGAAGCAGGAGAGAGCTGGCTCAATGACGAAGCTTCCTTCTCAAGGAGAGACTAAGTATTGATAAGGAAAGACAGTTCTAGGCAAGGATGATGATGGCAGAGATGAGACCCCCTATCTTTAAAGAAATAAGGACTGTTAAAAGCGCTCTCATTTCCAAAAGCAAACATGAAGGAAAGAAAGACTGAAATAAATGACCAGCTCACAGGTACATGGTAGAGCCAGCTCAGAATGAAGACCCAATTGCCAGTTCAGTTTGCTTGTTAGCTTGCTAGGCTGTTTGTTTTTCTGTGACAATTTCTACAGCAAAGAGCTCATGTATGTTCAAAGGTGTCCAGAGGCTTATCATGGGGTTAGGGTCCTTCCTGGGGGATATAAATATAAGAACAGAAATAGTATGAAAAAAATTCACCCTGTTTGGGATAATTGTCTGTAAATTTTAAACTCCGTAGAAGCAGGAAATTCTGCTTTCTGCATCTCTGTACCTGGGTTACCTAGGACAGTGCCTGGCAGAGCACAGGCTGCCAGTAATGACTGGCAAAATAAGTGAGGTTTGGTAGAGGTGTTCTGTCTGCATGGCATGAGTATGCTCTACCCAAGGCGAACAGTCCTGAAGTAAATCTCCTGGTCACAGGAAGACGTCTGGAGGCAAATTTGCTCTTGCTTGCTGTTTCTTTCCCAGTTCTGTCTGTTCTACTGGTGCCACAACACTCCCACTTCCTAAGAATGACCCTGCCTGCAGCTCTACAGACCTCTGCTTTGCAAGATCACCATGGAGGATGCAATGGAAGATGAAGCTGTGCCTTTTAGGGCTGTCTGGATCACAGGAAGCAACACTATCTAAACACTGGTGGAGGAAGGAAGGATTCCAGTGCTCTCAAAGCCCCGGAATCCCAGCAATCATCCTTACTGTAAGCAGAAGGGATGAGCCAGCAGTACGGTCCGAGATCTACCCACCCCCAACGCAAATCGTGCACACACACCCCCACACACACCTCGTCCCCAGCTGTTCCCTACTCTCATCAACCATCAACCCATCTTCTGAGGAGGGATAAAGAACGTAGGACAACCTGGGGACCACTATTATGCCAAGGGACAGTAAGCAGGACTATTTGGCATCCGAGTCATTTTAAGCTCCGTAGAAGCAGGAAATTCTGCTTTCTGCATCTCTGTACCTGGGGTACCTAGGCTTTGGAAAGGCCTAATGCAACCCCGGTGCCCTTTAGAACTTGGACGTGTGCCCTTCAGACAACATTCAAGGCAGAAAAACTGGCATTTTCTTGGACACAAGTGATGAGGGTGGGAATCAGGTGACTCATTTTCTCCGGATGCTCCAGTCACATTGTATCCCCTGGGCTAGGGACCAGCAGATGAGGAGCAGACAGAAAGGACACAGCAGGGGTCAATGCTTTGGAGACTAACACTGGTCACACAGGCGACGCAGTTGAAGACTGAGATGGAAGGGGATGGAAGCAAAACCAGGTGTGACCTGGGGGAGAAGGGTGAAGCCGTTAAGGTAAAGTATGGCCAAGAGAAGGGAGAGAGGGTGGAGTGGATGAGCGAAGACAAAGGAAAGACATGTGATGGTACATAGAAATGAAGGGGAAAGAGCAGCCAGTATGCGGAGAAACCGAGGGGAGAGGAACCTTCAGAGGGGAAGGCTGTGGCTTAGAACAAAGTGGGGGTGAGCAGGGGGGTGGTGTGGCAAGTGAAGGTGCTGTACCAGGCAAGCCTAAGCCTGAGTTCACGCCTCCTTGGAGCCAACGGTGAGAAGAAGAGAGCCAGGTCCCCAAAGATGCCCTCCGATGTCCACATATGTACCTTGGCCCACACCCCAACACAATCCTTCCCCTCTACACACACAAATAACTTTTAAAAGTAATGAGTCTGAATCTACAACTGGATAAAGGAAATATGAAGCTGGGATGAATATGACTTTAAAGATAAAAACTTCGAGGGAAAAAAAAAACAACTCATTTGGCCTCCTAGATTACATTAACTCTGTCATATGTTAGGTATTTCTAGCTTTTCCCCCCTGCCATGTCCCTATCAGATACGATTGAAAATATTAAGAAATTAGGGACAAGAATCTCAAACTTCTCAAAGCCTTTATGAGGCGAGGGTCAAAGATTCCAGGACAGCTGGCCAAGTCCCATGAACACCATCTCAGGCCCAGAGCTTCTCCTTGGGATCCACCTGGCGCAGCACTCTTGTCAGCTCTTCCCCTTCCCAACCCCGTCACCTCGAAGGCAAACACTCACGCAGGTGCGCCGGCAGGTGGATCGAGTCTTCCTCCATCCTGAGCGCTCGAGGCACTGGAACATGAAGTGGAGTCGAGGAACCGTAGCTTGCCACTGGACTCTCCGGAGGTGTGTATGAAATCCGTTCCTGCTGTTAGGAAAAGGGGAGGGAGAAGACAAAATGAAATGTTGCAATGGAGGTGTGAAACTCTGAGCAAAAGGCAGGAGGGGCATGTGGGACATCGGCCTGCCCAGAGATCCCTACCAAAGGTGTCCAACCTTCTGAAGTCACAACATGGTCCTGTCATACACGACTGTGTTGAGCCACACACATAGTTACCCTGGGATATATACAGCCCACTGGCATCAGATTAGACAGGCCCTCAAGTAATGCCACCTTTTAAATACCTTCTATTTTTGATTTTAAAAACAAAGCAAGCAAACAGAAACACTGGAAAGGTTAAAAGCTGGGTTTGGGGACTCAGGTCAACAGGTGCCACACCGGGGGTTTGTTCCCAGAATAAGGAGGGGCAGGGTGAGGAAGTGAAAGCAAGAGTTCTAAGGGTCGTTTTTCACAGCAACTCCCCAACATTATTTTCCCACGTCACATACGGAATGTCACCAATGCATTCAAACCATGCTTCCTCTTCTCTGGCAACGGCCCCAGCTTCTAATCAAAGTATGATTATATACTTGAGTCCAGCAAGAGTGAGCTATCCCAGTAAGCAGGAAAATGATGACTTCCAAATCCAAAGACTAAGATCCAGATTTGTTTTTGGTCTTCTTTTCTGAGAAATGGTCTCCTGTAGCCCAGGCTGGCCTCCAAATCCTGATCTTCCCGCTTCCATCTTCTGAGTGCTAAGATTACATACATGTGTGACCATGCCTGGTTTTTCAGTGCTGGGGACTGAACTCAGAGCTTCATACATGCCCATCAACTGCTTCACCAACTGAGCTATAGCCCCAGATGATCTCATTACATTTTCTATCACTATCTCACTATACCCAAACCACAGCCCCAAAGAGCCAATGTCTTTCCTTCCAAATCTACATGAGCAAGCATCCCTTTGCCCCTTCTTCCTCCCTGTCACAAGCAATTATTTCCTTTCTCTTTGAAGCATTCCAGGGGTCTTTAAAAAACTACTTGACAATAACTAAAGATACTTGTCAACTGACAAGGAGACACGTGGGGCTACAACAGATCCACCATTCAACTTCAAACAGCCAGCATTTGCTAGATCAATTAAAGCCAACCGAGTGACCGAGTGGCCGAGTGGCTGAGTGGCCGAGTGACCGAGTGGCCGAGTGACCGGAGAAGGTTGTTATAACAGTAACTTGAAAATAACTACTGTGTTCAGCAAGAGCAGCTCCAATCTACATACCAATAATCAGCCTGACTTGCAGTCCACCTTGAAATCTAACTTTCAATGGTGCCCGTGATTTAGCTGGACAAACAAAAGTGAGAAATACAAGGTCCAAAAATAAACTTGGAGGAAAGATCAGTAAGTTGCTATGAAAATGAAGTTCAGGAGCAATAGCAAATTCTAGATTAAGGGGAGGCAAGGAGGACTTGGCCAGGTGCGCATACTTATAATCCCAGCCCTTGAAAGGAAGATACAAGAAGTTCAGAAAGGCCAGCCTGGGCTACATAAGACTGCCTAAAAAAAACAAACAAACAAAATCAAAAGAGGGTCCTTACATTTTGGAAAGACAGGTCTTTAATACTGTATATTTCATCAAATAAGTAAGGCAAAGGAAGGGAAAGCCAGGAGTCAGTCCCCTTGGCTCTGTAGCCAAAGTCAAGCTTTTCTTCTGCTCAAAGCCTGGAAAGTTTGGTGGTTAGGATGCTAAATTTCAATTTTAAATGAAAATATACATGTTATAGTTTCCAGATGGAATCACCATACCTTGCCTAAGGCATCTAAAAGAGTATCTGTTTAAACATGCATCATTGAACGATCCTGGTAAATTCTCAATCCAAGGCAGGCCCATAGACCCAAACTGGATTTCTACATCAACCAAGATGTCTCAAGATACAAAACATCCAATTTCCCTTTAAAACAAAACAAAACAAAAACCCACGACACTGACTATTTCAAGCAATTCTAGCATACAGTTACTCTTTTTGGTGTTTGCATGTTTGCCTTGGGGCCGTGTGGGGTAAGAGAGGCAAGAATTGCATATGTGAGAAGCACATCTTAAATCTGGAGAGGGTTCCACCAGCCCAGGTGCAAGTAAGTTTTTGAGCATTTCAAGCACACTATCATGATGTCATCTAATAAATTCTCTATCCTCCTCAAACATGCCCCCAGTCTAATCTCATCTGCATATCAATAGTTAACGTCATTCCCAGAAATCGCTTTGTTTTGTTATGTTTTTTACATAAGTGAGACTACTGATGGAGAAGCCTGGTACAGTCAACAGGTCTTCAAATGGAATGACATGAGGGTGAGGGAAAAAAATGGTGTTTCATAATATGACTTCTGTCTCAAAGCAAAGACTCACAAGAACCTCATGCTTGTCTGTAAGAGAGAAGACCACTTCATTCCAGTCTCCTGCCACCGAAGTTTCTACTTTGCATTGTGGGAGATTGACCATCAGCCTACAACCAGGGTCTGGCTGGGTGTCACCTTCATAGTGCATATATTCCTGACTGCTATTTTATCATTGCACTGTGCCTTTGGCGTACTGTGGCTGCTTTGTAAGTGGCCATTTCTACAGAGTTGCTGGCCTCCCAACTAAACTGATGGGGCATGCTTCAGTGCTGGTCCTGGGACCATGTGCAACAATTCCTGTCCAGTAGGGTTAGATAGGGACATCCTCTTGTATGATGAGATCTACCAGCAGCAAGCTAGAGCCTGAGTGGTTGTGGAATGTGACTGGGAAACACTAAGCTGATATCAGGAAGCCCTTTGTGAAAGGTTCAGTGAACACACCCATCCACCACAGGGGAGTAGCTACTTTGACCAAAGTGAAAAGGGCCAGCTGTGCTTTTCAGGCCTTGAGCAACCCATGGGTGGCAATGATTACCTACTGGATCGCTGGGTTTAGTGGCCTTCGGAGACCCCAGTGACTGTTACCTGGTATGTGGGCTCTTTTCTGAGAAGAACAGAACAAACATCCGGGAACACCACACTGAAGACTTAATGTACTTTGTCTAACTTCCAGCCTGACTTACATAGTACTCAGTTTTTACTCCTTTACTATAGGCATGCACTTAATATCTATACAGGCCCATTAGCAGCTACCAGCCTCTAGAAAAACTAGGCAGGGCTATCTCAGTTAGAGACCTCTAGACAGAGGGGCTTAAAGGGAGCTCACATCCAACATCCTCATCAAGTAGCTTCTTTTGTTCTCACCACTGCTAATCCTCCTTCATCGAAAGAAAAGGTGTCTAGAGTAGCAACTGCTGGCCCATTCACCTCTAAAGAAAACTGCCAGCCAGATGAAAACCAAAGGCACTTTATTTTAATACTGGGAGCACTAAGGATTTTTCCCAAGAGGATTATAAACATGTCCCTAATTAAATTAAATTGTATAGACAGTAATATTAATGCATTATTGTAAAGAATAAGCCATGGATGGAAGTCAATGCTGCGATTAAACATGCTGTGATGTGGGTGCGCTATTGCTTAGATGCCGGGGTTGGGAGGGATGCTGCTCTCAAATTTGCAGACAGAACCTACCTCGCCAAGTTGGACAAAAGGGAAGTGCTGTGATTTCTGATGGGAACTGTAATATCCATGAGGACTGAAGAAGGTAGAAGAACTTCGTAAGGCAAAGGAAAGCGGAAGGTTGAAGGCAAGGGCTGAAATGTAAGTTTTACTAACCATTATAGAAAGCTTTTTCAAATGGATGTTCCTATAAGAACAACTTACTGAATTTGAAATTATTTATATCTCCCTTTAATGCCATCCAAAGCATGAAGGGCTAATGAAGGGTACCAATTTTATTCTGCTTATTTTTAACCTGGGAACTTGAAACGTCCATGTGAAAAAGGCTCACGCATCCTGTACAGAAAAATGACATCTTCACTTCCACTGCCCTGCCCTCAGGCCACATGTTCTAGAAGGGTCAAAAGCACAGAATTATTAATACCATGAGCATCTCCCTCTTCTGAATTATTCAATATAGAGCTCTGTAAATTATGAGGACCCCTCTGGTCTATTCACATACTTGTTCTTACACCATTATTGGAAAAGGTTGAGGGGTTGGGTTAGAGCCTATTATTAATCAAATACCTTTTGGAACTATAAACAAAGCATTAATTCACTCATTTATTGGTTTTTCCAGACAAGGTTTCTCTGTGTAGTTTTCGTGCCTGTCCTGGATTTCCCTCTGTAGACCAGGCTGGCCTTGAACTCAGAGATCCACCTGGCTCTGCCTCCCTGAGTGCTGGGATTAAAGGTGCATGCCACCACTGCCGCCGCCCCCGCCTCCACCGCCACCACCACTGGGAGTTAGACAAAGCATTTTGTGAATCAAGGACAACACAAATAAAGCCAGTGTTCTTGTGCAAAGATGGTTAATGAGTTATTTCAAAAAGCTTAGATGTCTTTGATTGAGGAACTCTTTCTAGAGACTGCGTCTACAACACTGCAAATGCCAAGATTATATCTCCAATTTGGTTTCTGAAGACTGCGTGGAAAGTCCTGAGGAGAGTCGGGACCGAACGGTGACTGTTTCCCGGAGTTACGGTAAGAACGCCATCACAGGCATCTCTCATTTCCTGCTTGCTACTGTCCCACCACAGCAATGAACATTGCAACGCAGATAAGATGTATAAACAGCAGAGAGATCAGACAGCCGGGTCTCTAAAAGTTAGGGGGAATGCTAGATTGCACAGAACAAACCCCTCCTCTGACAAGCTATGTTCCGTGATTACTAAACAAGCAGGAATACTCAATATGATGGTTAATGGCAACTCCATGAGCTCTGGAGTCAACTGGGAGAAGAGGCCGAAGTACCTGGGTAACTAGGGTAACTGAGGTGGGAAGCCCAGCCTACTGTGGGCGGCACCATTCCCTGGGTTGTGATCTTGGACTAAACACAAAGGAGAAAGGAGGATAAGCACAAGGACTCTTTGCACTGTGGATACGACGGAACCAGCTGCCTCAGCCTCCTGCTGCCATGATCTCCCTGTCATGATGGACTCTCCATGGAACTGTGAACCAAAGTAACCCTCTGTTAAGCTGCTTTTCTGTCAGGGTATTTTATACTGGCTGCAAAATGATTCAAGATTGGTGGTGTTGGCTTTCACTAAATACACTTTTCATAGGCATGCTTTTAGTAACAAGCTATTATCTCTACATTATTTTTTAAAAAATAGATAAATAAAATCCTATCTGCGCCATTCTCTAAGCATTTGGCATTACAGAGGCAAATAAAAACCTAAACTAACATACTCCCCACACATCTATTTCTTCACTTGTTTAAAAAAACAAACAAATTCATTATTTTGTCCAACACAAAAATCGGTATGATAAACTTAAAGACCTTGAGAAATAAGCACATGCAGCTATGGATATTATTTTTGGACTGTCCCTTAGAAAGAAACTATATGCCCCAGAGTCTGGGCTCAGAGAAGATCGATCATCAAAGATATCCAAATACACATGAGTAGTAAAGCCGAAAAGAACACGCAGAAGTGAAGCTATGGTGATTTCTTCTCCTCCCAGGAAGGGTTCAGGAGACTTTTCTAAAACCAAGAGCCCAAGTGCTTCTTGGCAACCAGGCCCTTCCCATGAGAAACATCTATCTGGACAGCCATTTGACAACCCGAGTAGTGTCTGGTTTTTAACACTCGCTTGCAGGATTCATATCAGTATCTCGGGGAAGACAAATGGGAGTTCCCTGTGGAAAGTAACATGGGTGGGAAGCACATTCCTGGTCTCTGAAGTTTCCTCCCCAAGTTACCCTGATGGCCCAGGCTGCCCTAGGAAGAGGGTGTGCCGGACAGCCACACACTCAGCTAGCAGGGCTCTTCCCAGGAACTAGGCTCTGCCAATCTGAAGGAGTGCCATTTTCTCTGGAAGTCTATGAAGAGGGACAAAACAGGTGGCTCCTTGCCCTCACCTCCACCCACACACCAGTTTCAACCTAAAATCAGAAGACAATGCATTGCATCTGTCAAATGGATACAGTTAAATCACATTGCCTTCAACCTTCCTTTACCCACACTTATTGTCTCTGCACAGTGAGGTTATAAAGGAAAGGGGGAAAGTATATTAGTAATAAGCCCTGTAACCAAGCCTTGCTGTAGTGAGTAGCCATCCCAGCATTGGCCTGGAAGTTCCAACCCCCATTGAGGCTTCGGTAATGGTCACACCCACAAGGCGGGGCGGAGGAAGGAAGCGGAAGACCCAGGATCGAGAGGAGAGGTCTCTCTTGGTTCTGGGATCCTGGACACTGGAGGTAGACCTAGCAGTGTTCTCAAGAGAACACTGCCAGACTGCGCCATACCTTTGCCAGACTCTACAACCTATCCCTTCATTTGTAAGTTACCCCACAAAATAAACCTCCCTTTTAACTACATGGATGGCCTTAATAATTTCACCAATACCTTGCACTAAAGCATCACTGAGACGCTTCCCTCTCTAACATTAAGAAGTACTTCAGTGTTCAGTGAGTCTAGGCCTTTGCATGGCATTATGAATTAAGCAACTCAAAAGTTCTTGGGTTTCTAGAATTTATATTCCATGGTGGGGCTAAGGGTGTAGCTCAGTGGTAGAGTTTACCTAACACACACAAGGTCCTGGGTTCAAGCCCCAGCGCTGCAAACCATCATCAACAATAGCAACAAAAGAAAACAACAATTAAAAGAAAAACAATGCCGTATCATTCTACCCATAAAGACATGAATACATACACATACATCTCGGGATACAAATACAGCTGGAAAATACAGTCACTTCAAAAATCCAGAAGCCATTAAGAGAAGTTGTGTGCTTCTCATGGGGTTGTTTCACTTCAACCCCACAAGAAGGCTGCCAGGAAGGCCTCCTCACCTCCAGTCCACAGTAGGGAACCTGATCTGAAGACTATAAGGCTTAACTAAGCAACTTGTTTGGTCATCAACTTGGGAGGTGGCAGAGCTGGGGTGTGGGTGCAGGCTGGTCTAACTCCACTCCACTGAACTGCTTCTAACGAATAAGAACACCAAGAAACTGCACTTCGGTACCATCGGCCAATGAACAATGGCTTTGTAGCTGATGAGGGGCCCTAAGAGGTAGGCTGCAGCTGTGCCAAGTGCAGTGTCCTTGGGATAGCTCCTTGCTTTGCACCTGTCCTCAGTTCTCAGGGGACACCAGTGGCTCATCCGACAGAACTGTTAAAGCCTAGCTACCCACTTTCCTAAGCCTGCAATGTATCTTATGAGCAGTAAGTAAATGAATTTGGCTAAAATAGAGTATGCATGTCTGTTTGTCCCCGTATGGCCTCTGCACAGGAGCAGCCATTAGAATTCATACAGGGGTGTGTGTTTACTTTGAGACAATCAGTAGGAGCAGTGAAGCATCTCCAGAATGCTTGTGTGTTTAATTGCTTTACACTGTATAGAAATCTCATCTTGGCTACTGCCGGGCAAAAATATCTTACTCTTTATCTCTAACGTTTTCTTTAACAACAAGAAACCATTTCTCTTACTCAGTTCTTTCCAATTCTTCAAGAACAATGAGTGCAAATATGCAGATGAGATTAAAAAAATAAAAAAAGTGAGGAAAGGACCCTGTCAACACTGGCTTGATACAGCTGGAAAATCTTAGGCCAGAAGGAGTAAGTCTGCCGTCATAAATCACAGTGGACATTGTCCAGGAAAGGAGACTCCTGTAAGGGCCTGGAGATGGACACTGCTAAATGAGGAGGCAAGTCAGCAAGGACATGAGTGGTCAGTGGCCGGCCGACCCTTTAAGTCTTACGGGATCCTTCAGTATCAGAGAGTGACTATAAGAGAGAAAGGGGGATTCCTTGTGTGTCAGTCAGCATTCCATCACTGTACCAAGTACTTGAGACAGTCGATGTATGAAAAAGGAAGAGGAAAGGCTCGTCTTAGCCCTCAATTTGAGAGGTTCCAGCCTGTGATCAACAGGCCTTGTCTGTTGGTCTGGCTCTGGGTCTGTGGCAAGGCAACACATGCTAGCAGGAGATCTTACACCACTTAACTCAAGACAGGGAAGCAAATGGAGAGAAAAGGAGAGACTGATTTATCCCATTATCCCTTTCAAGGGCATGTCCCCAGTGGTTTGAAGATCTCTCACTAGTTCCAATCTCCCCTTCCCCTTCTTCTCTCCTTTCTTCTCTCTCTCTCAAAAGATTTATTTATTTTTTTTTTTTAATTTTATGGGAGAGTGTTCTACCTCATGTGCATGTCTGATGCTCACAGAGGCCAGTGGAGGACATCAGATCCCATGGAATTGGAACTGCATACAGATGGTTGTGAGCCACCATGTGTGTGCTGAGAATCGAACCCAGGTCCTCTAGAACAGCCACTGCTCTTCACCACAGAGGCATCTGTCCAGTCCCTATGTCCCCATCGCTTAAAAGGGTATTTTACCTCCCGGCAGTGCCACTCTGGGGCCAAGCCTTTGAAAGATACTTATTCAAACTGAAACAACATCCGTAGGAGGTGGACCCCATAGTGCAGACCCGGGTAGTAGGGAGAAAGGACCTGCCAACAGCTCCAGCACCCACGCGTGTGGGGTTGCTCCTCTAGAGCTGACTGAAGCTGAGACAGGGAGGTTTTGTAAAACGGGCTCCCGGCACGGGGCTCGCACAAGTGCTTACAATTCCAAGAGGCTGTTTTGATACTCTCTGGTAAGTCAAAGCTTGTTAACAACGGTGTAGGTAGAAGCAGCCCCAAATACAACATGAACATTAATTACACCCACTTGTCTATCAATTAGACCCTAAGGTTGTACTGGATACAATGTTTAAAAGCAGGAACTCCTAGAAGTAGGGTACCAAAGCTAAAAAACCAAAAACCAAAAAAACACTCAAATACTTTTATTGTTCTAATTTTAAAGTATTTTAATTAAGATCCTTTCCACTCCTGAGATGGCATGAAATTCTTTTTTCTTTCTTTCTTTCTCTCTCTCTTTCTTTTTTTTTAAAATACTTTTCTGAATTTCTTAGATATTTCTGACATGAATAGCAAGCAGCAGCTAAAGCTGGGATTCCTTTTAATGCCAGGTTGTGGTTTCCAGGGAGGACCATGGAGCCAGCCCAGCTCTCTGGATGCACGGATGGTTAGCTCATTTGGCTGGGTCCCAGCATCATGCACACGCAAGCAAGGTTACAAGCTTCAGACCTGGACAGGAAAATTAAATTCATGCCATTCCCAGCCCTAGCCCCAGCTATGATGCCACGAATGCTTGCAGCTGAGAACAGAAGAGATTGGCAGTTGGTTGCATGGCTCCTGGAAACGCCATAAAAATGTGTGTGCACTCATAGTGTGCCAGCAGCACGTGTTCATTGTAGGAAAGGTGAGTATTTTCACTTATATAGAACCACTGAGTGCTACCGCAGGGGAAAATTAAGTTTCGATGTTGGAGTTACCCAGAGATGCCCCTGAGCTTTGGATCCACCATTTCAAAGAGGGTCACTGAATTCTTTCTTCCCGGCTACTTTCAGATGCAGAACGAACAGGTACTTAAGTTAGCAGCAGCAGCCTGTACCCTGGGTACAACACAGTGGCCAAGTTCAGCTACCATATTAGCTGCTTTCTCCTCCATTAATGCTATTCCTTTTAATGGTTTGGCTATTACAATTAGCCAATCTGCACAGTCCCTGCCTGGGGCTAACAAGTAATGAACTGAGAGAGTTGCTATTTACTTGTATCGGGGGCGCCATTAGAGAGGCTTCTCAATTTCGTCCCACAAATGAGAAAAGACCTTCCAGGCATGTGCCACACGATAGCCCCTGTGAATCACTCACTGTGCCACTGGTGTGGGAGCTACCCTGGGATTCACGGCATTGAAAACCTGGGCTGAGGGTAAGTCCAAGGTCAGACTCTTGCGGACTGCTTACATACCAGTGCAGTAACTATGGATCCCACTACCTGCTTCATGTGGCTTCCTAAACTCTCTCCTCCTTCTCCTCCCACAGCTCTCTTCTCTGTCACACCCCACCATTCACCACTGGCAGCCCTGTTCTTTCTCCTTCCTTTAATGGCTACATCCTGGAAGTCAAGCTCACAATGCCAGCAAGTTGGTAGCAAAGGCTGGAGCGGGGGCAGTACCTTAGACTGCTTTTAAAACCAAAAAGACTTTCAGTCCTGTGACATCTCTTTATACCACACCCACAGCTTGAGTGGGCTACTTATGGCCAGCAAAAAACTTAAGGTTTTCAATATAAGGCAGCAGAGCGAGGACAGGTTTACATTCTAATCCCAATGTCAGCCACACTAAGCGAGAGCCCATATTTTGTAGAGCTGTGCTGCTGGCCCAGGCTAGGCAGCCCCAGGGGAAGCTGGAGTCTTAACTGACCCCTAGCCCCAGCAGACAAGTACTACGCAGGTCAAAAGGAAGAACTCTCTTATTCTGTACCCGACAGGTGATTCCTGGGCTGCCCTGGGCTGAGATATGAAATGAAATGAAGGGGGATGGAGGACAGCCCTGAAAATTGTATCTAGAGAAATGAGCATAAATCAAGTCAGAAAAGATTTACGTCTCTAGAAAATGTTTACTATCAAAACAATTTGCAATGCAACCAATTAACATTGTGTTTAAAAGCAATAAAGAAATTGTGAGTCCACATCCCAGTGTTCCTGAGACACCAGCCTAATAAGACCCAGCCTTTACTGCTATATCATGCTACTAAAAAAAAAAAGAGAGAGAGAGAGAGATAAGCCTTATACAGCATTTCTGGGCTTTTTCAATCACAGGATCTCAGTATATACAAGGTCTGGTTATAACAAGTGACAGAAAGTCCCACTTACTGCAGAATTTAAGAATTAAACTTGCCGGGCGGTGCTGGCGTACGCCTTTAATCCCAGCACTTGGGAGGCAGAGGCAGGGGGATCTCTGTGAGTTTGAGGCCAGCCTGGTCTACAGAGTGAGATCCAGGACAGGCACCAAAACTACACAGAGAAACCTTGTCTTGAAAAACAAAACTAAATAAAAAGGAGGAGGAGGAGAATTAAACCTGTCCTGGTGTTGCAAATGGGAAATCACTGGTATCTGATGTGCAGGTACCAACTGAGGAAGCAGAATCCTGTGACCACTTGCCTCCCCCTCCACAAGGATCTAGAATAGCCCCTCCCCTTATCACGGTAACATAAACTACCTTACAACCAATCATGAGTGTGGCATGCTTGTGTTTCTACTTTCAGAAAAAAAGTTCTCCATCTGTACTTGTCAGAAACAAAATTTACAGAATTTTCCGACTCTTAGACATAAGGATTCACAATTGGAAGAGGCAGCCAGCACCTTCCTCATTGTGGTCATGGTTAGAGAGATACTGGAGTTTGGATTTCTAGTGATTTATTATTGAAACAAGTCTTGCTGATAAGTGATTATTACTATGGAGATGACACTGGTATTAATACCATTCTGAACAATGAGCAATTGAAATGAGAATGAAACATAAAAGTACATGTGTGATAACACCAATTAGCAGAATACTAACAGCTTGAAATAATGAGGAAACTCATGTACTACACTCATAGCTTTTTAAAGACCAATTAAATATTTTATATGAGATCCCATGTCTTCATTAAAACTGTTATTATTCAATGGTATGTGAAAAATATGCTTAGATTCACATGTACCTTGGGGATTCAGGATCAGTTAACAATTTAGGAAACACACATCTTTGATGCGGTATTCTCAATCTTGGCTACACAACAGAATTACTTAAACAAATAAACCCCAGTATCCAAGCAAATCAGAGTCTGTGGGGATGTGAGCCAGATATTAATATTATCACTCCTAGACTTTGATTCTGTTGTGTGCAGTTAAGGCTGAGAACTGCAGTCTGAAATCAAGGCAGAAACGAGTAAAATTAATGAAGACACATGGTAAATGATTTTGTTTCACAACAGATTTTAGAAGGCTTATTAATGTGTGTGCTAACTGTCCTCTCTCCTGAGTGAATTACCACTGTCCTGTCTTTCGCCATAAAACAGGTGACCAGTGTAATACAGGGAGTGTCTGGGACATACCACCCCATCTGTACATGAACAACTGCTCCACACAAGTTCCTCTCTTTCCTCACTGTCCCTGTTTCCCCAGTGGCCACCCAAGGAACCTGGCCAGCCTCAGGTTCTAAAGTTTGGTGCAGAACCTCATTCTCTGTCCTTGAGGTATGTGCGGCAGGAGCATGGCAAGGTTAACAGAGAAGCAGCAAGAAAAGGCGCTTACTCTCCTTCGGTCTGTCCTCCCTTATCTTCTACCCACTCAGGCTTCAGATGTCTCCTGGAAGCAGTTCTCAACCTGTAGGTTGTGACCCCATTGGGGTGGGGTTGGGGGTCACCTAAGACCATTGGAAAACACAGACTTCTACATAACGTAACATTCATAACAGTAGCAAAATTACAGTTATGAAGTATATATAAGGATATGGTTGAGGTCACCACAACATAAGGACCTGTATTAAAGGGTCACAGCATTAGGAAGGTTGAGAACCATGTGCTAGAGACTGGACGTGTTGCTTAGAGCTTAGAAAGCCACTGACTGTTTGGTCTTCAGAGGGAATGGTCCCCAAGATGGCTGTCAGGGCTTAGACAGATGTGTCTATGTGCTGTGTGGTTATTTTCTTTGAGGAAGGAGGCTCTTAAGACTTACAGGGCTCCAGCAGCTCCTGACACTTACCAGGATGCACAAGACCCCCTCAAAAGTGAAATTACCATAGTGAGTGCTGGGAGGGAGGAGAGGTATGCTAGAGACTGACCACAGTTACAGAGAGCTCCAGAAAAGCCGTTTTTTGTGAGTTTTCACCCATGTTGGGGTGTGTTTCACACTGATATAGCTACATCTTAGTCACCTACATTCCTGTAAGTCACCTCTCACTCATCTATTACACCAGTTAACTCACAGGTTGGCTAAGATAGACTTTGGTAGAAAAATGTCTTTAGTCTGCTGTTGGTACTCTAGGTTGACCACTCGGATACATTTCTGACCAAAGTAACCTTGTAACTGGTGATTAGGTCCACACTTCTCTGCACTGAACCACTGCCTGATGATAAAAACACCCTTGATTTTTTTCAAGAGTTATGGTTTTTTTGTTTGTCTGTTTTTGGTGTGTGTGAGTTTGTCTGTCTGTCTGTGGGTACACACATGAGTGGTAGTGCAGTGCCTGTGGAGGTCAGAGGAGGACACTGGAAACCCTGAAGTTGAAATTGCAGGTGCCTCAGAACAGCCCAGGGTAGGTGCTGGGGGCTGAACTGAGGGCCTCTGAAAGACCAACGTGCTCTTAAGTACTGACGTAGCTCCAGCTCCACAGCTGACTTTTCAATAAAATCCCAGACTCCAGGGCCTGGAGACACGGCTGATCCACAGAGCACTTAGCCAGCATGCGCAAAGCCCTGGGTTCAATCCCCAGCACAAGACCAACAAAACCTTTCAACTACTAGGAACCCTGAACCTGCTAGGGTTCGTCACCAAGCTGGAACTCCTTCCATTGCGTCTTCCTAACACTCAGGAGTCAGGTCACCAAAACCAGCACAGAACCAACCTGACACAGGTCCAACTTGATGTGAAGTACCAATCAAACCCCCCCTTGAATGACCCACACTGTTCTGGATAAAGCAAACATTCCTAACCCCCACATCTACAGTGTACCTACCTACAACCATGTTTAAGCTCTTGGTAAATAAGAGTCTGTACAAAGTAGCCCTACAGGGCGAGAGTGGTTTACTCAAGAATTTCAGACTTATTTGCTCATTGTTAAGGTGGAACACTCTATCAAGGAAAAAGCCATCGAACACTTAAGCTCTTCCTGGGAGTTAAACTTTCCAACAGCACTTAGGCATCCTCGTATTATGAGCATTTTCTCTTTTCGTTTCGGGCAATGCGCTGTTCTTAGCCTGACAGGTCTGTGGCAGGACCTAGCTCAAACATCTGCATTTCACCTGGTCTCACAGTTAGAGAAAATAAGTTGAAATTCTCTCTGCATTTTTCAGAAACCAATCTGCAAACCAACCAGGCTACAGATCAAGCTCTACTGCCTTTCCCAACTCTGGGCTCCAACTACTGCCAGATACAGAAGAGGAAGGTGTGGAACATTTGACAAAAAAAAATCAGAGGGGCTCTTAAAATCGCTTGGAGCTGGTGGTTGAAATGGGACCTGTTAAGGGGCTCATATTTCCTTCTGAGCAATGGAATTCCCCTCTGGTAAGATTATATTCTTACTACCAGCAAGCCAAATCCACGCTGACGGTCACCAAGGTTCTGCTGGGAGAAACGCCGACCCAACACAAAAGACAGAAGCGCTGATGCTCTCGCTGCTTCTTTGTTCTGGGAGAATCAGTGGTTTGTGAGGGGGTAAAAAGGCACTTGAAAATCACTGTGATTACACACAAGCAAAGCTATCGTCTCCATTAACTTGCTCTCATTAAAACCCATTTTCCAACCCTCAGTCGCCACAAACCCATCCACATAGAAGAGTATGTTAACTGAATGGGGGAAATGAGCTCCTAGCATTTGAAGTCTGGTACACTTCCCTAGAAAGTTCCACTGTTCTCCGACAGACCCCACATGGGACTGATTCCCCACCACTGTCCCAGACAACTACAGTAAGTCACGGTATAATCTCAGAGTCCCTGGTTGCTACAGTAAGAAAAATAGGCTAATAAAATTAGCTTAAATTATATATATATATAATCTATATGTATGCACATTATATAATATACACTTAGCTCAACACAACCAAAAGATGATTTCTACATAATCAATATATAATTCTTAGTTTAAATATACTATATCTTACCTTTTTTTTAAATACCAAGTCTTTGAAATCTGGTCTCTAGCCTACAATACAGCACATCACCAAGGAGACACTCAATTTTCACTAGAAAGTTTTTATCTGTATTTAAATACCATAAAATTTACAGTTGGAGAACCAGGGGTGGTGGCATATGCCTATAATCCCAGCACTTAAGAGGCTAATGCAGGAGGATTGTCAAGTGTTCAAGGTCTGCTCATGCTACACAGTTCCAGGTCAGCCTGGACTACAGAGAATGAGCTTGTCTCCAACAAATAAATAAAAATAAAACTTCCAGTTGGAAGGGTAAGTTTATATATCCAAGTAGTTCAAATATTCATGAAACACCTTCTAACACCTGAGTCAAGTGTTTTTATATTGCATTTACTTGAAATGATGTAAAGACTCAGTTCCACAACCGTGTGGCCCATTTCCAGAGACAATGGCTACCATATTGTATGCAGAAGGTTATATTCAGGGGCACCGCCTGGCAAGGACACATGGGGGAACCAAGCTGCAGTGTTATGCCCATTCTTTCAGAAACATTAAACACTGCACATGAACCCTCTGCCCCCTCCAAAGCTCACTACAGTCCTCTAACCCAGAAGCCATTCACAAAGAAGGATGATGGGAATGTTTTCGCTCTCTGTACTCAGAGACCTCAAGCCCCTCCTATGCCCAACAAACCTCCAAGCTACTTAAGGAGTCCAATCCCAGTACTGTCAGGATGCTGCTTTGGAAGGCTTCAGCTCTCCCCCCACAACACAAATTACCATTGTGTCCTGTGTTCCTTCCTCGTGTGCATCACTCTTAAACTTGGCCACAATATCCCTGTTATATCCCTAGAAATACCAGAGCCCAGCAAGCGGTAATGCTCAGGGTACCCTGCTCAATACTGTTTACAGTCTGCTATTTAAAGTTTGAACCATAAAACAGGTTTAAACTTTTCTGAGCGATAACCTTCACTGCTCAGAGGAAAGGTGTGGGAAAGAGAATTAAAATGTAAGCTCCATGCAGAGTTAAAACACATGACACTAACTCCCTTAAGAGCATGCCGGGATCTCACAGGCCATTTTCCCTGCCTGGCTTCTATGGCTATGACTGAAGATACATCTGAGGACCCCTTCTTTAAGGGAAAATGACTAAAAATCCTGGATGAGCCACCCTCTCAACTGTTTACTAAAATTAATCTTACAGCTTAAAACCATTTTTATTACATTGTATTTATTTATTTCTCCATTGTGTGTAAGTATGGAGGTTCGGAGGAAAGCCTTCCACCGCGTGAGTCCCAAGGGTTGAACTCAGGTCTTTAGGCTTGGCAGCAAACACCTCTACCCAAGGGGCCATCAGTCCTCAAACCTTACAAATTCAGTGTGCTTGGCAGTTTCTCCCCCCCACCCCTCTGAGACTGGGTCTTCCTGTGTAGCCCAGGCTAGCCTCAAATTCATGTTCTTCCTGCCTCCGCTTCCCAAGAGCTGAGATGACAGGTGCATAGCACACCACACCCAGCCTCGAACCCGACCCTGCCAATCCCAGCCTCCCATATCTGTTTTCCTTCCTCTACTTAAAATGCTAAGAACAACAAAAGTATAACCTGAACAAACACACTTGTTATTTCCTCCACATTGATTCGTCCCAGGGAAACTACAACAACCGGGCCTCAGTTTCGTGGCTCGTGGGATGATGAGGTGTGTTTTGAGTAAATCGAGTTAAAACAGTGAAAATGTCGATGCCAGCCATGACGTGTTGTTCTTACGCAATAGTTTCCTTTCAGACTTGGGTTCAAAGACAAAAGCTGCTCCTTTTGTCCCCTCTTTTGCCAAACGCTTAAGAAAAATTAACATCGCTGTATTACATTTTACATCTATTAGTTAGCAAGACAGAATGGTACTGCTTTTCTCTCTTCAGACTGGGGGAAATATCTATCAACCAAGTTTCAGAGACTGGCCTTGAGTGGCACATCTAGATTACATGCTGAGACTGGAAATCCCTGGGTATGACCCTGAGTAGTCTGTAACCTAAACACAAATCCCACTGATTTGAACCACTGTTAATAATCACTTTCAAGTTCAATAAAAGTGATTAGAAACTTCTTCTAGTTGACTGTGGGGTTTCAACCCCATGGACACCAGGATTGACTTAGGAAGGTCTCCCCATCTCTGACTAGCTGTGTCCCCACTTCTAGCTCCCCCTCCTGTCTCTGTAATACCCTTGACTCAGCTTCCCCGCCCATGCTTGCCAGACCTCAAGTAGACTCTGCCCTTGAGTCTGGATCTAAGTCTTATTCCACAACTCCTTGGTTATGGGTCAATGGTTTGCTGGAGTTTGGAATTTGATTTTCCTGTGTCCATATCCACAGCTGTGGGCCAACCTTACCTCCAACTGCCACTCAGAACCCCAGACCACACAGGTGGCCTAGGCTCTCTCACCCACCCTAGAGGGGGATTTCATCTTCAAGAAATGAAAATTCCACATAAGCGGGAACCTTGTCTATTCTGTTCACTACCAAGCCCCTTATGCCTAGGAACAGGGCTCATAGTTTACAAAATGAATGAGCCTCATTAGACAATGTCAGTCAAAATGTTTCTTCATACTAACACAAGCTCATGTTTTGTCCTGTTTCCACCTAGGGCCACTAGTGACTTATTAACAAAATTTTGAGTCCAACTGCCAACCTCAAAATCTTGCTACCAACAAACCACCCTTATGCTCATCTACTCTTTTTCTCCTCTCCAGGAGGGGCATTCTCTGCCCTGGGACCAGGTTCTTTAGTTCTGAAGCCTTATCGGAGTTTGTCTGAAGTTCCTGGAGCATCTCACCACCCAAGCACATCTGTTTCTTCTCAAAACAGGTGTGTTTAAAAGACCCCTGCTAATACTGTCGTGCCTCCACAAGACTTTAGGAGTAATACCTCTTTGAAACTTTGAAAAACAGTTATGTGTCAATGAAGCTGTGAGCCTCAGATGGGGCATCTATATAACGCTCACACACTAGCCATCTCGGAAATCATCTTGGGAGAGCCAACATTCAAGAAGGACCAGAGGAAAGCAGTGTCTTCTGGACATGACAAGAGGAGACTGCGCTCACATCAGCTGTGGTCGCCTGCACAGACCTGCACAAGATCAAACCAGTCCCATTCCAGCAGTGACTTGAGAGGGGTTTTTGAGGCTCCGCCCCTAACTGAGGACCTATGGACAGTTGACAACTTCTGGAGGAGGGAAAGTCAATTTGGGGATTTTTGTTTGTTTGTTTTTAAAACAGACGTGGCCTCTGTTAGGTCACTGTGTTCCAGTGGATGGCTTCAAATCCAGGAGTAGCGCAAACAGGACACCAGGTTGGGGGACCAAGGTTGGTGGCACATCTGGGAGGAGTTGAGAAAGGAATGATAAAAATATACACAATAAAATTCTCAAAGAATAAAAATACTTTTTAAAGTCATGGATGTGTGTGTGTGTGTGTGTGTGCACATGCATGCATGTATTTGTGTGTGCACATGTGGCTGTACACAAAAACGGAGGCCAGAAGCTGACACTGGGTCATCCCCCCACGACTGTTCCTCCACCTTTTTGGAGGGGGCACCAATTTGGCCAGACTGGCTAGCTAGCAAGTTCCAGGGATCCTCCTTCCTCAACCTCCCCAGCACTGAGCTTACGGGTACTACTGCCAAGCCTGGCTTTTACGTTGGTTTCTGAGATCAAATTCAGATCCGCATGCTTGCACAGCAAATATTCTGCCAACTGAGCATCTCCCAGCGCCCCAAACAGTTAGGAAAAATAGTTACTGCCATATTTCTACCTGACCTGAAATGGTACCAAGTCTGCCTGGTCAGATTCGACATTAAATGATAGCAGGCATTTCTAAAGTTTAAAATCCCACCTCAAGGATCAAAGTTCATCATGATTCTGCTTTTCTATGTAATCTTCCTTTCCCAGATCAGCTAATAAACAACGTGGAGGCACTGAGCATGACTACAGTCCCCAAGCACGGTACCCGACAGGCTGCAGATAATTCATAATTATTGGGCCAGTGAGTGAGAAAATGAATTGAGGACCTTGATAAATGATGTTTCTTTGATTCAGTGAATATGCACCTGGCCCCACTATGTGCTGAGACTATGAGAAAAGACAAGAAAAAAAAATCTCAATCTTGTTTAAGGAGGATACAGTAACAAATTTTTTAAGGAATAAAGAAACTATCACCAACAATCAGCTTTTTAATGGGACAAATACAAATAATTTATCAGTTAAGTATGATTTGGTGGAAGGGCAAAAGGAGTTTGGTCTTTGGAGACAGGATCTCATGTAATCCAGGCTGGCCTCTAACTTGCTAAGAAGCCAAAGCTGGTCTTGAACTCCTGATTCTCCCGTCTCCACCTCCCAAGTGGTTAGGTTACAGGCATAGGTTACAGAGTGATATTTTCATTACAACTTTGAAGACTCTGTGATTCAGCAATGCTATACAGTTTGTATGGTGTTAACAGGTGACAGGCTAGCCTTGGAACCTAGAGCATAGTGACAGTAAAGTCGAGGGCCTTTGGCTGCACCGAGCAACAGCTGCATGGCAATTAGATAATGAAATGGCTTCTTAAGGTGACACCTTTTGAAATTCTCATACTACTCATGAAGCCACTTCAGGTAACTGATTTCACTCCCAATAAAGCCATAAAAGGTCTCCCAACACCAACTCCCAGAGTCCTAGCTCCTGCAGACATCAGGAAGCAAAAGATTCAGTTAGAGGTCCGTCCATGAACTACTGTGAGGACGCTGGGGAGACTAGACTGAAGCAGAGGCTGCTGCTGGATGCTGGTGGCCTGCAGACATCCACGAAGGCTGGAGGGTCAAGCAATAAATAATCCTGGTCCAACACAAACATGGAAGAAACGAGAAGGCTTGGATGCAGGAGCTGGTGTCACTGAACAATGCCACCTTGCCACTTTGGGGACAGGGGCCATAAGTTAGCAAGATATTTTGCTCATTGATTCTTTTCTGTTTTTTCATTAATTCTTACACAGAGGAAGAATGGCACCTTTCAAACTTTATTGCAATGCCTTGGAAACACCCAGGCATTATAATACAGTCTTGCTCTGGAACTTACTGCAGGATTCTGACATAGTCACTTCTAAGATGTCTCAGTGGCTCCAGATACTGCATAATTGCATGGGGCGGGGCACGTGACTATGAGGAACAATGCTCACGTGAGACTATTATCTGTTGCAGAGCTTAAGTCACTTTTAAGCCCTCAGAAAAAATCGTTCCTAAGCATTGCTTGGGGGTGGGCGGAGTAAAAATGGCAGTCAAAAGATCCAGTTCCTATGGAGCAGCAACAAGAGAAGCTGCTGCTGGCTCTGAATGTCCTGGTGTGATGAGCTAACCATCTATGTGATCTGGTAGATACTCAAGAAGGGATAATGCCAGGTAGTTTCTGAAACACCATTACCCATGTTCTGCACAAACAGGAAACGCGCATTTGCCTCTTTTGATTGACATGCTAGTGGCTACAGACAAAGCATCAGGTGGTCTGCAGGACAGGGGGTTCCTGATGTCTGCTACAACCAGCAGTAAGTACAGCAGCCATCTGGCAGGGCCAGCTTTGCCCACACAGATCAACTACATAGTTGATTATAGATCATATGGCTCAACTCTTCAGTGTCAGTAAGCATGGATTGGGGGGGGTAAGGGGGGCCTGTATTGCACCAATAATAAACATAATTTCATTGCCTACATTGAGGGTGATGGATCTCTGCTACCAATATCTATTTCCCAGTTGATTCCATATTCATCTACGGTGGCCTAGTGGAGATGTCAGGAAGAAAACCTGGCAATTCTCCAGGAGCACCCCACCTCCCTTGCTGTGCTCTTTTCTATCGCTCACCTACACATTTTCCTGCAACCTGTGAAGGTAAAGAGGATAAAGAATAGAAACAAGATGACACACTGAGCAGCAGGCTCGGAGAAAATGAAGAGGTGAACGAACACACAGTGTACCTTCCATGGGCCAGGCATTTAAGGTACCCTTATCTGTCTTACAAAGGGAGAAGGGAGTCATGATGAGATTAAAGAACTTGTCTTCCTACCTGGAGAGATAGCTCAGGGGTTGAGAGTACTGGCTGCACTTCCAGAGGATCCAGGTTCAATTCCCAGCACCCACAAGTCAGTTTGTAACCATCTAAAACCCCAGTCCAGGACATCCAGTGCCATCACAGGCACTGGGCACACAGGTAACACAAAAACAACACATGTAGACAAAACACCCATATGCATAAAATACTGTAAAAATTTTAGAGTTTGCCTTCCAATGTTATACAAGTAATGCTAGAATTTGAAGCAAAATGGGCCGGATTCCAAAGCTGTGGTCTTTCTACATTTCTCCTCAAACTCCGGCCATTGGCTTGGTGAAGATGAAAGAAAATGTATTAAGAAAGTTCTGGTGATTAACATGATTACAGAACTGAAACTAGTAGTTTAGACAGAAGCAAGTATACTCTGACACCTAAGGTCACATTAAACCTAGGGACAGGTCATTTAAGTGGCACAATACATCCTAGCCTAGGTCCTCTCTAAGCAGAGCAGCAAGAAGGGATGTCTGTCCAGCACAGCCAGGACAAAACACCATGAAGGCCCCAGGACTGAAAAAAGATAACAGCATGTGACGGCAGGAAAGCCTGGGGTAGAGAAGAAAGGTTGCACACGCCCTAAGTATATTGAAGAGGTTGTTTGTACTTGAGGAAAAATGCCCTCTCCCTAGGCAGAGCTTACTGAAGGAACAGAGTTCCTATCCTACCCTCTACCCTTCCTCACCCATCACTATATCTTCTCCTGTTCTCTTTTCCTTCCTTCCTTCCTTCCTTCTTTTAGGTTTTTGAGAGGAGGTCTTATTATGTAGCTCAGACTGGCCTCAAACTCATGATCCTCCCCTTCAGTCTCCCAAATGCTGGGACAATGGGCGAGCGCTGCTTTGCCAGGCATCCATTTTCCTTTCACCTCCCTACTTTCTACTTCCTGCTTCTTCCCCCATGGTAAGTTTGGACAGGAAGAGAGCTTAGAATGTGAGACCAGCATCCTCATTTTCCAGATTTAAAAAAGAGACCAAAAAAAAAAAAAAAAAAAAAAAAAAGACAGAGCAACAGAAGTATCTTGAAAAACACACTTCTTCTTTCGGGACCCAGGTAGTTATCAGTTCTTCTTTTCAGTATTTACCATATACTGTACTAAAAAGAGAAACAGTAGGCAAGCGTGAAACCAGAAATTCTGCTATGCAATGCCCCACTTATCTCGAGTTTCCCTCATCCCATGACTATGTGCTTTGGGTCTTCTACAAAGAGGCATTAAAGATAGGCCCTGAAGCACTGCTACCATTATCTATGTCAACTGGAAGGCAGCTAGGTTGAAGGTGGAATGGTCTTATGTCAGGAAGAGCCACCTGAATCTAAAAAGGTGGCCAAGCATCCTGGTTTGCCTGGGACTAAAAGCATTGCCAGGATGTGGAGTTGTAGATGCGAAAACCATGAGAGTCTCAGGTCACGAAAGACAAGTTGGCTGACTACTGCCTTCAGTGGGGCCATTCTCTCAACCGAGCTAATGGCCCCAGACAGAGTATTTTCAGCTGGAAGTTTTAGCTTGTGACATCAGGTAAGTGGTAGTTAACATTCTCAGAAGACAGGCAAAACAAAGATTGATAGCTATAAAGCATTTGAGGCCCTCGGGGAGGGAGGTGTTCTCAAAGAAGAAAGTATTAAGTCCATTAACAAAACAGTAGGAGGAGGCAGTGGGACTTGGGTGGGACTAAAGCTTCCTGTTCTATGCCATACTTTTCCCCAAATTTGCTTTTCCTTATAGGCCAGGCAAGAGGGAGGGTTTTGTTTGTTTGTTTTTTCCCTCTTAAGAACAACAGTGAGAAATCCAAAATCACCAAAGACTGTCCACTTACTACACTCCTGCTTTCATGCAGAACACCATGGAAAAGGGGACAACACTCATTCCTGTTCTCTCTCCCTCTCCCTGACAGGATCTCACACAGGTCAGCTGGCCTTCAAGCTGCTAGGTAGCAAAGGATAACCTTGAACATCTGACCCTACTGTCTGCACATCAAGAGTGCTGGGATTACAGGCATGTGTCACCATACCTGGTTTTATGCTGTGCTGAGGACTGAACTCAAGGCTTTATACACGCTAAGCAAGCACCCTACCAATGGAATTAATTATATCCCCGGCTCCTAGTTCTTCTTCTTTTTTTTTTTAATCTTCTTTTTCCTATTAAATGCTACTTAAGGTGTTGATATATTCATATTTTTTATTTTAGACATTGTTGCTTCCTAAAAAGATCAAAAGCGGCTTCTTTGGATTTATTTGTGATTTTTTTTTTTTTGTATTGTAATGGGGACATACCCCTACAGGAAAGCCCACACTTACAATCACTTCTCCCCAGCAGCACTTCCCTTTTACAAAGAGCAGTGCCGCAAAAGGCAGCGAGTCCATTCTCCCAAAGACACGAGGAGCCATATCTAAAGGGCACAGAAGGGATGTGAAGCTAAGAAGGGGCTCCACTCAGGAGCATGCTCACTCACAGAACAGAGAAAAGCTGCCTTGCACACACTTGTGGGGAAGGCACGGTCTCTCTTTCAGCATGCCAGAGGCTATGTAAGCACAGCACTGGAAAGTCATTTTCTGAGGAAAGAGCAAATGGCAGCCCACTGAGGTGCCGCCAGGCCCCGGAAAAGCTTTCTTTCCTTGTACAGCTATACATGGCTGTATCCTTCAAAGCAAGAGGGGAAAACCGAAAACCACCCACATTCTGCACTGAAGGGTTGCCAACACTATTGTCTGCACCTGCAGGAGGAAGTCAAAAGAATCCAGATGAGAAGGTCATAGGTTAGTAGAGCAGGGACAACTGTCCATGTCCTGACAGCAACAGCCCCACCTCATCAGAGTCCAGTCCCTGAGCTACTGAACTCGGCTCTCCCCCGGACTGTGACCAACAGACCCAAGGGCCTCGGTGACTTGCACCTTTGTGCATACAATTGGCTCCTTTGAGCCTGGCAATGCCAGGCCAGGGCCTTACTGGCCTTCCTCTGTTTAGACAGGACTTACCAGACAGGTTATACGGCTTTCTGCCACGTTGCTTTCCAGATATCTCTAAAATACCAAGGTAAAAGGGAACAAGAAATGGGATGGGATTTCTCACCACCACCCCCAAAGGCCTATAATGGTCTACACAGGCCACAGGCTTTGCTGAAGGTCTGTGGTTAAAGCCCTAAATATTAGAGTATGTTTTTAAGAACTGTAAAGGAAGAAATGTCAAAATAAGGCCAAAATCAAACATCCCCTTTTCTGGAGGGAGTAAAATACACTTCTTGAAGCTGGTAGCCAAATACAATAATAATTTTTGCTTGCACAGGAAAAACTCCCCAATAGCACAAAGATGGTCATGGATTCCTCTTCTGTTTGCACATCTAAAAAACAATGGAAGAACCCAAGAAAGCCAGTGCCAACCCACATACATCCAGCATAGCATGAGGAAGAAGGTTATGCTTTCAGTACACGAGTGACAGGTTTTACTTCAGTCCTAAAAATTATCTCGTAGAGAAAAGAATGCATAAAACTGGGTGTGGTAGCACACACTTTTTAATCCCAGCACTCAGGATGCAGAGGCAAGAGGCTCTCTGTGAGTTCAAAGCCAGCTTGGTCTCCACAGTGAGTTCCAGGACAGCCAGGGTTATGTGGAAAGACTGTCTCAAAAACAATAACAAAAATAATGAATGAAACAGTCAATCAAGAAGCGAGGTATAGTGTTTTCCGGAGGTCAGTGTGGTTCCTGGGGTGGGGGTGGGGAGTGCCTGGGACGACAGCTCGAGTGGTAACATACTTAGTGCACAGGCATGAAGACCTGATTTCAATAAAACATAGAGCATGGTGGCATGCTCTTGCAGCAGAGAGAAACAATCCTTGAGGCTCCCTGGCCAGATAGCCTACCTTACTTGGGACAGCTCCAGGCAAATCAGAACCCTTGTCTCAAAAACGAACAAACAAACAAACAAAAACAAAAAACACAGAAAGGTCCCAAGGGCAAAACCTGAAGCTGTCTTCAGACCTCCACATGTGTGTGCATGCTCACCTGCACACATACATGAACCAACACACACACACACACACACACACACACACACACACACACACACACAGAGAGAGAGAGAGAGAGAGAGAGAGAGAGAGAGAGAGAGAGAGAGAGAGAGAGAGAGGGAATCTAACCAAGGTCAAGACTGTACTGACCCAAGAGTTCAAAGGCCACTATCATCCCGATAGCATGAAGCAGTCATATTAATATGGCTTCCAAGTTAGAAAGAAAATCCCCAAACTGTCAGCATTCATACACAATAAAAGAAACAAGGATCCTAGCCGTTTCTGTCACATCTCCTTTCCCAGTCATAGTAAAGTCAGTGACCTAGGGACTAACCTTCTCGGGTGCTAGTACAGCCCATTTATCTACCAGGCATAAACCTACACCTGGTATCACATGGCAACTCAGTTTCTACCAAGACAGCTGCCTCGCAGCTCCAGGGACCTTTGGAGAGTGTCTTCGGGGAAAGGTCCAAAGCCTGAAAACAAGCCTTTGATCTCAGGGCTCCCACCCACAGGAGCACACTCGGGAGTGCGAGGAGATAAAATTCTGAAAACATGGACAAAGTTCACTCGACAGCTGCCCATTCCAGGCTGTGAACCGGCACACCTGGCCATGTGGCCACTCCTCCCTTCAGCAAATTTTACCTGCTTGAGCGGGAAGTAGTGACGAGGAAGACACAATGCCTACTATCATGGCATTTGCACAGAGCCCAAGATGGCAACAGAGCCTTAAACAGTACAAATGCAGTGTGCCATAGAGCCATCAAACACAAAGGAAAATGCATGTCCATGTATTTTAAAAGCTATAAAGCCCAGCATGTAATATTATATGACATTTTGCTATTAAAAAACACCAAGACTGGAATATCAAGGGCTGGGGGAATGGCCTAATGTGTGATGTGCTTTCTGCACAGCTCTAGAACATGAGTTTGGATCTCCAACAACCGCACCAGAAGCCAGATACAACAGTGTGTGTCTATAACCCCAGCACCAGGGAGGTAGAGACAAGCTCATTCATCCCTGGAGCTCACTGGTCAGCCAGTCTAGCCAACCAAGCTCCAGGTAACAGGGAAAGAGACCCTGTCTCAAAACTTAAGGTATTGAGCAACTGAGGAAGACATGAGACATTAACTTCTGGCTTCTAAACACATGCACAAACATATGCATGAACACCACATGCACACATACATGCAACACACACACACACACACACACACACACACACACAACCAACCAACCAACCAACCAACCAACCAACCAAATAAATAAATTGTCAATAAACATTGATTATGGAATCATTATGTGGTCATTTGGAGAAATCAAGGCTAGGTTACTATGAAAAAAAAAACTAAGTGATCCAAACATTTAATAAACAATAAACTCAAGTGGTTTCACTTAATGCTAAGTGTATATGACCCATGAATCTAAACATGAAGGACAGTCTCCAGGAAGCTTCAAGGCCAGGTTTGCCTCTTTCAAACATATCTCTTGTCATTTCAGATGCCCTAAGGATGCTCTTGAAGCAAGTTACCCATTCTCTTGATCATCTGTTTATCACATTTCAAGTCCACAAGCATTTCTTGAGCACATACTACGTATTAAATGTAAGAGGTAGAATGTGTATGTGAATGAACACAAAAGTAGGTAAGAAAAGTCTCACCTCCCCTTGAGGCCATAAGAAGGAGTCAGCTGGGAAGGAAAGAGCCCCTAAGGAATGAATGCTCACAGCAGAGCACATACCACCCCTGTGGGACAAAGAGGAGTCATAGATCAGCTTGTGAAGACACGGCCTTTGAGAGAGATTTTACATGCACCTAAATTCATTGTGAAAGTAGGTAAAGGGGAAATGCCATCTCTTACAAAACAGGTTAAAACTCAATAAAGCAAGCGTCATTCCAAAAAAAAAAAAACCAGGAATGCCAAGTATTGGTCACTGGCATCTCATTTTAACCATGCACAATTCTAAACAAAACACATTACAACTTGAACTTGGAATTCTAACTGACTGATCCATTCGCACATACATGGAAGTACTTAACACTCGACTAGATGCTAGGGTAGGGGCACTTTCTGGCAGGGAACAGGTCCTTCAAGGGAAGATGCAGTGACTGACTGACAGAATGGGCAGCAGCAGGTGACGGAACAGTTTACTAGACAAGAAACATGTAGTGCTGTTTGGGATATAGTTTGTTCCCTGAAGCTTCAAGTGTCAGAAGCTTGATCTCCAGTATAACGAAGCTGAGGAAATAACACCTTTCAAGGCAGGGCTAGTGAAAGGCCCTCAAGTCAGGTCCTGGTGGCTCTACCCTCCTGACTGGATCAGTGCTGTCCTGCCTGAGGAGGCTGATAGAAAGTCAGGCCACTCCACAGCTTGGTTCCTTCTGAATGTAGCCCTTTCCACTTCTGTGCTTGTGGAAAGACAGCAGCTAGTGAGGACAAAAGGGTGCTCACTAGACACTGGGCTGTCTGGACTTGTCAGCTGACAGAATGGTTACCAGATAAAACCTCTTTTCTTTATAATTTTGTTATGACACAAAATGGACTACCAACCATGATTGTGAAACTCCAATGAGAAGTTGGAGAAGCCCAGGGCAGGAGGATAAGATGTATTTGTGTGGATATGGGTACTGGAGGGGCCTCTACTAAACTCCCTGATATGATACATTAAGGAAGGTCTCACACTAATACAAGCCACTTGGTCAAGAAGTTTTGGAGGCTGCTGAGCTCTTGTCATGCAAGTCTGATGACTTGATCCCCAGAACCCACATAAAAGGGGAAGGGGAGAACCAATTCCACAGAATTGTCCCTTGACCACATACACACCATGGCATGAATGCACCAAAGCATATCACACAGACACACAGATAGACAGACAGACAGACAGACAGACAGACACACACACACACACACACACACACACACACACACACACACACAATCCCACTAGACACCCAAAGACAATCCTATGACTTTCCAAGTTAGTATCTGTGCATGTTTCCATATGGTGTATTATTTTTCTGCCCCACCACCAACTCAATCCTCTACCAACTCACAGAACAGTAATAAGGACTTCCTGATACCTACTGGATCACAGTAGATCTTCAATCAATGTTTATTTCATGCTCAGCCACAGGGCAAGCAAAGAGAAACCAAGAGGAAACAGGCTCTGGAAACCCCACATGGTTTACAGACTCAAGCCTGGATATAAACTCCCCCACGGCTGAGGGACACAGGCCCATGCTACATGACTAACTCTGGATACTAAAGATTCACAGCCATGCCACACAACTTCCTTCCAAACCCTAAGACACACTCCTTTGCTGGGAACTGCCGGTCAAGAAGGCTCCTTTCAGAACTCACAACCCTTTACTGTAAAGCCCAGCCATCTTCACTGTGAAAGGCAGCCCCTGTTAAGACCCATCAGGGAAAACCTGAGCTTCAGGAGTAACTGAAGACTTGGGTAAACTGACCTGCTTAACAGCTCAAGTACCTACAGTATGGCTAGGCAGTGTGGCAACCCACTTCCCTATATGGAGAGCCAACACATAGCATTGCTCAGGCTGAAAGGTGGGGTGGAAGCCTTTGCCAAGCCTACTGGGTCAGAGGACCCAGAGGGTCTTCTCTCCCCAGAGAAACTCTCAGGGATATGAGTTCACTCTCCCAGGGCCCATGCTCTTCCTGGATGTTCTCAAGGACTCTGGACCTTGTCCCAAGGAATGCCAGTTGTTTCGAAGATGCTGAAGAGACAGGCATGGTGGTATGGCCCTGTTATCCCAGCACCTGAGAGATAGAGGCAGGAAGATCAGGAGTTTAGGGTCATCCTCAGCTACACAGGCAGCAGCCAGTGAATAAAATTAAAACATCTTATACGGTTGGCAATGCCACCTTACCCTAGTGTGTGTGGCTCTGCATCTGGGGAAAGAAAGAAGAGAACCAAATTTACAAAAGTGATAGCCAAGGAAGGCAAGATGGGACACAGGACTACAAGGGACCCTGACGGACAAGTCCAACTTTACTTGTAGGGATGCTGATATGCAAAAATATCCACAAACGCCTGGAGGGTGAATGTGTCTGTTCACTATGGAGAATTCAATTATCCACACGTGCATAACAGGGCCCCCCCCTTCTCTTCAGGGTGCCCACTCATGGATAAGAGGCACAAAGAGGTGGACTGTCCTCACAGAACTCCTATGTACAAAGGTCATAGTTTAGGACAATATATCACTTTTTAAATTTAGGCTTTTTTTTTTTTTTTTTTTTTTTTGGTTTTTCAAGACAGGGTTTCTCTGTGTAGCTTTGTGCCTTTCCTGGATCTCGTTCTGTAGACCAGGCTGGCCTTGAACTCACAGAGATCCACCTGCCTCTGCCTCCCGAGTGCTGGGATTAAAGGCGTGCACCACCAGCGCCCGGTAAATTTAGGCTTTTATTTATTGCTTTATTATACTGTTTCCCAAGGGCAAGAAAGAATGGGAGGTAAGTAGGGCTATAGAAAGAAAGCGGAAAGGTAAAGGCGGGGAGAAGGGAGGTTAGTGTCTGGCAGGTCTTGAGAGCTCAAAGACTACTGACACACGGGGAGCCTGTACTGGGCCTGTGCTATTGAACAGCCAGCACATGGCAGTATCTGAAGGACTCTCATGTCATACTCACAACCCGAGACACTAGCATTCCCATTTTACAAATAAGGAAGGTGATGTACTGCAAGCTACCCCACCACACGATCATCCAATAACAGACTTAAGCCAGGCAGTCTGCTTTCTGGATTCATGACAGTCAACTTTATCATACCCACAGTATACTGAAGTCTCTGGAACTTGGGGACTTCTCAGATTCCCACCCCACAGCCGCGAAACTGAAGCTATAAGGCAAGGGCTCAACATACATTTGTAAAAAGCCACTGGCATGCCTCTGATGGACATCAGAGTTTGGGTCCCACAGTATTAATTACATTAAGTGTTGCCTTGAACAGTGGCTACATTAGGCAGAGTGAGTATAAAATGCTGCCCCCGCTCCCCACCCCAGGAATGGGCCTTGCCCAGCAATGGGCAAAGGTCAGGACACAAGAACCATCCATTTTTCTTCCTTTAGGAAATGGCCAAGGATTGAGTCCTGGAAGAGAAAGTCTCAATTCTTGCTGTTTGCAGAGAAAGTAGCTGAGTTACATGATTTTACACTGTCAACAGGCTAGTGAGGAGTAAGGTCTTGGCTGGTCCTAGAATGGATTAGCTCCTTCCTAGCATGTAAAACTTCAGTGGGTGGATGGAGTGGGCTGTATTCCTCCAAAATGTCCACCTACCTATTAGAAAATAAAACCTAAGAGGGAAAGCATTGCTTCTAACATGTTAACTGAGCCTCTGACAATGCCTGGAGGGTGAATGTGTCTGTTCACTATGGAGAATTCAATTATCCACACGTGCATAACAGCCCCCCCCCCTTCTCTTCAGGGTGCTTGTCAAAGGTTACAGTGTTGCTCACAAGCACCTTTCCCGAGGACAAGCAGGGGAGAATGGAAGGCGAGGAAGCCAACCTGTCGATTTCTTTCCTTGTTATCAGTTCTGGCAAACACTTGGCTGGACAAGAAACATTATTGGCTGAAATGAAACACTGGGAAGAAGTGTGGGCTTCCATTTCCCACACAGTCCCTGTCTCTAATGACCAGACTCAGCTAAGCCTGTTTTGCTCTGTCTTTGAGCAAACAGAAGCAAAATGTTCAAATTCTAGAATTTCCTGATGTAACCCACGCTAGCTTCTTCCCTCAATTATAGCCCTCACAACTGTCAACGTCAAAGGCAATTCTGACGACCTACAAAAAGGCTCAGAGGAGTGATCTCATCTGAACACACCAGTCCCCATGCCTCTACCCCAAATGAATGATTGATTGCACCTTCATTCTCAAAAAAGAAGACAGGAAACTGTGGCTCCTTATGATATGTGCCAGCCATATGCTGGCGTACTAGGCCCTCAGAGGTATATCTTCTGAACAATTCATGCAAGGCATTTTTTTGTCTTGGTTTTACAGATAGGGAAACTGAGACTTGGAGAATTTTAAGTCCCACGTTTTTCTTAAATGCCAAACGTAAGCTCTGTCCTTTTACGCTTCTGAACCCAATTCCCCTTATACCAAGCACTCGGCCTCACAGACAACAGTTCTTACCTCCACCCGGAACTGTCTCTAACACTGCTCCCAAGGCTGATTTTAGGGACCACTGTGCCTCCGGCTCTTTGGGACTTTTAAGGCTATGCCTGAACCTGCTAATAATATCTTCGGTAATCACTAATACAAATAACTGCCAGTTTTTGCCTCTCTGCCAAATCTGTACACACGGACACTGTCCTATTTATGCTTTTGATTAGTGATTAGCAGACCAGTATTTCCTGCATGGTGGAAGCCGAGACCCTAGCCTGAGAAACGCCCTCACTTCCCGATGGCTTAAGGCCAACAAGTATGCAGTGCTCATGTGGCAGGAGCCCGTGACCTTCCTGCTTCAGGGAGAGAAGTAGCCAAGAGCCCAGCATGAGAAGAAGGGAGAAAGCCAGAGATGGAGCCTTCTACACCCTCCCCCTTCCCCACTGATCCTCCTGGGCCCTGCCTCGGCTTCACCACCTCATTGTATTTACGGTCTGGCCTTGCCCTTCTCACTCAGTCTAGATACTCCCCAAAACACCACCCTGGCACCCCCAAAAGCCGCAATGTGTATGCTTGCCACTGTAAGGAACACAAAGACCTCTCTCTCACTGTCGTCCACAGATGCATCTTTATTTAGGGCCTTGTCAAACTACAGGCCAACTTGCTTCATTACTGTTGGTTTGTGAGGGAAAAACAACTCAGTGTGGCTTTGGCTCCATGCTAGAAAACAGTACAGGAATTTGTACTGATTTGAGGCAAGAATGTTTCTGCGTATCTCTACGTACCACAGCACTTCCTGACTCTATTACATTCTGAGGCTAAAAGGTCAGTATCTTCCATAGGTCTAGAGTTCTCTGCTATATCGAATATGTACCTCATTGCTCAAAGGTTATAAATCAGAGCAAGGAGCATCACCCTTTACAGGACAGCTTCTGTGCTAGACACCTGCAGACTCCAGTAACAGCCCTTAAGATCGTGTCAACCTGCTCCATGTACTCTTGCAACTTGTTTGATTTAATCTGCTCTGCCCTGGTTGCTTACCAGGGAAATCATACTGATGGCCTCCACAGACACCCCAACAAGAAACACCAACGCTCCATACAGCTTCCATAGCCTCAGAACCCTGGTCATTGGAACGACTTCCTGAATCACAGGTCAGAGGTATGGCCGAGGCCCTCACAATGACTGGGGCCGAGAGTCACAAAAACCCAAAACCAATTCCTGCTCATTCCAGTACACAGGTCTGAACACCACAGTAGCTTCGTGGGGAGGGCCCATGAAGCTATCCAGGGGCCCTGCACTTGTCTGTGCTTGTCTTAATGTTCTGTTGTGGCTGTCCTGAAATTCTTCGTGATTTTACACTGAGAGGCTTGCATTTGCATTTTGCTTGGGTCCTACTAGGTATGCAGCTGGCCAGTCACTTTGAAACATCTAGCAAGTTTGGGAAGCTGTGCCAGAAGGACCAGGGTGTGGTCAAGCCTGCTGCAAAACTGTGAGCTGAGGTGAGAAAGCTGGTTGGCATGGGGTGGGCAGTGAGTACTGCTGGGTGCATGGACTGTAGCAGCCCTCCCAGGATTGAGGGAGAACTAGAATGCCCTCTTAGGAGATACCCTGAGGTACCACTTCTCAGAAAACTCCCCGGATCTTTCTAAAATCCTTAATTATGGGCTTTTGTTCAATTTCGTATTTCCACCCCCACCCCATCTCTAAAGTGTGGCTTACCCCCTTCACAGTGCATGTCTGTAGGGTGGCATTCTGTTTGCTTGATCTGTTCAGCTTGAGCTAAAGAGCGGGTAGATCTCTACTTCAGGCTGTTTCCTAGAGGTCCGAGTGCTTTGGTCTACCGGCTGCAGCTCCAAGGAGTTCAAGCTCTGTTACAACCCTTCAGAATGTCAGAACCAGAGCTAGGTCTGTCTGGGGCCACTCACAGTCTGTGGACACAAACTCCTAGTATATCCCCTAAGAAGCAATCTCAGAAAAACTTTCCAAGTATTTGTCAAAAGAAGTCAGTTAAAGAGGTGGTTTGTATTTTTATGATTAGGTTTGCTAGGTGCGTGGGTGCATTTGTGTGTACTCGTGTGTGTGTGTGTGTGTGTGTGTGTGTGTGTGTGTGTGTGTGTGTGTGTGTATACACAGGCATACTCACACATGTATATACAACTAGAGATCAGGGGTTGAAACTGGGTGTCTTTCTCAGTCACTTTCAACTTTATTTTTTGAAATAGGGTCCCTCATTTAACCTGAAGCCCACTGAGCAGCTACACTAGCTGGCTTTATCAATATAAACTCAGACCCCTATGCTACACAGCAAGGAGTTTACCATTGAGCCATTTCCCACATAACATTGTTTCTTTGAATGCTTCCATAATTGTTCTATAGGCACATGGGATCAAAATTCCTATTAATGTTCTCAGACCTGACAGATAGAAATGGATGGATGCTCCTTACTCATCAGACAGACAGACAGACAGACACACACACACACACACACACACACACACACACACACACTACAACGTACTATATTATATTAGGGCAAGGCAGCTATCAAAAAAGCAATGATCTATGTATTTAGTGGACACAAATATTCCACAGTGCCCTGTTTCTTCCTGCTTGTCACTTTAGACTATCTTAATCCCTGCTCATGGCCTCTCCTCCAGAACCCTGAAATCAGCAGGAAGCAGATATGTTTTATGGGCTATGTGTCACTTAGTGCCGCCTACGCATCCTAATCGGTGATGAAGTAAGGGGGCTGAAGCAATCACCATCAAAGCTGAAGATATGGCTGGTTTGGCTGCTGGTCTGGCCACTCTTGGGAAAGCAAAGTCAGTTGCTTGATTCCTAGTAAAAGGAAGAAAATGTAGCCTAGCAGACTCCATACAAGACCAATGCTAGCACACGGTGGACAGAAAGGGTATCAATAGGCAAAATGAAGGCTTCTCTGAGCTCAGGGGGCTGTGTCTGTCCACAGATGATCCCAAGCACCCTCAACCTGTCTTGTGAAACACTTACTTGCTCAAATAAGAGATGCTGCTTCCCAAACTGGCCCTGGCCCAGACCCTTGCAATCAAAATCGCCTAGTTATTTTCAGATACAAGGCATCTCTGCCTACTCAGAAGACTGGGATAAATGACTGGGCAGTTTATGAACTGAGTGTAACATCTCTAAGGGCACTAAGGTGTTCATGGTACCGGGTGACTGGAAAAAGGCATTGAATCACACAATAAGCATGACCATTCAGCAGCTCCGGTGGCTATTTCACTCACAGTACAAAAGAAAAACTTGAGTGTCAGAGACGGAGGTAGTGATCCCCTGTAGGTGAGTGTGTATCACAGACAGAGCAATGGGGATGGATGGTTCAGGTACCCAGGGACTACTCTCAACAGCATCCTTAGCGTATTCCTAGAACCAGAAAGGAACCAGTTCCATACTGCCCATGTCCACCACTTTCCTAAAATAAGCCAGTTTCTACCAAATACTAATACAAAAACACTACTGAAGAGGTGAAAGTAGTGTAAAGGACCTGACCTGATCAGCTGGTCTTACTGAAGTCCAGTATAAAAAAAAATAATAAAAAATAAAAAACAAATAAATAAATAAATGCATGCATGCCTTCCTACTTCATCACACTATAGCACCCTGATCACTACATATTTGGTACCTGGTCAGCTGGTTTTACTGAGGTCCAGCATAGATAGATAGATGGATAGATGGATGGATAGATGGATGGATGGATGGATGGATGGATGGGTGGGTGGGTGGGTGGATGGATGGATGGATGGATGGATGGATAGAAGGATGGGTGGATGGATGGATAGATAGACAGACAGACAGACAGACAGACAGACAGATAGATAGATAGATAAATGCCTTCCTGCTTCATCACACTATAGCCCTGATCACCACATATTTGGTTCCAATTCATCTTTTAACCCAGGATATTAAGCAAGATGTCGTTTTCTTCAGCTTGTCAGTAACAAATAGATCCAGAGAACCTAGCAACTTTGCTCTAACCAAACCTCCAGGCTCACCACTCTAAGTTAAAGGATGCAATTCTCTCCAGCTTTCTCCTACTCGTGAGGGCAAGGAACTAAGGAGTCCTTATTGATCACTCTAAGAATCCCGATTCAGTAGTCTGATAAAAATGCTCCAATTTGGGATGGCTCAGTGGGTTAAGATATCTGCCACCAAGCCTGACTGCCTATAAGGTCAATCTCTGGGTCCCATAGGATTTGGAAGGAAAGAACCAACTCCACAAAGTTGACCCTCTTACCTCCACATATCTGTCCATCATGAATATAAAAAGGTTTTAATAAAAAATATAAAAAGGAAATTCTCCAATTCAGTTTAGTTTCCCTCCAGACTATCTCCAAATATAGGTATTTTTTTCAAAGAACCTAATGTCTTTACTTTCAAATATCAATATCACACTGTGAAACTGTGATCAAAGCTATAGAAAGAAATCAACTGTCAGAAACCTTCAACTCCTGACCACAAAACCCAACTTCATCCCAAAGTAGGAAAAATCATGCCTGGCCTTTTTTTACTTTTTAGGCTGACTCATTTTCTGCAGTGAGCATGAAGGCAGGATCAGAGAGGCAGAGCACAGGCACACAAGGGAGCACAGCTGAGGGAGCACAGCCCAGGGAGCACAAGCCAAGGGAGCACAGGTACACAGAGCACAGGCAAGGGAGCACAAGCACACAGAGCACAGCTGAGGGAGCACAGCCGAGGGAGGACCACTTGTTAGTTAAGTGACTTTGGGTAAGTTATCTGATCTCCTGAGTTTTGGTTGTTCTCATCTTTAAAAATCAAATTACTTCATCTCCTACCTCACAGGACTGTGGGGAGGACCACAGGTGACACTGTCTACAAACCTCATGACAGCGAACAGCAGTTCCCACACTTACTGCAGAGTGCCTCTTCTCAGTTTTAGTTACCTGTGGACAACTGCTGACCAAAAATGTCAAAAGGAACAGTCCTAGCACTTAACAATTCATACGTTTTAAGTAACTTTCACTATGAAGTTACTATAATTATTTTATTATTCATTAATCTTTTACCTCACTTACAAATTAAAAATATACACAGGTATGTTGATAAGAAAAAATAGTCATTTTCATTTCAGTGAACAGATGGCAGAGCTGAAAGGGTTTCTATAATATTATATGGCCAGTGATATCAAAGAAATTTTTGTTTAAGTACATTTCATGATGTTCACATAACAACCTAAGTGCCCAAAGCTCCTTTCTCAGAACATACTCTGTTGCCAAGCACACATTTGATACAATTGGTGGCTACAGGCACCCACTGGGGGTCTTGGGACACAGTCCTCAGGGAAAGGATGACCACTTTATATCAGTAATTGCTCCATTCATGGTGATCATTTTGTATCTTAGACTTCTCTTCATCCTGAACGTAATCACAGTGGACTCAAAGCTCTAAGAAATGAGAAAGCTCGACTCCATAGTCCTGCTGACCAGACAGCCAAGGAAAGAGAAATGACCTGCAGTCACATAATTCTGCCATGTCCAGTCCATATGCTTTAAAAAAATCATCTAATAGAGTTTTATGTCCCCCCAAGAATCCCTACTGGCATTGCACAAGGTCATGGCCTCATCACCTATCTGGGATACTCTATTTAATCATCTTCAAACTGGGTCAGATGGGTGCAGTCTCCCATCTACAATCCACCTCCCATAAGTCACAGCCAACTCTTTATACACGGAACTGCCTTCAATATGTTCACTGCCTTCTAACTAACAGTACTCATGACAAGCAACTCATAGGTATGTCTTACTGTCTATGTTCCAGCCTCTCACATGCCCAATTCAAATGTGACCCTTCCCACTCAATCAACAGGTTTACTCTGGTCCCTCTCATTAAGTCAATCACTTACTCTTGACCTTGTGTGGCAATCTACCTGCACATCCACAAGTGTGTTAAAGCACTGTGTTTTTGTTTCCCTTCAACTTACCTACATGGCTGTCTCTACAGCTGGGCTGTGAGTTCCATCCTCCCTGCCTTGAGTCCTTAACCTCTTGTCTCTTGGGCCTGAGTTAAACCACACATGCAGTAGGCAGTCCAGAAAGTCTTACTGAATTATTTACTTAATTGGTTAACTGGTTTCAGCAGGCCTCTAATCAAATATACGCTTGGAGAGAAGAAGCAGGACCGGGTCATTAGGCAATTCATTATCACAATATCTTTGATTAGTCAGCTGTCACTCTGGAAAGCCCAGCAAGCTGAAGGTACGCTGAAGGGATACCCAAGACTGGTGGGTGGGAACTAGAGCTGAGAACAGAGGAAGCAACCCCCGTCCACCTGTGCCTGGGGACATGGTTCGTTGCCGAGTCTTCTCTGACCTCTCTCCTTTACCACCTACTTGCTCTCATTACTAATTCTTACTCATTCATTCACTTGCTCAGCAAATGTGATGTGTTAGGTACTTTTCTGACTCAAAATACAGCAGCAGGCCAAATGAAGTCCCTGACTTACATTCTAGTACAGGGCATCTCAGCCTCTGTCTAATGAATCACCCAGGGATCTTGCCCAAAGCAGAAGTAGTGTTGGTAGGTCAGGGGAGGGACTGAGAAACTACCTTTCAAACCCACTCCCCATTGATGCTGATGCTGAGAACATGGCACTCCACTTTCTCTTCACCACGAGGAGGTTCCAGCCAAGAGCACTGGCTCCAAACGTTGGCTGCACACAGGGTCATCTAGAGTTGTAGAAAACACTAATGCCTGGGTCTCTTCCCCCAGAGTCTCTAGTGTAATTTCTGCAGTGTAGTGTGGTATCAAGACTTAAGAGTTCTCCAAGTCATTCCAATGACTACCCGAGGTTGACAACCACTATCCTACTAGGAGGGCAGATAGAAAAAAAAAGAATTTTCCATCCAGTAAGTACTTGGCAGAGAAACGAGGCAAGAAAAGCACAGGAGAGAGCCAGAATGTGTAAGACTTTGTATAAGGAGGTTGAAGAATGCCCTTTTGAGGGGGTACCATTTGAACAGATGCCTGAAACAAAGTTCAACAGCCAGGCAGGTAGTTATTTTAGCTCTATGAACTAGAGCTTGCAGAGGCCCTGAGACCAGAGTGTGCTTGGCATGACACAGTAGAAGGGATTAACACGCAGGTGCAACTAGTGGATGTCCATGGAAACAGAGGCTGACAACTATGTAAAAATAAGTTATCTAGTCTCAATGGAAAAATCTAAGGACACAAAATCTGAAGAACACTGGAGAGCTGGAGGCAGGAAGATCCAAGTCCAAGCCTGGGCTACCAAGTGAGGCTTTGTCTCAAAAATAAATTAATTAATTAATTAAATTAAATAAAAAATTTTAAACAAGCCTGAAGGAGTTTATCACAATGACTTAACTTAAAAAAAAAAAAAAATCCTAACATGGATAATTACCAAACAGAATCAAATCAAGTGTGTACATATATGTTAGGTCACAAGAATTATAAGAGATAAACAACACCATTGCACTTCAGAGGTGAGTGACCAGATCCCAGGAAGGCAGGACCACTTCCTAGGATCACAGATCTACATGCTGTCCAATCTGACTGACTTCGAGATCTGTCTAAGACATTTAACCACCCATGAACTTGTTCTACCTTATACTCCATACACGCCCCCACATCAGGTAGTAAGGAGCAGAGAGCAGGCATTAGAGACAAGAGGAAAGGGGTGGGGGTGGGGTGGGGGCAGGGAAGCAGAGCTAGAGGAAATGCAGACAAGTTGGAGATTGCTGGTCAGCTCCTGATGCCCACACAAGCCAAGAGACAGTGGAATGGATGTTGATTATCATTTCAACCCTGCTAGGCCAAAATACTTTATGGCTGACCCAACACCAGCCAGATGCTTCTATAAAGATACTTTTGTAGGTGCAGGGAATATCAAAATCAACAGATTAACAGATTTGTTTTGTAGTACTAGGAATTAAACCTAGAATACCCAGAGTTCTTGTATATGCTAAGCAAGGGTTCTACAACTTAGTTATACAATTCCAACCCTAACTGGCAACATTACTCTCTGTAATGGGGGCGGGCTGAACCCAATCAGAGGAAGGTCTTGAGAGACAGGGACTTGAGGTTTTCTAAGGGACAAGAAGTCCATCCTTCCAGCTGCTTTTGGACTTGAAGTTACACATTCATGCTTCTCTTACTCTCTAGGTGTCCAATGACACCATGGCATGAGACAATCCTTCAATAACCAACTTCTGTGTCAGTCTATTTCTCCCTCTCTGTATAGGTATATGTACATACCCACAAGCAAAGTATACACACACACACACACACACACACACACACACACACACACACACACACATATGAACGCATAAACTCACCTATCAATCAATTTCAATGTAGGTCACTATTGGTTCTGCTTCTCTGGAGTAGCTAAACTACTCCAGGACACAATGAGGAACAAACAGAATCTATAATTTGATCACAAATCTGGGAGGTTTGTCAAGGCCATGTCTGTACGATGGAATGACCTGAGACCACCTGCAATCACTGGAGCTGACATTTCATCAAAAGTGTCTGGCCAGCTTAAAACACCAATTCTGAGCACATATGGAATGCTTCTTACTGTGCTTATATTCCTTAAAACAGATTAGGTGGATGCAGTGAGCTTGGGGCACAGCAAGGAACATTCTTCACTTTATCTGGGTACCGGGTCTCAAACCTCCACCTCAGGGCTAAACAAAATCCTGTTTTATGAGACTTCGTTGTGGGGCTAGAAAATAATGCTGGGAAATTAACAGTCACAGATGTCACACCGCCAAATATGGGGGAATGCTGGAGATGGCTGGAGCCTTGATGAATTGGCAGAAAGTGGGGGAGGGGACAGCAAAAAGTGATCAGAGATGCAATCCCACCCACAGAGGCTGTGGGGAACAGTTGGGCAACACTATTCATGTCTTCCTCAAAAGTGTTGATCCAGATGCAAGAAAATGACAGAGCACTACGACTCCTAAGGAGTAATCCTCTCCATACATTATTCATGTTTAAGTCACAGGACCCAGGGACGTTGTTCCCCTGCTTAACTAACATCTAAGAACGCTTTAAAGAGGAATGTTCAGAAGTCCAGTGTACAGAGCTGTGTATATCAGCCATGGAAAATGAGGGTACCCAAACACACTCTCCTTAAAAACAACGAGTTGGGGGTTAGAGACATAGATAGCATCTATGTGAGGATGCAGGATGAAAGAACTAGTGTATATGAAGCAGAGTGACTTTCCCTCTGCAATGGGATAGAGAAAACTAACCTCATGGGCAGAGAAGCACCAAAAACTCTACATGTCTGTCGTCACTCCTAAAATAAGCCCCATGCCTACACCAGACTCTCAGATGAGCCTGCAGGAAGAGGGATCTTGCAGCCTGCAGAGTGGTTCTGGGAATGAGATACACGGCAGTAATCTACTTCTGCCCAGACAGAGAATCAGTCAAATGAGTTCACGTGAGAAGCAAGAATAAATACTGGCCCAAATCTATGCTGAAAATCTAGAGAAATGTGGCTGGGAACGAAAAAGAGACAGACTAGTTGAAACTTAACACCGGGCTTGGTTCTTTGGGGACACCAAAATCATCCAAAGGATAGGTAGGCAAAGACCTTTCATGCTACTTGCCCAGATTATCAATTAGTAGTGTTTGCATTGAAGACTGTTACACCTATTTAACATTTACTGTGGTCCTAGTAGAAGAGGATATGCTAAATATTTACCACCCTCCTCATTGGTCCTTGTAAGAGTCAAGAGTGTGTGTGTGTGTGTGTGTGTGTGTGTGTGTGTGTGTGTGTGTGTGGTGTGGGGGGAGTCTTGATATGACCTAAGGGGAGGCTAGTGACCATATCCCCACCCCACAACCATTCTACAGGGGGGGCCCTGTAGAATCTCTACTTGAGGCTCAGGAACTGTGGGTGCCAGCAAATCAGAAAGCACTTTTCAAATAACTAAGACTTTCTAAGAAGAGCAATAATAACCACCAGCAACCTCCACTAGCCTGGATCCTCTAAAAATGCCCTCAGAATACAGGGCCCCAAGGCAACTGACTCATTTTTAAGGACAGCCAAAGTTGGTCTGGAAAAATGGTTGAGCAATTAGGAGCCTATACCGCTGTTGCAGAGAACCTGGGTTTGGTTTCCAGTGCCCCATCAGGCAACTCATAACTGCCTGTAATTCCAGCTCCTTGAGATTTCATGCTTTCCTCCACATGCACCTGTGCTCATGTGCACAGATCCACAAACACATAATTAAAAATAGATTTAATAACCAAACAATAACAGCATTAGCTGATATCTGGAGCCTTTTCCAGCTCCTAACAGGCTTTGAAAGCTTCAGGAGCAGGGACTATGAATTCAAACGTGTTTCTGTAACTCTCCTGCCTTCTGCTCACTACAAAGCGAGATTAATGACAGGGCACCCACCTGTGGTGGTTGTGACACTAACATGAAACAGGTATAGCACCTGGATCAGTGTCTGTCACAAGCTGACACATAATAATACAGCTTGATGGTTGCTTCAACCTTAGGGGACAGGAGTTCAGGGAAGCTCAATGTCTTTCTTAGTGACAAGCAAAGCCCAGGGCTTTACACAGAAGGTGTGGGGTAACAAAGGTAAGAGCAGGCATGGGTGTTGAGAGTGATACGTGTATGCTGCAGTTGGGGAGGCATCTCAGTGACCAAAAGACCCGTGGACTTTCAGAAGGAACAGAACAGTAAGAAAACACAAGTACCCTGGAAGGGAATTTCTGTTATAACTGAAAGTCAAAATTTCTATAGACCAGGCCAGAATTACCCATATGAGCCAATTAACACACAGCAGGCCTCCTAACATAAGAGCATTCTGCCCTTCAAATATGTGATGTGGCATCACCTATGCAGCATGCAGAGAAGGGGCATGCAGTAACCATGTTCATACCAAAGGGATGTAGGTGTGGAGGAGGGAGGAAGGAGAGGAGGAGGAGGAAGAGAAGTGCAGGAAAGGGGATGGGGAGAGGAAGAGATTGAGAACACACAGGAGAAGGGAGTGGGTCCCTATTCTTGTGTGAGGGCTAGCAGGCTGGAGACCCAAGCAAAAGCCAATGCTGCTGCAGTTCAAGTCCCAAGGCCATCAGGGGACAGAATATCCTCTTGTTACTTGAGCTCAGTGTTTTCTTCTGTTCAGGCCTTCAACTGATGGACAAAGCCTGCCCGCACCATAAACCACAGGACTCACTCAAAAATACCTTCACAGAAACACTCATAGTGATGTTTCATCATCCAGCTTGCACCGGCCTAGCCAAGTAGACAAAAATCAACCATCACATATGCTGAGATGTCTCACCTTCTGAGATCTCACACTACAGAAAACTGTGAAATCTTCAATACAAATGTGGATTCTCCTTACAACTTTTTAAAAAGCAGAAAAACAAGGCTGGGGAGGTAGGTTGGTTAGCAAATTGTTTGCCTCACAAGCACGAGAAAGCAGTTCAATCCCCCAAACCAGCATTAAAGTGCCAGGCATGGTGGTGGAGTTTTAATCTCAGCACTAGGGAGGCAGAGGTGTAGCAATGAACTCCAGACCAATGAGAAGCTCTGTCTTATCAATATGAATGAATGAATGAATGAATGAATGAATGAATGAAGAGACAAACAAATAAATGGAGGGAACAGGGTTCCTGATGGCACAAGACTGCCCTCTGACTTCATGCATGCACGTGCATGTGACACACACACACACACACACACACACACACACACACACACACACACTGGAGAGGAGGGAAAAGAGAAAATCTATAAAGTGAAGACAATGGCTATCTGGGGTGGACAGGCAGGAGTAAAATACAGGAACTAGGAACCACTGTTCTTCAGTTGGCTATTAAGTTTGTAAACGTTCATTTCCTCTCTTGCACTGTTACTCACACATTTTCCTGTCAACTATTCTATATAAAATAGACTAAGGGAGAAATCCTGCTTTCAGGCCACATGAGAGAGCCAGCCCAGCCTCTGTGACCATTCCTGAAGAGACATCCTTGATCATACTGTCCACTCTATTATGGGGTGGCAATGCTGGGCGACTTTTTGTGGGCTCGGGCCCGGTCTTCTCAAATGGACTTTAAGCCTCATGTTGCTGTAGTTCCTCACACGTCTCTTTATTCCCTCAGTGTATGGCTGAGCATAAGCAATTTAACAAATGCTCACTGATGGCTGGGAAACAGGGTGGGTGCGGGCATGGATAACAAAAATAAACCAGTGGGAAGGCTCAAATGGCACTGGATTTCAGCCTTGTGAAAGACACAAACAGCTCTAAAATCTGACTCATGGGATCAGAAGCCAGGAAAGATCACAAGTCATTTTTAAAAAGAAATGTCTAGAATAAAGCAACATCCATCTTCCTCAGTGGTGTACTACAAAGGGCCCTGTGTTAGACAAGAGGGGACACACACACACACACACACACACACACCAGGGGGAAAGCCTGGGCCATCTCTGACGTTCAGACTGCAAACTGCCAAAGGCAATAATCTCCCAGGGATGGGCACCATGACCCCAAATCTCCTTAGGAAAAGTTACAGCACCGAGACCCTCCAGCTATGACCTCAAGCTAGTTTTTGATCATTCAGGGGCCTCTCACTGGGTCTGGTCAATATCCTGAAATATAAAAGGAGTCCCCCAAGAGCACAGACGCTGCCTCTCCATCTTCACATCCCCGGTCCACACTCCTGCTATGTTCCTTCATTAGGACTCCCTGGTCCTGAACTTGAGCTGTTTCTACCTGTCCCGTGGCTCCTCGATGTGACTGATGCCAACTCTGGCTAACAGCATTCAAAATGTTCATGTCTTTCAAAGTGCTGGTGTAGTGGTGGGAGTTGCCTCCTAGTTGAAACAAAGGTTACCCTGAAGGGGAGAGTGTTGTTTCTGGTATCTGCTCACAACTGAGATAAGAACAGAATGCTCGTGGGAACAATTTCTTTACTCAGGGAACTTTGGAATCAGGCTGAGAAAATCACGAATATAACTGACCAAGGAAAAAAGAATGGATGCATGTCAAGTGGCAGTCATATAGGAAAAAAGGCAGAAATTAAAACCTGGGGCTGGGGGAGCAGAACAAAGTCCGCAGCTAGGTGTGGAGGCACATCGCTTTAACCTCAGCACTCAGCAGGCACAGGCAAACAATCTCTGTGATGTGAGTTCAAGGCTAGCCTCATCTACATAGTGAGTTCCAGCCATGGTGAGACCTTGTCTCAAAAACAACAACGAAGTATGTAATAATACATGTGTCAAAATGCAACCCATTTCTTTGTTATGTCAATCAAAAAGTTAATGTTAATTTTAAACACACGCCAAATACACACACACACACACACACACACACACACACACACACACAAAAGCTTAAGAGTTAATAACCAGGTTACAGTCCAAATAGGTCAATAACAGCCCTGTGAAGGGAAGTATCAAGTCACTGGCAGAAGAGCAGGCCCAAGTGTCCCCACTCCATGGCCCATGAGCTTTCTGCCATCATGCTCTCTAGGTTACATCACTTGGAGACTTGCAACATACAGAACTTGGAGCCTCAAGAAACAACCAAATCAGAAGGCATAAACTTACACGAAGGAGAGCAGAGGGGTCACCGAGGGGAGAAATTCCTCCCCTGTCCTATGGGAAGGACACTCATTGGAGACAAAAGCATACTGACAGCATCCACTGTCCTACCATAAGGGTCTGCTGCATTGGTACCCATAGCTCCAAAATTGCTCAGTTTGGGTGAATTTCTGTGAAAAACAGTTCTGCACGAGGACAGAATTCTCAGTATCAACCTGGTGTTCAGAACTAGAGGAGACTAGCAGGAACATGAGCTAGCCTCATGCAGACGAAGTAAACAAATCCCACAGTCCAGAAAGTCCTGATTTCACAGACCATGCTCCTCCAGTGCTGAGCTAGGGGGCTCATGGAAAAGCAGGGCTGCCTACCACATGAATCCTACTAATGGGAAATGGATCCATACCTAAGCTGTTCTGTCCCTCCTCCCTTTAAAATACACACACAATGTATTGGTACTGGGGATATGAACACAGGGCTTCTCACAGTCAATGCAGGCACTCCATCATTTTCTTTTTTTAATCTTTAACTTTGAGGCAAGGTCTCACGAAAGTGTCCAGGCTGGTCTTTAACTAGCTCTAGCCCAGGCAGACCAGAAACTTGCAATCCTCCTGCCTCAGCATCCTGTGTAGCTAAAACTACACACCTGCACCAGAATGGCTCACTCACATCTTTCCTTGCTTCTCCCCACACCCTGGTTCCTCCCTTTTAGTAAGGCAAGTACCACTGACCTATACTCCCAGGCCCTCCTGTTTTGTTTCTACTTTTAATTCTGAGATAGCGTATTTCTAAGCTGCAGAGACTGGTGTCAACCTGCTATTCCTCACACTTAAATTCTCCTGGCTTCAGCATCCTGAGTTACTGGTATTACTGGAGTATCCCACCAGGTCTGGCTTCCCCACCCGCACTGACACTGGGGATGGAACCTGGGGCTACATATGCTAGACCACCACCCTACCATTGAGTTATATACCCAGTCCTTTATCCCTTTACTTTTTTTTTTTTTAAGAGACAGGGTCTCACTGAGTTGCCCAGACTGGCCTCCAATGTGTGATCCTCTGCTCCCAGCTATCTGAGTAACTTGGATTACAGAAATGTAGCATCACATCTGGTTCACACTCTATTATTTTTATGACTGCCCATCTGAGAAGCAGGGAATGAGAATTCTTTCTCTCAGCATATCGGTTTCCTCTCTAACCTCATTTCCACTTCTGTTCTTCAAGAATCTGAACTTGAGCACTTCTGTTTACTTTCTTCTGAGTTCCCTGAGGTTAGATTGTTGATGTCTACGCAAGCCAGTGATTAGCATTCTGACTTCAATTCCTTCTTCAGAGTCGGCCAAAGAAGTCCAAGAAGTTGGCCGCAAGCCCCGCCTGGGAACAATAGGCCCTTTCTACCAAATACAGGTTTGTCTTCCTTTTCAAACTCAAAGGAGCTGGTGCTCTGGCACAGAGGGCCACCTGAGGGTACAGACTGTTCATTGTTGAAGCAGAGGGCTCCCCAAACAGGAAAAACCAACCAGCAGGTCACATGGCCAACAAAGTCAAGATGTTAGCCCCAAATTCCATTTATAGAATGTGAAAAGATAAATCTGATGCCCAAACAGCACAGATACAGCCATGAAAGCAATTGTCCTAGAAATACCTGGCGTTGGCCTGGAAGGGCAATGTGGCAACCACACAGGGACTCTCCTGTCCAACCCACCCAATGACTTGAGAAAACTTAAGCATTCAGGTCTTGGAAGGCTCCCTCACCTATCATCTGTCATGTTCACAAAGAATGGCAAGCTGACACCACTGCTTCTCTAGTATCTCCTATGAGGTCACTAGAAAAATCCAGTGCTGGAGCTTAAGCAACAGTTCAATAGGTCAGAGCACCTTCTGTTCAAGCATGAGGAACAGAGTTCAAATCCTTAGCACCCACTAAAAAGCAAGGTGCTGTCACATGCATGCCTGTAACCCCAGTGCTGTGAGGAGCAGAGATAGCAGGATCACTGGGGCTTGCTGGTTGCCAGCCTAGCTCCAACTTCAGTGAGACCCTGTTTCAAAGGGAGTAAGACAGAGTGACAGAGCAGGATACCCAGTGTTCTTCTGCCAAGGGTGCCAAGAACCCCTACATAAATGCACTTACACACAACACACACACACACACACACACACACACACACACACACACACACACACACACACACACACAAAGGGAAGGGAAAGAGGATAAGGCAGGGTTGAGGAAGGAGCCTACCCAGTCCCATCTAGATGAGGCCAGCAGGATCCATGAGGTCAAAAGGCTTGCCCATCACAGCAGCTCAGAGCACATCAAGTTGCTGTTTTACTAAGAGCCAAATAATGAGCCATGAAAGCTAAAGTTCACTACACCAGGCTACTTTTTGGGAATTTTGTCAGCACAGCCCCGTGACAGATAGCCTTGCAAGGAGGTGCAGCTGGGCTCCCTAGAGAAGAGACATGGCATCTCGTCTATTCTGCCCTTCACCAGCTGGGCAACTTAACCTGCCTGTGGGTATTAGCCAGTCTCATGCGTCCAAGGACAGTTGGAATGGCACCCTGTTTTTCTCACACTGTTATCATCGGTAAGGAATGAGATAACCACAGCAAACAGTTCAAATAAAATTTTTTTAAAGCTGCTTTCCAAATGAAAGGCTCTGTTATTTTCATTACTTGGTGGAAGCTGAACCTGGGGACATCAAGAGCCAGGACACAAGGCTGATTGATGCACACTAGCAGAGGGACACTGGCTTCCTAAGAGGCTCTTGGCAGAACCTTTCAGGGGACTTGTGAACCATTGAAATCCAAGGCCCTCTGCATTCCGAAATGACTGAAGCAGACTCTGGCTGCTACACACAATGTCTTCTGAATAAGTCTGTAGGTTCAAGGCTTCTGCTTCTATGTGTTTGAGCTTCCACAGACGTCGATGGCACTTCAATCCTAATGGACATACTCATCCGCAGTCTAGGTGCTCTTGGTGATGAGGGGAGCACAGAGGTGGGGCAGCTTAGTTGGCTGTCCTGATTGCTTCTAATCTTCTAGTGAAATACCCTTCCCATTAGGAGGACCCCTGTGGTCCCAGGCAAGGCTTTCCCTGCAGAGTTCCTTTCACGGGTTGAGGAGGACTGTTTGTTGGTCGGAGAAGTGATGCTGTCCCGCTGTCCTCACTATGCCGTTTTATACTTTTGTTAATGCCAGTATTTCAAGTTGGGTTTCCTAAACTCAGGTATTCTGGGTCCTTAAGTCAAAGATAGCAGGCCCGACCAGTCTAAGTCAGGGTATGCTTTTAGCTACTCGGCCTGAGAAGAACTGAGCAGACCAAAGCACAGGCTGCAACTCCATTATCCCAATGCAGATCATCTAATCTAATGCTGCCCAAAACAATCTGAAGGCTAAGACAGGCAGAGAAGTAAAGGAGCCAGATACTTCACACACACACACACACACACACACACACACACACACACACACACACACACACGGTGGGGGGGGGAGGGGTGATGGGAGAGGGAGAGAGAGTGAGGGAGACAAGGAACTAGAGCCTGGATTAATAAAACTGGAATAACTCAAATTTTGGAGTGCTTTTGGCTTTCCAAACAAACTTCACTCAATAAGAAGCCCTCAAGAGCTACTTCCCAGGTTTACTGTGTCAGAACACGAGTCCTTTTTTCCTCCTGCTTTTATATGACATCATTTATCTTCTGCTTTTGATGTATTCATAGTGTAATGAAGGAACAACAAAAGAGGAGGAAAAGGCCTCCCTTCTTCCTTTCCCTCCCTCCCCCCCCCCCCCCCCCCAAGGCTGCCATGCCCTCTGATGATCATCATTCAGCCACGGGATCTTGGTGGGCCTCTCAGAAGGTGTCACTCATTCATCCGATAACTTCTTGAGACCCTACCATGTCCACCCAATGGGTGATGGAAGGAAGAAACAGAGCAAAGACCTGAAAAGGCCCAGTCTCCACTTTCACAGCACTTGTCTCACAACAGTGACACAGACAGACAAAATACATGCCAGCTATAATAACACCTATGAAGAAACAATGAAAAGCCTAAGACATGGGCTTCAGAAGGAAAGCCTGGAAAGGCTTCGCCTTGGCAAGATAGTTGCCGGCCTGCTAGCCTGCCTTCCTCCTCTCTCTCCGTCTTTTTCCTTTTCAAATGTTTACACATAAACATTTATTTAATTATTACATGCACAAAACAGTGACCTCTCCCTCCTAAAATCTACCTCAAATCTTAAATTGAAGTAACTGTGCAAGCCATCTGTCGGTCCAGGAAACTGTCCAGCACTATCATGTCAACCTCTGAGAATTCCATCTCCAGACATGCCCTGGTGGGCACTAAGGATCATCCAAAAGATCTGCCACAGGCGGCCATGCACTTTCTTTCACTCAGTGCTCCTGGGAAATGGAAACTGAGCAGCCAATCGCAGATGAAAACCTAGCCCCCATATGGAAGCTGATCAGAGTTAAGCGGTGCTCCATATTCTCATTTGGCTTGCCCATATGTATTTTTGATTCTTTTTGTATCAAAGATTATAAAGTCAGCCCATTTACATTTCATTACATTGATTTATCTGTGTGTGAGAGCACACATGCCATGGTGAGCACGTGGGAGGTAGGGGGACAACTGTGGGAGTCAGTTCTTGACTTCCACCCTGAGAGTCTTAGGATTTGAACTCAGGCTGTCAGGCTTGGTGGCAAGCCCCTGAGCCACGGAGCCACCCTGCTGGCCGTACTCAGGCCATAATCTCCCAATTTCTCTAACCTTTTCTTTGAAAACCCACGTTTCAAACGTTGAATTATTTTTATCTCTTGATCTCCTGCTCGTATCCATCTCTGAAACAGTGACTAATACAGCATCACCGTGAGGAGGGGCTGACTAATGCAAGGCTGAGCGGGAAGACTACTTCCCCTGAAACTTCTCTTACTGTTTTCTATAGTCTCAACACTTTCCTCACCTAACACTTAGTCAGGTGATGACTCTTCCGACATCCATGCCCAGTAGTATGCTCCCTTTCTCTGTGTGTACAGGCTCTTCCCTGAGGACTACCTTTTAGAGGTACTCCACTTGTTCTGTTCTGAAGTTCCGAGGTAATCTGACATTTAACAATTGGGACTATACCCTGCATGTGGGCGATCGCTGCAACTGTGTGTGGTTCCTGCTTAGCTTACTATCAAAGCACTTTTCGAAGAACCAAGTAAATTCTTTCCAGACCATTAGCTAGGCCCTAGGAGCTGTGACTTTTGAAGTTCACTCAGCTTTACTCTTGAAAGCCTGGGGGGTTTTATTTTTGTTTTGTTTTGTTTTGTTTTTCCTGTTATTTTGGTTTGCCTTTTTGAGACTGGTTCCCTTATATAGCCCAGGCAGGCCTAGAACTCACCATGTAGCTAAAACTGACTTTGAATTCCTGATCCACCTATCTCAAGTGCCAGGATTACAGATGTTCATCTTGCCCTAATTTGAATTGGAAAGTTTCTATACTTGAATGAAAGTTTTGAGTTCTGTAACTGTCAAGAGATCACAGAAGGCTAGAAATAGAGGGCAGTTCTAACACAGCATGGCTGACTTATTCTAATTAATGATATTCAGCTATTCTATATCACACACACCTTAATAGTTTAGTTGTCCCTTTCTAACTGTAGAGACCACATCACTCAGTACACAGAGTCTTATTACAAACTATCCTTGGGTGCAAACCTGAAGGTAAGAACCTACCCAGCTTGTCTTTTATAAGTTAATTAGCTCTTACCAGTTGGGGTATAATACAGAAAGATCTGATACAGGCTTTGCAAACAACAGAACCCTACATGGAGATAAAAACAATAAGAATTTCAGCACAGAAAATGGCAGCCACATCATGAGTGAAATCCTGTCAGTGACCTCCTTGGTTCAGGCCCTTAGCACCTCTTGCCTAAAAGGTGGCAAGCAATACTACAGCTCCTTTCTTTCCTTCAACCTTGTGCACTGACGAGGCCCATTTCCTCCTACTCCAATCCATCTACATCCCGGAGGTCCAAGTGCATCAATGCAGCGCCATAGTATCTGCCCCATGCCCTCAGGTCCTGAAGCTTCCCACTATTCCCCATCTCTGCTTTCTGCTCACATAGTACAGCTCCTCACAGCCCTCCCAACCAACCGTGTGTTTTCAGTTGTCTGACCTGAGGCCAGTCCTGGAAGGCCATTTGCATCCTTCTCCACCTGGAACACCTTCTCCCCTTTCAGGCTCATTTGATATATGACCTCCTCTTTGAACTTTTCTAAAAACCCCCGTGAGCCTCAGGAGATCATGCAGACCCAATGCCAGCTCTCCTTCAGCACATACCGCCGGGTACTATAGTTAGCACAGTTCACAGCCATCTTTTCCACAAGACGGTGTACTCCTTGGTCATGTGTACCCTTGGTACACAGCAGAAACTCATTTGCTGTGCTCTCAATGTCTCAGCGCCTCTCTACTTGTCCCCTCCCCGCACAAAGAACACAATTCAGGAAGATAGGCCTTAAGGGTCATTCAAGGAAAAGGTCACAGACAGGTCTAAAGGAAAAGACTCACTCTGGCTGTAAAGACTAAAAACACATGAACCTCAGAAGACAATGGCTGGGGGCTGCAAACTTGCTGCTCTTCCAGAGGCCCTGGGTTCATTTTCCAGTACCACATGGCAGCTCCCAATACAATGCCCTCTTCTGGCTCTGCAGGCACCAGGCACTCGCGTGGTACACAGACTTTGTAAAGACAATGGCTGACTTAAAGTGGAATGGATTTCCGGCACACGATACAACATGAGGAATCCTTTCAACATTAACTAGGTGAAAAAAGCCAGTCAAGTGCTTCTTGATTTCACTTAAGGGCGGTATCCGGAATAGTCACAATGCACAAAGACAGAAAGCAGGTATGTGGAGCTGGAGGAGGGAGGGAATGTTGGTATTTAATGAGAACAGCTTCCACTGGAGAAGACAGCCGGTAGTAATGGCTGACAGTAGTGTGACTATACCCAATGCCGCTGGATTATATATTCAAAAGCGGTTGCCAATTTTATGTTGTGTGCATTTTACCACAATTAGTGGGTCAGGACAAAAGCACACAACGGTTGGCAGCCAAAAATAAATGACAAAAGTGGAAATGGGGGTTACGGAAGATAACAATACAGTGGATTTAAGTTTGTTCGCCAGATATTAGACGGGAATAGGGAGGCCTTGATATAGAAGTTATGGAGCTAAGAACTGGAAACTCCATCGTCCACCGAGGGAAAACAAGTATGAGAAAACCACTGAAGTGTTTCTAGTCACTCAGGTCAACTAGCTCAGAGTGTACAGGATCCAGGCCCCATGCCGGGCCCAGAAAGGATTCCAAAACTGATTTAAAATGAGCCGTACTGATGAAGTGGCATGGACTGGAGTTCAGCAAAAGAAACAGAGAGGAGAGAGATGCTCAGCAGCTGAGAGCACTGACTGATGTTCCAGAGGACCCGGGTTCAATTCCCAGGCGTCCAGTGTCTGATCACGCCAGGATAAAAATTTTAAAAAAGAAAAGAAAAGAAAGAAACAGAGGTATAGAACTGGAGAAAGATAACATGGAGTTCGAGAAGGTTTCCCAACCAGCGTGAGTTCTGAGAAGACAAGTTCATGATTGTTAAATGGATGAAGACAAACATCCTGTCTGTACCTTTGAGTCCTCACTAGCAAATGAAGAGAGCAGAGACCTCTCATGCTCGGAGGTCCTTCCAGCTGGAGAACCCTGCCCACTCCATTTTATGACAAAGAGGCTATCCTCGGCTCAGTACTACTGACTTTAGCCTGGAGATGATCCACAAGAATAATCTTTGATCCTCAGGACCGACACACTACAGCTGTCCTTCCTTCCACTCAAGAAAAAGCTCAACAACCAACAAATCTAGTCTGTGTTTATTTGTCCCCTGTACTTAAAGACATCTTATATGTCTCTCAAGATCCACATACAGATGGCTTTCCAGGTTAGGAAAATTAAGTAAGCAAAAATTCTGCCATTCCCACATTATTCATGTTTTATGAAATAAGAAGATGATTATTGCCTAATTAAAAGAAATGAATATTTTAAATGAGGCCAAAGTTGTATTCTATTAACTGTGGGGAACTCACATGTAGATGCCGCAAACGTCTTCAGGGAGGGTCTTTCACTTTATTGTTATTGAGATGGGCTCTTGCTTTGTAGCCCTGGCTGGCATGGCACTTGCTGGCATCCCCCTGTTTCAGCCTCTTAAGTGTTAGCATTGCAACCATACCCACTACACCCAGCCCATTTTACCTTTTTTTTTTTCAGTTTGTTCTACGTCATCAGATGCTAGCCTTTCATTTTACTAATGTACTTTTAAAGGGGTAGCCTGTTAGAATTAGCCATTGGTGATGCAGTGGCTGGGGTATCTGAGAAAAGAAAGGAACAGTGTGGAAGCTGACTAGCACCAGGTCATAATGGAAAAGCCCTCAAATGGCTCTATCTACTTAGTAATAATACCTAATGCGGGGGCTGTACAGAGAACAGGAGTAAATATCAACCGGCTTGTGTTGGAAATCTTTAGAAAATGTTTGTTTTGCTATCAATCAGCTCTGTGTGTGTGTGGGGGGGGGGTTGTTTTGCTTTCTGAGACAGCCTTGCTCTATATAACTTAGGCTGGCCTCAAAGAACAACACTGCCTTTGCCTTCTGGATGCTGAGGTTACAGATGTCAACTCACATTCTTCTTCTGATACTAGATACTTTGCAACATCAGACATTTCATTTGGCAGTTTGGAATCTTGGTTCTCCCTACTAGATAATGGGAGGAAGTTGAGGTCATGTCTATAAGGAAGTTTGAGCTATAAGAAGACACAACCCACCCCCCCCCCCCCCACCTCCCCCCACCACGGGCACTTCTGCAGGAACCAGCCCTGTACTGTAGGGTGCCTATGTTGGAAGGTCCATATGGATAAGAAACTGCAGGCAACTTCCAGTTAACAGCTAAAGGGAAAATGATGCCCAGTGCTGGGGAGACAGTCACTCAGGAAAGCACTTACTGTAGAAGCATGAAGACAGGACCGTGATCCCCAGCACAAATATGAAAAGCTAGGCATGGCTGTGAGCCATCGCTGGGAAGGAAGAGACAAGAAGATACCTGGGCTCGCTGGCCAGGCAATCTAGTCTATTTGGTGAGTTCCTGAACAGCAGGTGCCCCTCTCAAAAAACAAAGTGGACAGCTCCCAAGGAACAACACTTGAGGATGGCCTCTGGCTTCCATGAGCTCCTACATATATGCACTTACATATACACACACACCACACACACCCACACACACACCACAGAGACAGACAGACAGACAGAGAAATAAAAAGAAATATAATCTTCTGTCCTAAAACCACAAGGCACTAGATTCCTCTAATGAAACCAAGTTCTTTGCCAGTCCAGCCTCAGATGAGACCACAGCCCCAGCTGCCACATTAACAGCTTTGTGAAATCTTACACAGATGACCACAGAAACCAAAATAAAAACACACTGCTTTGACCGATTTCTGGTAACTTGTTATGTATGTGTGTGCTACAATAGAAAACTCACACTGGTACAGATGTTCAGAATTCAGGCAGATACAGCATGTATGAAGCACACACTTCTATGACTTACTACTGCTCTCGCAGAGTTAGCCTCATGGGAGCAGTGTGCCAGGAAAGGGAACTCAGGACAGTTACTCAGGACTTGATAGTAAAAATACTCTCCTCACTAATGGAATATAGAAATATCAGTGTTTTGTATGTCACCAAACAAGAAACAACCAGGTGTTCTGGTTTTCGTTTTGTTTTCAATTTCTTTTCAAATCAGGTAAGTTGGTCTTTCTGAGCGCCAAATCAGGCAAGAGACTTGGTCAAAGTCCAAATTCTCTTGCCAAATTGCATTACCTTGCAGGCATGACAAGAACTCACTTGGAACTTAGGGAAAGGTTCACAAATCTCATGCCTTGCTTGGACAGCCAGTGCGCATTAAATACATGCACCCAAATCAGGAGACTGGAACACCTTCAGTTAATATGTGGGCTCTGGGGCTGGTGGGACAGGCTTAGTGGTACACACCTATAACCCCAGCACTGGGGGCTGGAGCCCAGAAGATTCCTAGGGGTCACTGGCCAGCCAGTCTAGCCAAAAATTAAGGTGTACAGCAATAGAGGAAGACTCACAAAGTTGACCTCTGACCTCCATGTGAGCATGCATGGCGTATACACACACACAGATGTAGGTTCTAAGTTCATTTTCTACTGAGTGTCTTATTTTCCTGCTCCTCTCACAGACAAGATCCAATAGACCATTTGCTCAACACACTCCCAGTAACATCTTCCCAGGTACCTGTGTGTCTCCCCTGAAACCATTACCCTGAGATTCTTCTTAAATAGTCTGTGGTCTTCTAAACATTTTCCAGCAAGCCCGGGAATTTAAAGAATAATGCAGCTCTGGTCCTGTCCTCTAATCGCAGCAGAGGAACTAAGAGGCTCACTGACGGCAAACAACAGGCTCGGGTTTGCAGTGGGGCCTCCGAGCTTTTCGGCAGTTTCCTGACACGAAGTGTTTCTGTCTTTCCCTCTCTTTCATGCACTCATCAGCCGCCTGCAGCCGGCACTAAGGGTGCTCAGCCAGGGAAGCGTTTCTAAGAAGGAGCAGCTATGAATGGAGGTGTGCTCAAGTAGCTCCTGTGTGTCTCACTGCTGGTATGACATCCATGACCCTAACAAGTCTCTGCCATTGTACCCAATGCCTAGGAAATTTCAGCAGACTCACAGTAATAAATAAAGCACTGGCCCCACTGCCTCAGCCACGAGTCCAACATTGCTCACTGCGCATTCACCAGCAGAGGCCTGGGATGAAAAGACAGCAATGGAAACATGGTCACTTAAATGCATCAAACATTTGCAACAGTGGAGCCTGCAATTCCTTTATTAACTCATGTCAACCTACCTAAATACACTGAATATTAATCTGTGCCAGCTACCTAATAGAAGCGAAACAATGACGCAAGAAATAGTCACTGTTCTCAAGTTTACAGTCTAGTAAGGAGGCTAAACACTTAAGAATTATAAGGACTGAGAATCTTTACTGAGCATCTACTATGTGCTGGGCTGATTATAGACCAAGTGACAGATGAAGTCTTTATTAGGTAGCACTATGAGTCCCTACTTACTCACAAGCGAACCAAAGCACAGGTTCTCTGTCTTTAACTTTCTATACTAATAGGAAACGAGTATTAAAAAAAGACAAAAAACAAAACCTAAATCAATGTCAGGGTGACATGTGATACACACCAAAAGCCAAACCAAAACAAAAACCCCCTTTGCACATCTGAGTCACTCATCCCTGGGAATTTCCCGGTGCTGTGGTCTGCCATTTCTCAACCTCAGCTTGGCCTATGCAATCCCAGAACTTTGGAGATAGGATGGAGACAGGAGGATCACAAGTTCAAGGTTGGCTTCAGCTACATTGTAAATTTTAAGCAAACCTGGGCTATGTGAGATTGTATTTCAAAACAAAGAAATAAACAAAACTAATTTCTTTCTTTCTGTCTGGTTCACCTGTCTTGTGTTAGTCTAACCTGCATGGCCCCCAGTAGGAAAACCTGAGATGAGCAGTAAAAAAACATTTTGTTTTCTTCTACTTTATCACATCACTCTCGTGACCTCGGGCCTTCAGGGTCACCATCTCTGAAGTGAAGGAGTTGGATGCTGGATTACAAGGCCATCGAGGGTCTTCTAACTGGACGTCCCAAGAACTGATGGCTAGGAAGAAGAAAGATGACATCATCAAGACGGAAAAAGCCAACCAAACACATCAGGTGCTGATGAACATGACACTCCAAAGCTCTCTGAAGCCACAAGTAGGGTGCTGACAAGAGGAACAGCTAGAACCCCCTTCCCCCGCCAAGCAATTGTTCAAGATGTCCCTGGGTCTCCAGCACTGGAGGAAGAGTGAGGAGGGGAAAGGGAAGCCATGAGAACTTACATTCCACTAGACAGCCAGATGATGTCATGAAGGTGATCGCTGCAACTGCCTGAGGATCTGCCTCCATGTGTCACAGAATCCATCAGATGTGACAAAACTAAGAAGACATCCTTTCCTGAACTCTATTTATTTGTTTGTTTGTTTGTTTGTTTTTTCGAGACAGGGTTTCTCTGTGTAGCTTTGCATCTTTCCTGAAACTCACTTTGGTATCTATCCCAGGCTGGCCTTGAACTCACAGAGATCTGCCTGGCTCTGCCTCCCGAGGGCTAGGATTAAAGGCGTGCGCCACCACTGCCTGGCATCTTACTGAACTCTAAAAATGCTAAGTTACATTAGACAGAGGCATCCCCAGTTCAATTCCTTTAAAATCTGCTCAAATCAAATTGACTTTTCTTAGCATTTTTTGCCAGCTGGGGCTAGATTTGATAACACCATCAAAAAGATGGCCAGCACCATCTTAAATCTGACATACACAAAAATGCCAGAAAATTAAATGCTTTAGTATCTTTTCACAGATTTGAATAAAACTATGATACAGAAGTCACAGAGATTACACACACCAAGTGACCTGTGACCAAATCCAACGTTTTTTTGTTGTTGTTTTGTTTTGTTTTTAAATCACACATCAACCTAAGAAAAGCAGAGCAGAGTGATAATCTGAAACATAATGAGTGCAGAGTCCAATTATCTCCCAGCTCCTTAAAGACAGGGAAAAAACAGCCTTTCCACAGAGAGGGGAGAGACCATCTTACTCAATGTGCCAGCAGTAACATGTCTTAGAGAGAGAGAAAGAGATGGGACAAACCGACTGTGCGTGTGGAAAAGCAATTACAACTGTGCAGTGCTAAAAACACAAAAGAGGGGACCAGGATGCAACCAACGGGGCGGCAGCCAGGTGGACAACGAGGTTTAGCTAAGAAGTTCTGTGGGGATGGAGTTCTTTTAAGTTGTGTTCTGAGTGAGGGACAGCCTTCTTCAGGCAGAGGTGTCCCCTCCATCACTGCATGTCATCCTCCTACTTCACCTCTGAACGAATCAGCAGGAAGACCCACAGAACACTACTGAGGACGGTCTGTTGGTTTTTAGATCCAAGTAGCACATCTTAGTGGGTGAACATTTCATTAAGAAAGGAAATCTGGGTCCCCAATTCAAATAACTCCATAAAAAGCTATTATGAAATATTTAATATGCATTACATCTCACATAACCTTCCTAATCACCCAATGTGAAAGCTAGGTATTATCAGTGACCCATTTTAAAAATGAGGAACCTGTACAAGCTAACATACTGCAAAGAAAGGGGTTCAAGTACGGGGCTACAAGACTTTAGGGCCACGTGTTCTTAACCTCAGTCTATGAAGGTGCAAGAATACAAACAAATGAGATATCTAATAAGACAGACCTAAAATAAAGACCTCCAAAAAATAACACTATAGTGTACCGTGACATAATACAATGCATTTCTCTACAATTATCCGTTTCAATAAAAATTTTATTTGGTACAACTCCATCCTATCTTCCCCAGTGTGTGTTCACATTGCAGAGGCTGTAAAAGATCTTCAGTTAGAGGGAGAATTGGCCACAGAGGACTGGCTGTTTTCTCTGCAAAGAGAGACTCCTGCTGTCCATCAGGCCTCCCTAGTCCTCGTCCCTGAAATCACCGCTCCCTCTGCTAACCGTAGAGCATACGAGAACAGATGGTCAGAGATGCATGTGGGTGAGGAAACCATCCCTCAGCCCCCAAGTGTTTTCGTCACTAGAAAGCAAATAGATAGAAGCAGCTGGGGACAGAGAGAATGAAGAAAGGGTGCTGGGTCTAAAGGACTCCAGAAACGGGCAGCAGAACCTCCCCAGCACGTGCTGCTGCTCCCCTAGCCTTGGGGTCATCTCAGCCTAATCTCTGAGGAGAAAACCACTTCTCCATGAACATGGAGTATTCCTGAATCCTACAGGGTCCAAACAGATGGGCTGATAAGGACCAGAGGGCACTGGTATTTTCCCCTGCTCCGGCATGGACCAGACCTGCCCTAGTAGTAGGAACCACACAGAAGGAAAGTGTATGAGGATGATCCTGAGCAACACAGACCTAAAAATCAAGTTATAAAATAGACATCGGAAATGGGTAAAAATGACTTTGGTCTACCTATCCCCAAACTGAAGAGACACAGACTCACGCATGCCATCGGAATCACATTAGCTTAACTGCATGTGGTATATTCTACTCAAAGCTAATCATTTGCTGTAGCCTAGGTGTGCTGTGCTCCCCTGCCTCTTATGTCTCTAAAATGATCCACCTCACCTGCCTCCCTTATCTGTCTGTGAGCTCACACGCCTACAAAGATCAGATCTCATCCTAACATCCTATTCCCTCTAGCAAGTCTTCCCTCTCAATGACTGAAGGGGTAGGGCCACACCATGACAAACTCTCCATTGGAACGGACCCTCTTCTGACTGGATCAAAGGGAGTTTGCTGGGTCTGGAAAGCGAACTCAGCAGTTAAGCACACACATCATTCTCCAGAGAACCAGAGTTTTGTTCTCAGCACCCACGTCAGGTGAGCCACCTGTAACTCCAGTTCTAGGGGCTCCAGTACCTTCTTCTGGACTCTGTAGGCATCTGCACTCACATATGCACAATATTTACACAGAGACATACATATATGCACAATTAAAAAGAACATAAATCTTTTTAAAGAAAGGAGTGTTTGTTTGTTGAGTGTGGGTCTCAAGCAGCCCAGGTTGGTTTTGAATTCCTGATCTCCCTAAGTTGGTCAGCCAAGTTCTGGGATCACAAACATGTACCATCATGCACAGCTCAGCTCATATAAGGGCAGGAAGCCAGTCTTATTAAGACGGTGTCTGACTACTTCACAGATACTAAGTAAAATAATGCAAAGAACTGCTATTTCACAGGAAGAACAAAAAGGATCTGTCGTACAAGGAATATAGCTTTAGGTTCAAGGACTTTAACATCAGGTGACATCAACAAGCAATGATGCCACCGAAATCCTGTTTAAAATAAGCACTTGCTGTATACCCACAGCTGTTTTCTGAACACCGAAGAGGTCTGGGAATTGGAGAGAAGAAACAGGACTAGATGAGACAGTCTCGTCAACAACGTTCACACACTTCTTCACACCAAACTGAACTAAGTACTACAGATCTGTCTTTGCTGTGCTTCCCACAAATGCCACCTGCAGTACAGTATTACATCTGCTTTCCAATGAAGCAGTAACGCGTACAAAAAGGTCTCCTATATGGACACATCAACACATGTGCACATATGAATATATTTATAGCAAACCTGTTTACAACAGTGAGAACCTACTACCAAGCTGAATGCCCATTAACAAGAAACTGAATGAATAAACTGAGCAACTGAGCATGCTCACAGACACAGTGGTGCAAACAGATCAGTAAGTGAGCTCTAGTGATGGGAAGCAACCAAGATGAACTTAACAGCTTAAAAAAAACATGTGGAGTTTAGGAGATTATATACGGCCTGTTGCAATTTTTATAAAATGTGAGGACAACTAAAATTAAATATATATTATACATGCCTTTTTATGTAGATGTTCTATATTTTCGAATTGCCCATTTTGGGACCATAGATAATGGGAAAAAATGTATGAGTGGGAGGGGAGAAGAGAGAGAGCGGAAAGAGAGGAGAGAAATTGTGTAGGAGTCACATGTTCACCTTCGGATGATGAGGGAAGGTGTGAGAACAGCACCCCGTGGTCAGATCGAAGTTATTATCAAAAGCCTAGCTTGCTTTGGGGGTTGGGGGAAACCTATGTGCCACCCAAACAGTGTTCATGCCACCCAATTTGATGTTACTAGAAGGCACAGCCTCTAGAGAGTGAGTCATGAGGGAGCAATCTTCATGGAAGGCATTTGTACTCTTTTAAAACAAGACAGGAGGGAGCCCTCCCCAACTGGCAGTGTGAGGACACAGGACTAAGGGAGTAGTCTGTGGCCCAGAGGAGGGAGGGCCCTGGCCAGCATGCCAGACTTCTAACCTTCTGAAGGCAGAGAAATGCATTCTGCTATCTATATGACACCTCACTTATGACTGCCAGGGCGGCTGGAACTGACTGAAAAGTTGCTTGATGCATTTACACAAGTAAAACTATGAAGTAAGAATTACCACTAATCCAATACTTTATGGAAAGCCCAATATTAAAAACAAATTTAAAGAATATTGTAACATGTTGTCTCTCTATATACAAATATATGTCCTACCATTAATATATATATTTATATCCATCCTTTCATGAACTAATTTACTCACTAGCCTGTGCCTAGATGATGACCAGTTGAAAGGGGACTAAATCCATGTACTCTATAACCCCCTCAGTCCACAAAGCTGTCTCTTTCTTGCAGAGGACCCTGAGCTTAGGATGGCACCAAACACACCTCAGCTGCCTCTGCATCACAGCGCACTCAGGGCCCAGCCTTAATCTCATTCCTGAATGTGCTGATACCTCCCAAATGGCACCATAAACCTGGCCTGTGATGACACTGTATATTCGAGGCTCCTTGTAAGACCATCTCCCTGCGCTTATGCCTGTGAGGAAATCAATCAGTCCTACCTTCTCAGGGAGGTACACTCAAGAGAGGAGCTTACACAGTGGGCCCTGGAGAGAAGGTATGAGCAGATGTCAGAAAAAAATCAAGACGATGAAGGGAGAGATTCCAGTTGTCCCAGGGGAGAGCAGATGATATGGAGAAAACATACCATGTGGTGGAACAGGAGAAAGACAGTGCCAGGAAGACCCAGTGCCTTCCAGAGGCTGCTGGTCCTCCAAACAGTCATCAAATCAACGCCCCTAACATGAAAGCTCAGGGGATGACACTTAATTTTCCTCTTAGAAAAAGGTGAAACGTTAGAACCAGGAAAGCAAACTGTAGCCTTGCCTGTAATTTTGCTTGTCGGTGTATAGTGAACATTTCTGTTAGGATGGCAACAAATAATCACGTTTTTCTCCTGATGAGATCCAAGATAAACTAGCCAGGGTTTAAAATATGTCCAGATACAATAGTGTATACCTGGAATCCTATTACTCTGGAAGGGGCCAGTTGCAAGCCAGGCTGGCATACTTAATGAGGCCTTATGTCAAGAAACTACTGGTTCATTACTATAAACAAAATTTAAAAGCAGAAAATGGGACCAGCAAAACAGTAAAAGCACTTGCTGTGCAAACCTGATGACATCAGTTGGATCCGCCTAAGAAAGGCAGAAGTGTGGCAGTGCTCACCTAAAATCCCAACACACATAACTAATACTAACAAGAAAGAGCCTGCCTCAAAGACAACAGGGAAGGAGAAAACCAACTCAAGACGGATGTCCTCTGAGGTACACGCGCACACGCACACGCATGCACGCACACACAAAGCACGCTGGACACATAACAATAACAAATAAAGTAATTCTTAAAGCAATAAAAGCCATTTGGTTCCCTTAACTATTCCAGACATGCCTCAGGAGGCCTCTGCACTTCAGTGCTGCCCACCTCGGCCTGGATCTCTAACTCCAAGCAGCCCCTTCCTCTACTGATTCTGGCTTCTACAGAGATTCTCCTCACAACATAAAGCTTTTGGAGAAGCAAGGCACTGTCCTTGTTTGCCTCGAGAACACAAAGGCTCCCCTCTACTTGCACACTTGATGTGCCTCACAATCCCAGAGACTCGTGCACTGTCTCTGACTACCTGAGTCCTGGGCCTGAGTCCTAGCATATAATCTTGATGAGATCTTGCCAAAACATTTTTCTTCATCACGTATTTTCTTTGTCTCAAAAGAGAAATCGATGTAGCAACTAACCTTTGTTCCTTGTCTTTCTCATACCTCCAGGAGCCCTGTGTCATTTAATATTGAATGGTTGGCTTCTTTGAGCTTACACACTGATTTGGGGCTTGTACTGAAATTAGGAAGTAATCACCATGAAGTAGAAAATGGTGGCAACATACCTAACCTTTCCCTAAACACAGTCTTCATTAGTTGAGAAAGGTCCTTCTAATTAGCCCCTGGGGACTAACAAGAGACCTGTTAGAAAAACTGAGGCCACCACTCTCCCAGAAGGGTCTCACATGTCACCATCCTTCTAGATTCCTACGGTTGCCCTGAAATGTGATTTTTGTTTTTAAACATCAAATCTGGAGAGCCCTGAAAGGGACACTATGCAGTTTTACCCTGTGTTGCTCACGGCAGCTTCTGCAACAGAACCCTTAGCTCCCGAGAGTTAGGTAGCAGGAAGCCCCAGTCACCAGGGGGACAATGAGCCCCTACTTCCTTGGTCACTGAGATCTGGGAGCAACTGACCCTACAGGGCCCAGGGAGCAAGAGCAAACAGGACAGAGTGGGAATGACTAGAAAGCAAGCCCTAACCCTAATGGCTGCCACACAGCACACTGTAACATCTGTCCCCTGGGGCAGTCGTGGTATTTCCTTTCCAATTTCATTCACTGGTTCTTCAACTACATACTGGACCAAGTCCACGTGTCCTCAGCCACACTGGGGCTCTTTAAATGTGTCCCTGAAACCTTTCCTTCCGATGTCTCTCTGGACACCACAGCCTCTTCAGGGTGTGGTTGCTCTCTGGTAAAGCTCCCCTTTGGTCAAACCTTGCTAGGCTTCTTTGGCATTGATAAGATGATAGCTCTGGAGTCAAGCACCCAGGACCTGACAGTGGCTCCAGCATCCCCGTGGTGTGCTCGTTAGCCATGTGTGGTTTCAGAGCTATAAAACAGGAGTCCTAGAAATGCCTATTTTGCATGGCTGATGCGTTACCACACAAAACGAGTGAGCACGTACAGAACGTGTGATCACTACTTGGCATTTGGCAAACTCTTAAAAGCCGTTGTTGCTATTTGCTACTCTCCTAACTTGTGATGAACCCTCTACCTCTTTTAAATTCCTTCAGTTTTCCACACTGATCCCCACGCCACTGTGTACTATTACTTACCTTATACATAGTGCCTTAACTCAACCAGGCTGCAAGTTCCTTCAAGGTGAGGACTATAGCTGACCTGCTTTCCTTTGTCTACAATATTTCAAAGTGTCTAAATGCAGGAACACATATGATCACGCTCTCACACAATAGCAAGGATGCCCTCCTTTGTCCAAAAGTGTCTCGTTCAGATTCACTTAATTTAATGAGTTCTACTTAAGAATCTTGGCTAAAGGAATTCATTATTCAGGGGTATGTGTGCCTTTTCTTCCTTTCTCTCTCTTTCTCTCTCTCTCTCTCTCTCTCTCTCTCTCTCTCTCTCTCTCTCTCTCTCTCGTCACGTGGGGTCTGCTGGCACACACCTGCAACGCTAGCATTTGAGAGGTAAAAAACCAGAAGGATGAAGGCCAGACTAGGGTAGATGTGAGTTCTAGACTAGTCTTGGCTTCAGAACTAGACCGTGACTCAGTAAGTCATTGGCAAGCAAATTTAAATTTTAAGAAGTATGGGGTGTCCAGATGCTTCGTCAGGTAAAAGCATTCGCTGCCACACCTGAAAAACTGAGTTCAATCACACACTGGAAGGAAGAACTCACAAGAAGTCGTCCTTTGACCTCTATATACACATCCCCCAGCCCCCTTCCCTCCACACACTAAATAAATGCAATTATTTTCATAAGTACCAGAGGCACCGAGAATCAAGGCAGACTAAGCTGTTGATAAGCAATCCATGGATCCCACACAGCCTCTGACAAATCAAGGTGTGAAAACGATCTCACTTGTGACAGTTGCAGAGGTTCCGAAGAGAGACAGGGTGAATTCCTGGCAGGCAGACAGAAGTAGTGATCTGGTCTGCCCTCAAAGCTTAGGTCACAGAGGAGCCGAGATGACAAACACAAAGTGAACCCTCTGGAAGGTTCCATCCCACCTGCCGGGAAGAAAACCCTACTGTGCCCGGCAAATGGACACAAGAACACTGAGGCTGCTAGGGCACAGAGACACATGAGGAAGAACCATAGCTGCATCAATTACAAAACCCAGAGTCCTAACAGATAACAAGCACAAGGGAATTAAACTCTGGGTTAAATTCAGCGACGAATACTAAATCTGAAGACTTTCTTGTGAATTGAAAAATATGACAATCAACAAAAGGTTCCACTATGGCCTCCATGAAAAGTCTGCAAATGTTCAGTCTGACTGTGGCTGGCTGTGTTTGGAGAAGGGCTGAGAAGGCTCCGTGTATATAAGGGCTCTTTCTTTCACATTCGTCTTCCAGTGCTAGGAGACAAAGGCTGGGATCATCCACTTCGTTCAATAATATGAACATAATACCACATTTCATCTTTATTTCACGAAGGATTAAGACAAGAATCTACTGCGATTTATTGCATTTAAATTAGATTTGATAAGGACCAGCTTTTCTGTGTACCCTTCCTTTTCTATTTTTTTGAGACAGGGTTTCCCTGTGTAGCTTTGCACCTCTTCCTGGAGCTCACTTGGTAGCCCAGGCTGTCCTCGAACTCACAGAGATCTGCCTGGCTCTGCCTCCCGAGTACCCTCCCTTTTCTTCATTACCAGAGATAAATTCACAAGGGTATGAAAATGCAGAGTTGGTTTTGGACATTTACTTCCTACTTCCTGGTTCTCACCCAGAGAAGAAGTATTAAAAGTCATGAGAAAGGGGGGAATGTCACTTTTACCCAGAAAGAATCAGGAAGTGCCCCAAATTCCAAGAAGGAAGCTGCCCTGAGGAACTAGGCTTTCTTCTCAGACAGATGAGGGATGTGTCCTAAGGACTTGGTATCTTACAAAGGGCCTCCTAGATTTTCAGTTTCTTTGTTCTTATTATTATTCTGAAGTGTCGATATATCGATACAGAAGTCAACCATGAATTAGCACAAAGAACAAGATGCGGGGGTGGCAGTCCTCTCTGCATTGATGAGGAGAAAAGTTCGCAGGGACAAATGGCAGTCCCAACTCTGTACAGGCAAGCTGCCACCTCCTCGGCTGACCTCAGCTCCTATGTCACCTCCTTGGAACCTCTCGGACCACACTACCTAGAAGAGCAGCATCCGTGTCCAGGGTCACACTTATACGACCCAGTGTGTTTCTCTGAGAGCCCTGAGCACTAACAAATTCTTTTAATTTCACTTATCTTTGTGTGTGAGTTGAAACTTAGGGACTATATTTACTGGCTGAATCCTCTGTGCTGTCTACATACTACCTTCGAACTCTAGGTAGTCATTAGATAATATGAAGAAATTACTGTTAGCTTTGTTAGGTGTAATAATGGCATTTTGTTTGTTTTTAAAGGATGCTAAGGACGTATTTAAGTGTTTATAGGTGGAATTACAAGGGATTTATATAGTACTATAAAATAACAGGTTGGTGGAGGGATGCAGAGTGTGGAAGGACACAGGGCAGGATTAGTCATGTACTGCTAACTGTCAAAGCTGAGTGATGCCAGGCGGTGGTGGCACATGCCTTTAATCCCAGCACTCGGGAGCCAGAGGCAGGTGGATCTCTGTGAGTTCGAGGCCAGCCTGGTCTACAGAGCAAGATCCAGGAAAGGCGCAAAGCTACAAAGAGAAACCCTGTCTCGAAAAAACAAAAAAAAACAAAAAAAAAAACAAAACAAAACAAAACAAAAAAAAACTGAGTGATGAGTGGATAAAATGTTCTATTATTCCTACTGCCTTTGAATTTATGTGGAAATTTCTATTAAACATTTTAAACCCAAATGGTAAAATGAAAGTATTTCTCAAGATGGAAAAACTTCATAAGCAAAATATCAGAGGGACAAAAAAAAAAAAAAAAAAAAAGGATTTTAAAATTGACTAAAACTACATGTTTGGGCCAGGAAGATGGCTCCGTGGTAAAAAGCAACATGCCATACAATCCTGACTACCTGATTTTAATCCATGGTACCCACATAAAAAAGGCTGGATGTGGTAGCTGGTGTGTGTGATCTTAGTCCTAGCATCCCTACTATGAGAGAGAAGACAGGCAGAGGCAGCAGGCAGCTCTTGTGTGCAGTAGAGGAGCAGAAACAGTATGAGACCCTGCCTCAAAAACAACCAGAAGGGGACATGACGCACAGGAGAGGGTGGGGGGGCAGGGAGGGGTGAGATTACTAATATAATTGTTTATGAAGTGGAAGGGGACAGTTCTGTTCATGAAATTTGTTCTCTCCTCCAAAAGCAAACACAAGGGTAAAAATTCACTAATTAATTCACTCATTCTCTCCCTCCTCTCTCTCTCACACACATAAAATACACACACACACACACTGAATAAATCTTTTATTAAAAAATAATAAATGAAACTAGATGCTCACTTGACCTATCAAATAGCAACAAGTCAAACCCACCACAGAATGAGACAGATTGTTAGAACTAATCCATTTTGCTGCTAAAGGATCCATGTTGTCACCTGTAGTTACTTTCTAGCTGTTAAAAGAGCTCCAGGGACATAGGATGTTTTCACTGATGTTGTATAAACAAGGTCATTTTGCATTAACAGAAGCATAGGTAAAATTAATTTGCCACATCATTCCTCAGCCTCCCTGCATCCTGATACCCATAAACTGCTTCTGACTCAGCTGGCAATGTCGGTGACAGATGCCTGTCTTTTCCTCTATCCATGTGGCAATGTGCACCCATTGAATTCATTATCAATTCACTCCAGAAGAGCCTGTTTCAAGCGAGAAAGTTTGAGGACACTAAGAAGTTACGGTACGAGACAGAATCCTGCAAGAGAAAAGGTGGCAGAAGAGACGGGATAACAACTCGTTAGGGAATGTTTCTTGGGGCAATCTGTTTCTGAGTTTACTGTTTCTGAGTTTATAGTCTAGTGACATTTCTAGGAAAACAAACTCTAAATTCGGGCCCACAGTCTGCTCTAAGTTTCCTGAGATACAAGAGGGACAGAAAGTAAGAGTAACATTTAAAAAGAAGTCGAGATAGGCATCTTCCCTTCCTCTTTCCAGCCTTGGACCATGAACTAACAGGAAGTCATGGATCGAGGGGGATGGACATCACCGCCTATAACTGGTCACAGTTGTTTTTGGGGGTGGGGGGGTCACAAAAAAGACTGGGTAAATCCACTTACTAAAAAGAACAAGTTTACACTTTTTCTATTAATTGAATTATACTTTAAAAGAAAACAATTAGCCAATACGCTGAATGTGTAAACAAAAAAATATGCAGCAAAGACTTGCTCATTGTCCTGTGACCTGAGGTCCTTAGCCTGTGGGCAGCAATGAGCACAATGGTCAGAAAGTTCCATTCCTACCTCCTGGTTTTCTGTAGCATCCCACAGAGGTCACAGGACTTTGTGATACACAACGACAGTAACAAAAACAAGAACCCCAGAAGAAAACAGCATGACATTTTAGAAAGTATAAATAGCTACCTTTAACTTTGTCAATGTTTGCTGAAAAGCTACAGAAGACAAATCATTCGTATAAGTGAGAAAAAATAAAGTAATAAAGCAGGACCACGTATGCCACTCAGTATTAAAAGCTAAATAAAACTTACCGTGAAAAGCAAGCATGCCCACTAGGCTAGGGAGTCTTCCAGCTGCTCTGGAAGCCGGATGGTGATAAATGGCTATATTCAACCTCTACCTACATGGTAGGGACACCGGTTCTATCTTTAATAGAAAGGAATTCGTTTTCACAAGATGCAGGAAGTATCGATCCTGCTAGGCCTCTCTTTGCCAACGCCACCAGGAAGCTCTGACCAGACTTCAGTGGCTTTAAAGCACCCGATTTCCCAAACATCTACCTCAGGGTCCAAAAGTAACAGTTGCTGTTGTTTGCTTTGTGTTTCTGCAGTGCTGGGGATCGAACCCAGAGCCTCAAGAATGCTTGCAAGTGTTCTAATGTTCGGCTGCATCCCCAGGCCTCAAAGAGGTTAAAGAACAGTAAGTAAGGAGCAGAAGGAACAGAGACTATTGGAGACAAGCCTAGGATCTAAGTTCTTAAGGGGAATGAGTTCCATCCGTGGGTAGAACTGCTTGCTCCAGGTGTGAGAGTACAGATGTGATCAAAGTACAGGGGAAGCAGACCAATCAACGCCACTGGGGAAATAAATGCTCTAATCAGGTTCCAAGCAGATGTCTTTGCTGCAGGAAGGTGAGACGGGGACCGACTATCATTTTAACAAGCACGTTGCTGTGGGCTCTCCCTTACACACGTCCTCAATGGAGGGAATTAATCACTGGCTGCAGGAAAATCAACCGGGAGTACTCCCAACCCTGACGGAACATGCAATATGGACCATGGGGGGATGAAGCTGGAGGCTGTACCAAGGGAGGGAAAGGTTCTTAGCCAACAATCAAAGAAGCAAAAACTCTCAACTTCCAGAAGAAGCTTGGAAAAGGGGGGGCTTGTGGGGGAGACAAAACACTTGTCAGGCGTGGTGGTTCATGATTATAACCCCAGAATTTGGAAGGCTGAGGCAGACAGACTCCTATGAAACGGAGGCCAGTGGACTACTGAATTCCATATGTACCTGTTGTGGTACACACACAAATATACAGACATGTGACTAAAGAAGAAGTAGGGAGATGGGTTGAAGATGTAGCTTAATTCATAGAGTACTTGCCTAGAATGCACACGGCTCTGGGCTTAAGCCACAGTACTACATAAACTGGGCATGGAAGTGAACACCCCTAATCCTAGCACTGAGCCAGTGGAGGCAAGAGAATCAGAAGTTCAGTGTCATCCTTAGGCACATACTGAGTTCAAGGCCAGCTTGGGCTACATGAGACCCTGTCTCAAAATGAAACAAAAACAAAAAATCCAATAATAGTAAATAGTATGTAAGTTGGTTTTGGGTTTATTATTGGTAAGCTTGAATAAGTGGATTGATTGTCTCTTAAGACATAAGTCCTTTAATTTTATAATAACTCTAGTAGTATAGGATATTTTGAATCATCATTGAGAGGACCTGAATGTTCCTTGGAAGAAGGGTATGGAAGATTGAAACTTCACCCACATCCTTTCGGAGGTCAAAATGCCCTTACAGCTAGCTAGGCTCATCCTCAACTTTACCAACAAACTTGAAGACCCTGGGAAATATCTTAACCTAGGGCACAGCTGGCCATGATTCCCAGCCATGCTAGTAGCACTGCACTATAATGCCAGAGAAATACAAAGATATTTATATGCTCAGAAGGGTATCACAGTGAGGAGGTATGTATTAACACTAACAATGTCAGAATGATGGAGGCTAGCAGAAGTGTGATCACTGGAACCCAGAACAAGTGCCTTAGTTTGCTTTCTATTGCAGTGATGAAACACTAACCAACTTGAGGAGCAAAGAGTTCATTTGGCTCTCAGTTTACAGTCCAATCATTTGAGTCCATCTTTCAGAGAAGTCAAGGCAGGAACTCTAAGCAGAACTTGACTCAAGTGGGCAAGAACCTGAAGGCAGAAACTAAAACAGAGGCCGTGGAGAAACCACTGCTAACTGGCTTTTTTATACACCCCAGGACCACGTGCCTAGGAATGGTACCACTCACAGTGAGTCAGACTGTCCCACATCAATCATCAATCAAGAAACTGCCCCACAGACAGGCCTACAGGCCAATTGATGGGACATTTTCTCAGTGGAGGTTCTCTCTTCTCAAATGGCACTGGCTTGTGTCAAGTTGACAAAAAAATTAAAACAAACAAACAAAAAAACACCCAATACAACAGTCAGGTCTGGGTGTAAGACCTATCTGTTGCTCTTGCTCTGATGGGTGGCCTGGGAAAGACACAAAGCAACAGACATTACAGACTCTTTCTAAATGTGCCATTTCCCTATGGGAAGTGAAAAGAGAGTGACAAGAATAAATACAGTCAGGTCCCTCGGTGGCCCCATTTTAAAAAGTGCTTATTTATAGTCTGGAGAAGCATCGAGGTCATTTGCTATGCTATATGTGAACTTGGGAGCAAGTCTGTCGAGAAGGGTAGAAAGATGACCGTCTCCTAGTGTGGGGATCGAAGTAGGAAAAGAGAATCCATGGGAAGAAGAAAGCAAGCTTTCCTAAGAAATCTCATTCTTCCTCATTACTACCTGCCTTCACTCGTTCATAAAGTATAAAGAACCTACTCTAACAAGAACACTACACAGCTGAGCCCACAACTATCCGCCTTACCTTTATTTCAATAGAGTCAAAGACTTGAGTAAGGAACCACTGATCTTTAACCCCGATCTCTTCCTAAAAGACCCTTTCCTTCACTCAGATTGTGTTAAAGATCTTACACTTACACACACACACACACACACACACACACACACACACACACAGACACAGAGAGAGAGAGAGAGAGAGAGAGAGAGAGAGAGAGAGAGAGACCATTTTTCACTCAGATGATAGTATCTATGATGGTTAATTTTGCATATACTCGTCTCGATTATGAGGTTCCTATTATTTTAGAATGCATCCCTAAGGCTGTAATCTTAACATCTGAAGCTGTGAACTCAGGAGGGATGCCCTTTCTAGTAAGGATGGGCATCAACCAGTCCCTTGAGGCTTAGAAAACATGAAGCAGAAAAAGGAGAATTCATCAGTTATAGCCTTTTTCCTTCCTGTTCCCCAGTTTGAGCTGGGATACCTCATCTTATCTGCTACAGCCCCAGGAACTCTAGTAACCAGGCCTTCAGACCATGACGGAATTATGCAACTGGATTTCCTGGGGCTCCTGCCTATAGACAGCAGAAGATCATAGGACATACTCCCTGCTATCATCCTCCATAGTCATGTGAGTCAGTACACCATAATTAATTGATTAATACATCCATAAAAATCTACTGGTTCTTTCTCAGGAGAACTCCAAAACAATGATGTGTACCATTCTTTTCACATGAACAACAAGATATTGTCATAACAGAAAAAGCAACCCCAAGATAATGAGAAACAATTCTCTCAACAAGTGCACAGAAAACCAGGAAGAAGGTACCACCATATGAACTGCAGAAACAGACATAAAACAACTCCCATGAGTTTTGATCACTATTAAAACCATGACCTGACTGTACTGAGCTCCAGATTAAACACATGTACATCTTCCCTGCCCTGAACAGATTTTATTACCTGGGGTAGTTGATCAGTAGCCATCACCAAAAGTCATCACAATGATATTAAGACTAGAATTGGGTATGCCAGGATCTCCTTTGACCTCAAGGACATCAAAACACACTTCCTATTGTGTTCGTTTTCTTGAGTGAGAATCCTTGTATAACAACATCACAGGTATAGTACTTGGCCACTCCAAATCCTTGTTGGTTAACTGAACAGCGAGTGCACAATGCACACTGGCATAGGTAATGGATGCCTGCAGAAAGGAGGAAAACACCACAGCAGAAACCACAGGAGGGGACATCTACCTCACCAGAGGTCAGGTAGGGCTGAAGCAACTGCCCTGAAGTAGACAGAGGTACCTGTCAGGGAGAATTTGGTGGAAGTTCTTAGCCTAGACTCATTAGTGCTCCCATACTCATTTTGCAGTAAAGAAACAGGAAGTCCCAAGAAAGGAGAAGTCTTCTCAAGAAGTTAAATGATTTATCTGAGAGCAAATGGCACTAGCTCGACCATGTTACACAGCCAGCCTCTTAAATCAGAGGACCCATGACTTCCCTTTGTGCGATGGTTAATCCTGACCATGCTCAGAAACACCAAGGAGGTCTAAATACACCTCCAGGTGCATCTGTGAGTGTGTCATCTAGGAAGGATCAACTTGAAGAGAAAACCCACCCTGGACACAGGCAGCAACATCCCATAGGCTGCAGGTCCTGATGGAATGAAAAGGGAAAATGGAAGCAGCTAGCCCAGCTTTCTCTCTCTCTGCTTCCTGGCTACAGCAATCCACGCTGCTCTGCCCTGTCACACAATTCCTACTATGACAGACTGACACCTCTGAAACCCCAGGCCCAAGGGAATGCTTCTTCCCTTGGGCTGTTTATGTCAAGTATCTGTCACAGTGACAAGAAGCTCTCTAACACATGCTGGTAATTTCAATACCTAGCATATCACAGGAATTCCTTGAGTGTCTGGCCAATTAATCTGCATCACTAGACTACTTTACACAGCCCATGTTCTTTTAGCTACACTCTAGTCCACAAAGCAAGAAAGGTTCGGAATGACAGCCATGTATCTGCTTAAGAAACAGGTCTGGTCTGTGTAGGGTGTCACAATAGGCCAAAGGCAGCATGGATGCAGAAGTGCCCATATGGACATTTGTAGTTATGTGTGTATCCAAAGATGTATATGTTCAACTACTCAGAGCCAGGAAGTAACTTAAGAGTTTTAGTTCTGGTTCTATGCAGATTTACAATTACAGGCAGAGAGAGGGAGCGATGAGAAGGGAAGACAAAAGAGGAGGAGAAAAGAGAGAAAAGGTTCAGCCCGAGCCAGACTCATCCATCTTCCTCCCCTTTTCAGAGGCAGCAGCCAGAATTGATCTGTGATCTGTTTCCGACTTACAAAACCCTGCCGAGAGCCACAGTGTGCTTGCAGCGGGGAGCAAACGGTAAGACAGACCCTCCTTTAGCTAATCTGCTCAGGACTTAACAATAAGAAAAACTTGGTTTAAGAACCACATCACTACCTCTCATGCACAACTCAAGTTTCTAGATTCACAACGGAAAATATAAAGCTATACACTGCTTTCTCTGCAGAAGCAAACTTGTAACAGCATCACTGCAGCTGGCCGCGCTGCAGACAGGCTTTACCCTCACAAACAGCTGGGCTTGTGGGCTGGTAAGAGGGCCTGAGACAGCATCAGCCTCAGAGCCACACATAGCTATAATTTTGTCCATATCCTCTTTTATTTTACTTGAGTGGGTGGAGTGGTGTGTATGTGTGTGCACACACACATGCGTATATGTGTGCACACATAGGAGTGGGGCTGTGTGCCATTGCATACATCTGGAAGTCAGAGGACAACTCTGTGGAATTGGCTTTTTCCATCCTCCTTTACATGGGTTCAGGTCATGAGGATTGCTGCACCTTTACCCAATCAGCCATAACACCAGCCCCCATAATTTGTCTTAGACCCCTTCTTTCAACAAATATTTATGAAACATCAGTTTTATGTCCAATTTTGTGGTTATAAGCCCCAAAGCAAAAGGAGTCTTGTCCTTACGTGGTGGGCTTACGTGAAGGAATGTATGTAAAGTACTAACAAGAGAATGTGCTACAAGTTTCAAACTGGGTGCTATGGACAGCATGTAAGAAGGGCATCTTAGCCAGGTACAGTGATGCATGTTCGTCCATCAGTACAAACTCAGGAAGCTGAGTCAGAAGGATGGTGAGTTCATGTCTAGCCTGGACTATACAGGGAAACTAGCTTCTCCAAAAGTTCAAGACATGCCTGGGCTATAGCATAGTCTGAAACTAGACTAGGCAACATAGCAAGATAATGTCTCAAAATAAAAAGTGATAAGGGACAGCGGAAGAGGACTAGAGATATTGCTCAGTGGCAGAGTGCTTGCTCAGCACATGCAAAGCCCTAGGTTCAATCCTCAGTACCATAAAAAAGGGGGAGGGAAGTACAGACACCTCTCACACAGGAACTCTAGAGCAGACAGACCCTCGGGAGATCAGACCTAGAGACGGATAGTCATTTGAGAGAAGAAAGGACAGAACTGCTTCACAGAGCAGCTCATGCACATCCCAGGAGAGGATGGTCTTCTTGGAATGCTATGGAGCTGGCATGGGCAAAGGCAGTCCAAGGGAAAGAGATGAAAAACAGGGCCAGAGAGGTGAGGAGAAAAGTATGAGGCTGAGCAGCCTGTCCAGGCTTTTACCTGAGTGCACAAGGGAGTGAGAACAGCCAGCAAGCAGTCTGGGATGCAGTGATGCCCTGGGTTAGGGAGGGGGTGTTTCTCTGTTGAGACTAGACTGAGAAAAAAAACCTAAGGTTCATGTGCCGTCTCATTACTATCCAAGAACTGTCTGCTGCCACCTCCAAAGGCGTCACCCAGGCGGAGACCATTTCCAAACTAACAAGGAAAGTGATATGAACAGCGGCTCATAGATTGCTGAGAAAACATAAGGCCAAGAATGGGAACCTGCAACTTGCCTCAGTGGTGTGTGCTTACCTGTAGTGTCTCATGTAATTATTTCTAGGTGCCTACAGGTCCTCTGTAACTACTCTACGGGGGAAAAAATCCAACCCTTATTTTAAATTAACACTTCGTTAGCCATAGACTACATAGACATGACAGAGTAGCTAACTAGAGAGATACATCATGAAGTGTAAAAGAACTGGCATGTGTAGATAGCCTACCTTCCGCGACACACAATTCTTCACATGTGTATTACCACAGCTAAAGGACGGTCAGGGTCCCCTTTTCTTTCCTTTACTCCTATACTTTACAAGGGACGACAAAGGGTGTCTCCACAAGTCTTCAAATATTTTCTGGGAAATTCTGAAGGCAGTGTATAAACACTTGAGAGATACATATGTTCAGGGCCATATGAATATCTTATTTAGGAAAAAAAAAAATCCCAGGGCTGGGGAAATAGTCCCATGGGTAAAGTGACCACTTCATAAGCAAGAGCACCTGAGTTCAGATCCCCAGTATCCAAAGAAAAGCTGGGCATGGTAGTACACATCTGAAAGCCAGTGCTGGGAAGGGGGGCCAGGCAGATCTTAGGGACTCACCAGCCAGTCTAGCTCCAGTTCTGTGAGAGACCTTGTTCAAAAAAAAAAAAATCAGAAAGAAAGAAAAAGAGACTTGACATTTGCCCCTGGTACCCACACATACATATACTGAGTATACTGAGTGTTCCTCTAAAACACTCCAACACACACACACACACACACACACACACACACACCCCTATAAGCTACACAATCAACCTCCCCCTCTGCCTTATTGTTCATGCTGCTTGGGATGATAAACTTTCACAGGTTGAAGAATGAGGTCCAGTCCATCTGTTTCTGCTGCATATACAGCTGCTTACAAATATGTACACACAAAAGGCTTAGCTGGTCCCATGAGCTGATGGAGGGCCAGCGGTGCCTATCCAAACCACGACAAATGAAGTATCTCCAATAAATGGTGACTGGAGGGTGTAACCATCATTAGGAAAGCAAGAATTTGGTTGATTCCGAAACAGGTAAAGCCTCATAAGCATCAGGCACCTCTTCTCCTTGAGGTCCCTTCCACCTCATGCCCAGAACATGCTTTCCTTGGAAAGAAGGGCAGAAAACAGCTGTTTCTCAGACGCAAGACTGAACAATTAGGTCACGATGGGGAAAACACCAAAAACAAACCTACAAAATCCCCCAGGCTCTGACCACACTGCAGTTAGGAAGGGTCATGACTGGGCTGAACAGAGGCTATTCTCAGTGTCTTTTTGCATAGCCTGACAGCCAGAGACACATTCTGTTCTCTTTGGAGGTAGACCTCTGAGGAAAGACTCTACCTTAGTGGTGATGAATTCTAGTTGAAACTGTGTGAAAAGAAATGCAGTTGTATTTTAACTTTAAAAGACAGAACTTCCCTTCCTAGGTCACAGGCTGGCCACAGGCTCCCCGGCTCAGAATCTCTGCCTTCCCTCTTGCTCCACACATCCATCTGAACATCCTCTGGCAGTTTATTACCACTGTGCCCCTCAGCTTGTGGAATTCACGAGCAAGGACTTCTCAAAAACTCAGGCAGAACAGGAAGGAAGCAAGCGATCTGGCCACGCGCACGGGCTGCTCTTTATTGTTGGCTGAGTTCCGTGCATTGTGTTTGCTGGGGTGGTCTGCCTGTCCCCAAGGTATAGGCTGACTGATATGTCAAGTGTGCATCACTCTATGTACCTCAGAGAAAGGCAGTGAGAAGGCCATTCCTTCTAAGACCCACACGAGCAGAAGACACCTGCTTGGAGCCAACTCCACAACCCACCTGAGCCCTGTCAGTCTTTGTCTGTCCCTTCAGCTCCACTCAGAACAGCATTTGCAAACTGGGACTGAGCTCAGCTGGACGGAAGTAAAGAAAACATCGACTCTAACAAGGGTCACCAGCATCATCAGCCAAGATCAAACACAGGCCCACTGGCTCCCCACTCCCCAAGAAAATGTTACCCATGAGATAAGCTCCCTTAAACAGGAAAAAACTACTGTTTATGGACTTACAACTACACCATTTGGAAGGACGAGTTTCCTAAAGGAATGCATCCACCCAGACAGCACAGTTACTCTAGTCAGTACTCACTCCAAGGATACGTCACATATGAACTCGGAATGACTTTTTGAAGTTCAAAGTGTAGGCCTGATTCTATCGCCTTTTCTTTCTTTCTTCCTTCTTTCCTTCCTTCCTTCCTTCCTTCCTTTCTTTCTTTTTTGAGCTGAGGATCGAACCCAGGGCCTTGTGCTTGCTAGGCAAGCGCTCTACCGCTGAGCTCCATCCCCACCCTCTATCGCTTTTTTAGTATAAAGCCTCTCTCTTCCAGTCTCCCTTTGTTTTGGTTCCCTTTTGTTGCTGTGACAAAGCGCCCTGTTATAAAGCAACTTAGGAGAGAAGGGGTTTATTTTAGCTCACAATTCCAGGATGCTCGGAAGCCATGGCAACGGGAGCTTGGGATCACTGGTACATCACAACCACAGTCAAAAACAGAGCTCAGCAAGCTTTCTCTCCGCCCTTACACGGTCCTGGGCCTAAAACCAGGTGACGGTGCCACCCACTTTCAGGGTGGGTCTTCCAAAATCACATAAGATGATCAAGACAGAGACAGTCTCAACCTGACCTAGGTAATACCTCACTGAAAGTAGTGACTCCAGGTTGCATCAAGCTGACCACTAGCTGCTTTCCCCTCTCTTCTAGAACCCCACTAGGCCACTGGAGTTGCAGTTTCTTTTCCCAGAAGTGACTGCCTTCTGAAACCCAGCCTTTCTTCTATTCCAGCCTGCATCACTTCTCTCCTGCAGCAGCCCACTCACCACAGTCTTCTCATTTTCTTCCTCATGGACATCCCCAGACTGTTTCCTAGCCGAAAAAACTCATCTCACATCCTGCCACCAAATCCCCTCCTCCTCCAGCACACCCACCTGCTCTGTGAGCTGCCCCTTCCGCAGTCTGGATGACACCCTCATTCACACACCCTCAGAACACCACAGTTTGGCACCACCGGGCCACAGATGGCCCGCCGCAGCAATGGCAACTAAACACCCAGCCCCACTGAACTGCTCTCCCTCTCTCTTCCTTCTGTCACTGAATGCTCAAGTTCAAGGTTAAGAAGACGTGACAAGATTCTCAGAGTCTAGAGAGTCATCCAGTGACAAGGCTGAGGGTTTTGTGCACCATGCGGTCTTCCCACAAAAGTCAGATGGCAATTACTGTCGCTCCAGGTATTTAGGGCAAGGTTTCCCACACTGCAATAGCTCTAGACTTTTCCAGTGTACTATTTACCGCCTTCCTTTGCTCAACCTGGGGACACTGTGCTGCAAATCAGAAGTGATGCATGGTTGTGTGGTTCTTTTTTTGAAGACTTGGTACCTGGACAACAGCAAGCATTTCACACCAGTGGCCCCACTATTATTAACATGCAGTGGGGCGCAGTGAGATTTCAATAAGGTATCTGTCTGCTACAGAGTCCGTAGTTTATGGGCTCTACTGCTTATAATCTCCTAAAGTCTCTTTAGCTCTGCATTTTGGTGAAGAGCACTGTATAATATACGCAGGCTTTGTTTCACACCATTAACAGAGGACAATTGTATTAGCCATATGAGTCTGAGTTCCCATGCTACTTAATTGCTACGCTTTGTGCTAACGAACTTCGAAGGGGGGCTGGCAAGAGCGTAGATCACCTTCATGTACAGATATTTGTGGTTTTATTTTTCCTTCTGCCAGCTTGCCTCTCTGTTTCAATTGCTTACCATCTGCCTTTGAACAATCTAAGTGCGAGCAGATAGATTTTATTTGGAGGATGAAATGGTTTGGGCTCATCCTAAAAAAGCATTTTCATATACTGGTGTTCAGGGCATTTTCTGCTTAATAGGATCGAGGCGATACTTCAGTTTAGTTGGAAGTTGGTTTCTTCCCATAGTCAGAATACACTATTAAAAAGCCTCATGATCACATTTATCAGTGGAAGGAACAGGATAGTCATCAGGTCAGAACTTTTATGTCACCCTAACATGAGCCTTGAATAGCCCACAGCAGTGTGGGTGGCAGGGCAAAGGAGTGAATGCTGTATAGACACTATAACACTATATTTCCTAGTTCACCATCTTTTAAGTTTAAAAGAAAGGCTGAAACGTGTGGCTTCCTTCATATGACCAATAAACACTAGTTGGAATGCAGGTATGTTCATTCAGGTCACCAAGAAGAGTCATATGATCTGTATCATCTCCACACCTGGGAAGCTGAAGCAGGAATGTTTGAAGCAAGCCTGGGCCTCAAAAAAGGGGAGCGGGGAGGAAGGAGAAGAAAGGTAACATGGTTTAAAATGATCTATAATTCTGAAATCACAATTCCAATTAAAGACTACTGAATCACAAATCAATGAACTGGCCACATCAGCAAACATGGGTTCTAGTTCTGACAAGGTAATTGTGCCATGGAACCCTACACACATCAACTGACTGAGCTGTTTGGGCATTGGTTTGAAATTCCTCAAAACTCAGCTGCAAATGCCTAAGTCCTGATACTCCAGTACTTATGAACACTTAGCAGTCGGAACTGATTAGACAGATGTCACCAAGCTACTTGTGGACCATCCTTCACCACTGGGGCAGAAAGCCCAAAGCACTCTACAGCAAACCCTAGGACTCAACAGAGGTGAAGTACATGGGTTGTCACACTGGTCCCCTTATAAAAAACTCCTAGGCAATGCCCTTCAGAAACAGTTACACTGGAACCCCAATTTCTTTTGAAACAGGGTCTCACTATGCCTGGCTGCTCTGGAACCACCTGAGTAGATTTGGCCTCTAGCTTACAATCATCCACCTGCTCCTGCCTTCTGAGTGATGGAATTACATCATGGGGCCTGACTTGGAACTCCAGTTTCCTACCCCTGGTCAAACACCTCTGGTCTCCCAAGTCTAGGCTGGTGAGTCCTTCCTGCTCCAGAGTTGCTGCAGAGGCTGGCTAAAACTGCTCTGCACATCCTTCCCCCCCACCCCAACCTCTTTTAATATGTCTCTCTCCTATGAAAGAGAAAGCTCCAATGTCATTATCGTTTTGGTTAGTTCCATCACTTCTTAGGAGCAAGACAGATAAAGAAGAAACAACAAAACCTCTCTATCCCTGCCCACCCGTACGTATATCTACTTAAAGAAATACGTAAGACAGAGCTTGGTAGTATATGCCTTTAATCCCAGCACTCGGGAGGCTGTCAGGAGGCTCTCTGTGTGTTCAAGGCCAGCCTGGTCTACATCTTGACTTCCAGGACAGCCAAAACTACATAGAGATACCCTGCCCCCATAAATAAACAAACAAACACATAAATAAATAAAGTAAGCAAATAAATACATAAAAACTACTCGTGGTTTTAATAAAACAGTAGTGGTTCTTTATTATAAATGAGTAGACTCCAGAAAGGAATGTTTTAAAAACCCTACATGGCAAATTTCAAAGTGTAAAGCTTACAGAAATTGCCACCGGCTACACAGGATAATTCATCTACTCATTTTAGTGTCTGTCAAGGATTATTTCTCATTCACCACAGGGAACTCATATGTATCTGTCCTGGTCTGAAAACTGATCCTAAAGGCCATCTCCCTGGAATGGCAGAACGCTGCAGTGGAAGAGGACTGGAGTGAATTTACTCCACCTCCTCCCACCTGCTGAGAACAGGGCAGACTGCAACCTCACAATGAGCAATGAAGGGTCAAAGAACATGGCCACCTCAGGAAAAGTGTGACTGCGGAAGTTCCGTGCCAGAATGCAGTTTTACTACTTAAAGTCCAGCCAGCACACATTTATAGAACGAGGAGGGGTTGGGGATTTAGCTCAGTGGTAGAGTGCTTGCTTGCCTAGCAAGCACGAGGCCCTGGGTTCGGTCCTCAGCTCTGGCAAAAAAAAAAAAAAAAAAAAAAAAAAAAAACCACGAGGAAAGTACAGTTCCTATTAGACTAATACCACACAGTAAAGCATCATAAACATTAAGTTTCTAATTAATTTAATTAATTAGTATGGTGGTGAAGCTCAGTGGTTAACACCTGCCTACCATGTTCAGGGTCCAAAATTTGATCCCAAGCACCTGAGGTAAAAGAACCATACAAAGTAGGGATTTGTGGTGCGAGCCTGAAATCCTAAAGCAGTCAGGAGGCAGAGGCAGGAAGAATGCAGCTGAGCTATATACCAAGTCCTAGACTAGCCAGGGACACAAGGTAACACCTTGTCTTAAGACAAAAACAAAACACATGAACACTTAGAAATGATTAGTTCTGGACATTACAATGAGTTCCCAGGGCTATTATTTGGAAGACAGGTACAGGAGTTAAACTGGGTTTCTCATCCAAACCAAGAGTCACATGACAGAGTCAACTGCAAAGAAAAGTAACTCATAAACTGTCACTCTAAAAATAAATAAAAAAAAAAATCACATAAACTTTTCTCAATTATGGTAAGTTTAGAGTTTTTATGGTATTAATAGTTGCCCCTAAAATCTACACTATTTCTGAAAGGCACACTTGATACACAATGCTCCTAATTATGTCCACTTATCAAAGTCTAGCAATCAAACTTGAATGAACAGGAAGACTGATGAACCCTCTCTTCTATGGGGGTACATCAGTTCATCAGGAAAGAGAAAGCAGAAGGCATGAAATGAACACAGGAGGGATGAGGTCATTTCCAAAGGGGTGTAACTGAGGCAGAGCCCTCCAAGTACAGAGGGACAAGATGGTAGGACAGTAAGTGAATGGCCCCTGGGACAGGAGGCCCCAGAGTGCTGCAGATGCCCATTCTGGAAAAACCCATGTTGGCACCCTATCCTTTGAAAAGTTACTGGCCAGATGTGATGTGACAGAGGTTGATGGTGTCTGTGAGGGGAGAATGAATGAATGCATGATGCAATGCAGGAGAAACAAAGTCACTTTGTACTAACAAAGACAGGAAAGGCTGCAGCAGGTAGGGAACATGAGAGGTGGTTCCTGAGAGGTGCAGGGAGTGAAGGGCTGAAGGGGGAGGAGGAAGGGAACAAGGAGAGTTGGGGAACTGCATGGTAAAAGCTAATAATAGAGCCAGAAGGAAGTGCTGCACTCTGGGAGATAGATTCGAAGGAAGGCTGTGGCGGCCTGGGAATCACTGGTAATTATCCCACTGCACAAGAGGCTCCTTAGCCAGGGCCTGATACAAAACAGAAAAGCCCCTGCCTTCTCCCTCAGCAACTTTTAGACCAGACTTCCCAGCCACTTAGAAAGACAAATCTGAGGTTGCCAACTGCGGGGCATAAGGTGAGAGGATCACCCTGGTATCTGTGAAAATATACTGATGTTCTAGACACGCATGAGCTTGATGTGGTATAAGTGCAGGCAGGGTAGGCAAGTATGGAAACATCTTAAAGATGTTTACCGTGTGTGTGTGTGTGTGTGTGTGTGTGTGTGTGTGTGTGTGTGTGTGTGTTTCTACCAGAGGTAGCACACCTGGCTCGGCTATTATGCAGTGATATGATGGGGGGGGGGGGGGCAATTATTTCCTGATCTGATTCTGCCCTGAGGCAGGAGGCTTAAGTGTCCTGAAGCTTGCTGCAAAAGAAAGACAAACACACTAACTACCTTCTCAACACCAGCCAGAGGGCATAAAGGGAGGAAATTCATGGAAGACCCTTTGGCCTGGTGGCGATTTGGTAACTGATGTCTGGCAGTTACTGCTGGCACTGAGGCTGAAGGAAGGGAGGGAAAGAAGAAGAACAATCAAGAAGCCCTTCACACATCATAAATACAGATTTAACTTTTGCTGGAATGAGGAGACAGGAGGGTGGTCCTCCCATAGTGGCACAGGACACTTGATATTCCATTTATATTCAATGGCTGATTATAAACAGGGTCCAACCAAGCCAAAGAAAGGGGTCTTACCAAACAGATGTCACCTGCACAACCTAAATATAATATATATACATATACCATATATGTGTATGTATGTATGTATGTATGTGTGTGTGTATATATATATTATATATACACACACACATACATATATTGTATATATTCCATATATACGAAAACAGAACAGAGGCTATCCTCCCCAGCAAGAGCGGGGAGAAGAACTGATGGGGACTGGGGGGGGGGGGACGGACTCAAGCAAGAGCAAAGTACAATGATATATATGAGTGCAAATTCTCACAATAAAACCTATTAAACTAGCCGGGCAGTGCTGGCACATGCCTGTAATCCCAGCACTCGGGAGGCAGAGGCAGGCGGATCTCTGTGAGTTTGAAGCCAGCCTGGGCTACAGAGTGAGTTCCAGGAAAGGTGCCAAAGTTACACAGGGAAACCCTGACTCAAAAAGCCAATTAAAAAAAAAAAAACCCTATTAACTAAAACAAGGGGGTATCCTGAACTTTTCTCTATGGCAGATCAATTTTAAAGCAACTTCAAGTGAATCAGTACCACTTCCAATTCCTCTTAATCACAGAGGTTCAAAAGTGTGATGCGGGAACTAAGATGGCAAATTGCCACAGAATTAAGAAGGAGGTGGTCTCAAGATGGGAGAGGGGACCAGTGCTAGGTCCCATGTGCTGAGCCCTGGGTCCCCGCACCGCTGACCACTGTGTCTGTAAGGGAAAAAGAGGAAGAGGAAAACAGCCTTGGCAGCCCAGGCACTGAGCTAGGCTTTCAGTAATACTTGGGCCAAGAAACCTGACAGCACCATGCTGTCTAAGGATGAGGGGTGTAAGGACAGTGTCCCAAATCCTTTGTAGTCACCCTCTACTGTGGCAGCCTTTGAAGTATGTACTTTCACATTTGCACATGGGTTCAGAATTTTTGTCTCTCAGAGTGGCCAAACTCGGCACCGACTGGGAACAGGACCCTCTTTGGAATCCATGTGAGAGAGACAAGGGAATCCAGACCCCCTGAGCAGACTGAAAGACAAGAAGAGCAGCGTGGGGACTCACTCACCTGCAGCCAAGGTGAGGTCAAGGGCAGCAGGGCAGCAGGCAGCTGCAGCGTGAGTCTGGGAGAGAAGTCCCTGGCATGTGATCAGGGAAACTTGGCACTGTCTGAGGCGGGAACTAGACAGGGATCCGTGCTGGGGTCTGGTTGGGTTCAGGAAGTTGGAACTTCTCCCATAGCTTAATGGTCTGTTTCCCAGCTATCAGTCAATCAATGGCAACAAGAAAAAAGAAAAGATGAGTCTTTCTGGGCTTGTGCGGAAAGTGATCTGCTTCCGCTTGGTCAACTTCGCTTGTATGAAATCCTACTGAACAGACAAGTAGCCCTAAGACACTAGAGAAACTGCTCTATAAGCAAATAGTGTCTCATTGCCCCTTGCAGACAGAAATCCTGAGGCTGCCTGCTGCACCGAAGATAACACGGAGGTATTTTCCCAGTGCTGTGCTACCTGGGTCATCCTCACTGGTTTGTCCCTGAGGTAGTAAGTGCCATGAGAGTAAAGAGTGCCAAACTCTCTCCACAACCATACTGGTGTCAGCACTGAAGGAAACATGGGCTCTAAAGAGAGCTGAGAAGAGCCCACCTGGGGGACAGGGACACCGCCATACCTCTACTTCAAAAGGCAATCACACAATTCACAGAAGGTTCCAGAAGCTGAACTGCTACTAAGTTATCGCTGCTGACCACCTAGTGGGGGAATAAAGCTGGGGGAACAAGTGGCAGACTCCCCTGGGAGAGCCTCTCAGCCACAGCAGCCAGACTGCAGAGGACTATGAAAAGCAGCCATCAGCTCTTGGTCCCAGGCCCAGTCCACCTATGCCACATGAGAGGTTGAGCAGAGCACCCCCATTTGTCTGAGGTACTGGGGCTACTTCTGGTGCAGGCAGCCCCGGTGCTCTCGAGCTTCTTCTCAGGCTACGTTCCCCCCAAAAGGCAGGGCTCCAAGAGAGAAAGTGTGAGTGGATACACGTTTGTTGTGTGCCCTGGGGTTGCATGTGTGTTATAATTCCACTGTGGTCATCCACAGGGCTTCAAAACACAAGTCCTTATTGTTTCCTTCCTCGATCCTCAAGGAGAATTTCCTCGGGATTTCAACAGTACAAAGGCTTCATACTCCACATCACAGAGCCTAGCATCCACGTAACAGAAGCTACATAAATACTAGCTAGTTTTAAAAATCTAATTCAAGACCTGGGATACACGGCTTAGTTGACAGACTGCCTGCCTAGCATGCACAAAGCCCTGGGTTCATCCCTCAGCTCGTACAAACTGGGTGAGGAGGCACACACCTATAATCCCAGAACTTGGCATATGGAAATAAGAGGACCATTAATTTCAAGGTCATCTTTAGAGTATGGCTAATTTGAGGCCAGCCTGGGCTACACGAGACCCTATCTCTCAAAAAAAATAGACCTTACCCTGTCTCTCTTCTAGGCATTACATTGGAAAATGAAAATCTAAACATGAATCCATGAGAATCATGTCCTGTGTGGGCTTTCAGACCAGCAAGAATAAGCCAGTCATCTATAACCGGATCATTGCCAATCACAAAGGCAAGTTCAATGAGTTGTGGGAATGCCGTGCCTGGCAACCACAGAGAAGGCTTTAAAAAATAGGCTTTGAATAACAAAAAGGCTGCCTGGGAGAAAGACGATGGGGGGAAAATTCCAGACATGAAAGTTCAGCATATGGTCTGCGACAAGAGCACTACTGCCTGAGTGGGCTGTACGGCTGGAAGGGAAGTTAAGATGATACTAGAAGGTAGACTGTCAAGGGCCTCACACAACGAGCTGCAAAGAGTCAGTCCAGAGCCAAGAATGGTGACATCCATCTGAGATCCCAGTACTTGGGAGGTGGGTGCAGAAAAATCAGGAGTTTGGGGCCAGCTTTGGCCACCTCGTGAGTCTGAGGCCAAATGGGACTACAAGACCCTCTAATTAAATAATAATAATAATAATAATAATAATAATAATAATAATAATAAAAAATTACTCCAGGCTGGACTGAAGTAGTTTTATGTCAACTTGACGCAAGCTAAAGTCATCTGAGAGAAGGGAGCCTCAATTAACAAAATGCCTACAGAAGACTGGGCTGTAGGCAAGCCTGTAGGGCATTTTCTTAATTAGTGATTCCTGGGAAAGAGTTCAGCCCATCATGGGTGGTGCCATCCCTGGGACTGGTGATCCTGAGTTCTATGAAAAGCAATCCAGTAAGCAGCACCACTCCGTGGCCTCTGCATCATCAGCTCCCGTCTCCAGGTTCCTGCCCTGTCTGAGTTCCTGTCCTGACTTCCTTCCATGATGAACAGTGATGCAGAAGTGGAAGCCAAATGAACCCTTTCCTCCCCCAAGTTTACCTGGTCATGTTGTTTCATCACAACAATAGTGACCCGAACTATGACAGGACCCAAGAGTGGAGACAGGAGGAAAAGCGATTGAGGACCAGGACCAGAAAGAAGCCAGCAACAGCGGGGTAGAAAGGACTGATGGAGACCAGTATACCACACAGAACCAGATTGCCTTGCAGACCGGAAAACACAGCCTATCAGTCATCCTGAAGCTTGGGATCCGGAAACCTTACAAAGCAACAGTTTAGCAATTATGTGGACACCTGTAATCTCAGCACACAGAAGGCTGAAGCAGGAGGATTATGAGTCTGACGCCAACCCAGGACTATACACATAGCAAGTTCAAAGCCAATACATTAAAGGAGACCCTGTCTTAAAACAGCAACAATAACAACAGCAGCAGCAGCAGTGTGACAAGCCTATACCATCCATTCTTCGGCAGTGCTGGCTTTACACTGGCCTTTGAGGAACAAGGGAGTGGTGACCTGGCAGGACCGCCCATTTGCTATCCTTCTCCCCTATGATTCACATTCCAAACAATTTTTTTTTCAGCCATCTCTTTAAGACATGACTGGTTAGCAGATTCTTCTAACAGAAACCTCTCCCAAGAAAAGCTGCCATGTCCTCTGGCATTCATCCTGTTCACCAGCACCTCCTGGCAGGGGCTGGCTTACGTGGGAGAAATAAATAAATAAATAAAAACAGTAATAATAAGGCATTGCCAGGGCAGCAAGCTGATCCAGTCGGAGGATTAGAAGAGACACCTGTTTCCCAACACAGCAGCTGTTATCATCGCACTAGAAGCACCCTAGTAACAAGAACTCTCTTCCACTATAGACCCCACGGCAGCAGGCACCTGTGCAGACCCACTCTCAGCCACCGCCACCTGAGTGTGAGGAGAGGCTCAGGTTAGACGCATAACGGGAACCCTGCCTTGCTGCACTTGGGAATTCAAATGCTTGTCTTCTGTTGAGGAGGTAATTTGCCTGTTATCCGGGTAGTCTACGGCACGAATCTTTAAAGCAGTTATTATATGCGAAGGTGTTATAAAACCTACTGAAGCTTTTGGAAGTTGAGTTGATTCATTGGCTGTAGCTGACCAAACACCTGTTCGTTTAAGCCAGCTTCTTAAAAGGCAAGACAGGATTTAAACACTGTCCAGTTTAGAATGTAAACGGTAACACAGGAGCAAATAATATTTTTAAATTATCTCCTCAGGCTGTTCACCACTGCACGCGCGCGCGCGCGCGCACACACACACACACACACACACACACACACACACACACGAAATCTATCAACATACAAACACCACAAGCAAACTATTTCATAGCTGCAATATGTACACATTACCTTTTCAGACTCGACCAGGGAGATGCTCTTAGAGACAGATTGCTAACAGCCCCTCAGCTTGCTGTTTAACAATCCGTTTATAGCCCATCACAAAGCCAACCCTCCAAGGAGATATATTTTACATCTATACGTAAGGTTTCCTTGCTACAACAAGGCTGGATTTTGTGCAATCTTTTCCTCTCTGCTAAAAAGCAGACTACACTGTAATTTCTATAACTTACGATCCTATGAACATTCAATACATGTGCATATATGCAAACCGAGTCACAAGAATAGACTCTTATGGGGAGGGGAAGCAAAATGATGCCCAAGAAATCACAAACCACACATACCATACAGTCCTGATTAAAGCTAAAAACAGCCCATCAAGGCATTGTGTCAGCTAGCCTCACATTGTTCTCCCTTGAGTGTGCTAATTCTAACCTCCAGTGTTGGTTCTTAAGCTTGAGCTTTCCGGGGCTCCACCTGGGAACCTTTCCCTGACCTGAAGGATCTGCTTTATAGATGTGGGAGAGTGGAGAAATCTTCCTGGGCACTTTATGAGGCTATCAGTGCTTACACAGTGGCAGACAAGGAGTGAGCCTGAAACCGTACATTTCCCCCATAGCCTAGCATTTGTCCCCCAGGACCAGCTAAGAGATGCGCCTTCACACAAGGGGTAAAAAAAAAGGAGCACATGAAATGCCAGGACTCACCCTTGCCCAGCAGCTAGTCAGAACTTTCCCAACATCCTGTCAACACCTGACATCCCAAAAAGATAGATTAAAGGGTGTCTCCTAGTTTGCTCCTCTGTCGGTGTGATAAAACACTGACCAAAACTAACTAGGGGTGGTGGGAGGGGGAGTTGTTTCTACTTACAGGTTACAGCCCATCACAAAGGGAAGTCAGGGCAGGCACTTAAAACAGGAACCTGAAGGCAGCAACTGAAGCAGAGGCCATAGAGGAACACTGCTTTCTGTCTTGCTCCCTGAGGTTTGTTTGTTTTCTTAGACAGCCCAGGACCACCTGCCCAGGGATGATTCCTTGCCACAAAATGAATCAAGAAAATGCCCTGGAGACATGCCGGCAGGCCAGTCTAGGGGAGGTAACTCTTTAATCGAGGTTCCTTCTTCCAAAACAACTCTAATTTGTGTCAAGTTGAGAAAAAATAACCAGGGATGAGGGGCAACCTACTACTAGGAAATGCTAAGAATCACAGACATCCATTGGGGGACAAGAAGCTACGGAATGAATTCTTCCTGACAATCTGACAATGCCCAGCAATCCATGTATGTGTGCGTCAAGACAAGGGGTTCTGCAGATAATCCTAAAATGCACCCAAGGAACTGGCTGGGGCTGGTACGATGGATCAGTGGGTAAAGGCACTTGATGCCAAGCCTGATGACCGGAGTTCCATCCCTGGGATCCACATGGTAGAAAGAGAGAATCAACTCCTGAAAGCTGTCCTCGGACCTCCACATGTAACACCATAGCCTGTGTTTACACACACGAGAACGAATCTAAAAATGCAATTTCAAATATTTTTTTAAGAAGAAACAGGCTATGCATGAACTCACATTCACCTATAACCTAGATCTACGCCAAGAGGCAAGAGGGCTGTGTTCTCATCCACCCACACACATCTCCTCCATGGTAAGCCTTTTAAGACCACAGCTGAAATGAAAACACAGAGACCATCTTTCCCTGAAATCAGACTGCCTAACACACTGGCTACACAAAAGCACACGCAGGCATTCCCCTCAGAGAAACGCTGCCTTTACCAAGTTTCTCAAGACAGACAAGTTCTCCGAAGAACTGGCGAATGTCCGCAGGGACCCGCACTAATGAACTCACCTCTCTGGAGCCCCTGTAGAAACAAGGCCCTTCCCTTGACTGCCAGGCTCGTCACCTGGCCTCCTTGTCGTTTTAAGGCATCTTTCTCCCCTTCTCAGGCCTTGCCTTGCATCATATCTCTTCCCCACAGAACAAACTGTCTTGCACACCAAAGATGGTAAGTGTGCTACTAGTGATGCTAGTGGCTCTTTGATTTTTTTTTTTTTTTTGAGAAAGGGTGTCACTATATAGCCCTGGTTGGCCTGGGATTCATTATGTAGACACTGGCTTCGTACTCACTGAGATTCACCTGCCTCAGCCTCCCAAGTCCTGGGATTAAAGGCCTGTGCACCATGCTCTTCGTGTTCCTTTTCTAAGGGTAGGTCACTGTGATGGTTAATCTCCACCATCAACTTGACTAGATTTAGAATCGCCTGGGAGACACACCTCTGGGGGTGTCCACATATGAGGGTTTCCGGGAGGTTTTAAGTGAAGAGGGAACCCTGGGTGTGGGTGAAGCCAGCCCAAGGGCTGGGGCTTAGACTAACCACAAAGAAGAAAGCAGAGAAAGCTGACCACCAGCATTCATCTCTCTGCGTCCTGACTGCTGAGACAATGACACCAGCTGCCCTGCGTTCCTGCCGTGATGGACTCAACCCTCAGTGTGAGCCAGAGCAACCCTTCCTTCCTTCCTTCCTTCCTTTCTTCCTTCCTTTGTTTCTTGTCAGCATTTGCCACCGCACTGAGAAAATAACTAACACAGTAGCTTAGGGAAGCACACTTACCAGGAAAGGTGAGGGTGCATGGGAAAGCTATATTAGCATGTGCCCTACCAACAAACACCTTTGCCCATCTCCCTGCCAGGCTGGGAAAGAGGATGGTGACGATCAGAGGCTGCTAGCCTCCCAACGCCCAACAAGACCCCTGCTGAAGCCTGTGGTGTCCAGAGCTGTCTGACCTACAGCCAGCTTCTGCCTGCAGACAGGTGCACTCTGTCCTCCTAACTCTCAGTCCTGCCCAACCACAGAGCACCAGGAACTCAAGAAAGCAGAATGTGAACTTCAGAAGGGAAACTCCATTCGTGGAGGGAACACCTGACGCTGAAGGATGAGAGTCATGAGACTCTGGAAAGGCAAGAGGAGCTGGCTGTTCTCAGCATTGGAGGTGGACTCAGCCAAGTCGGGTCATTCGGGTCGTAAAAGTTGGAGAGAAGTGGAGACTTACCCAAACTGGGGAATTTGCCCAAATTTCTCAGATTTTAACCCCCAAATGGTGGGGTCTAATTATATAGGCACTAGCCTCAAACTCGGAGACCACCTGCCTCTGCTTCCTAAATCCTGGGATTAAAAGCACGCTCCACCATAGTTCTTTGCTGAATGGAGCCGTGAGACAGAGCAAAAGGTGTCATGTGACCCCTGACCTCATGTCTCTGCATCACTGGCCATTACATCTATGGTTAAATGGGACCCATTAAGTCAGGAGAGCCTCAGATCTCAAAAGTTTGTCAAAGTACCAATCAAACAATTCGATTATTTCTAAATCTCCCAGACTTCATCAAAAGGTGACCGAAGCAACCACATGCACCAGAAGCTCATTCCTTCTAGTTTTCCTTGTTTTGAAAACCAGCCAGAATGGCCCCAAGGCCCAAAGAAAACTCCCTCCATCCCTTTGGGTGCCCAGTCTATGGTCAAAAATCAAGGCATGAGAACAGCCAGACCCCACAGTGAGCCAGCATACATACTGAAGTATCTGATTTGATAGTCTGGGGAAGACAAAGGCTACAGTAAGTAGTGTGTAGAAATGTCTCTCCCTAGTCTGAGTTCCTCAGCACAGTCAAGGAAACAGCTTTATCAAACCCCAGCATCCCATTTTATGAAACTCCCATTTCATCTTGTCCTACCCTTGGAGATCTTTCCTGTGTTAACCATTAGGTTTGATGATAGTGAAGTTGTTGCTTTCTTCCTTTTATTTATTTATTATTTTCTGTGCTGGAGATCAAACCAAAGGACGGACGGGGACGGGGACACACACACACACACACACACACACACACACACACACACACACACACTGAGCAAATGTTATACCTAAGGTATCTCTGGACCTTAACCTTGTCACCAGGGTCCCAAGACCTACCTTCAGGCCACACCGGCAGTGAGGTGGGCAGCCTTGGTACCCTCCTTTTTCACTTGTTCACAGTGTCAGACCCTCAGTGGCCACATCTAGACTTTCACTATGGAACAAGGAGGACTCTTTGGGGAACCTGGTAACTTTAAAGACACACGGGCTGTTTTCTGGGGTTTGGTTGTTGGCTTTTTTTTTTTTTTTCCGGTTTTGTTTTGTTGTGTTTTGTTTTTAATTACAATACTGATTTTAATCTGCAGTTCATCTCTTCCAGGAAATACTCAAGAGTCAGTTTCCTCATACACAGGAGACATGTAAGCAAGGATCACTGACCTAGCCACACAGATAATTCTTATGACCGATAACTGCACTGTCTGCCACAGCCCACCGCAGACGGCACAGGGCAGCCGACAAGAAAAATCACCCACTTCTACTAGACGCTCCTGGGAGGACCAGAGAGAGCTTCCCTTCAACCCTCCCTCTTCAACAAGTCTGACAGTGCACTCATTGTTTCCTAGGGTGGGAAGTAAACGCCTCCAAGACAGCATTCTCTTCAGTGGTATAGCCACTGGTAAGGTGCCTGCTGCTCCTGTAAATAAACCCTCATCCATGTTCCTGTAAGCAACTCTAGTGAAACTCACTAGGTTATTAAAAAAACAAAAAGACAATGAAAGAGAAAGTGGACTAGTTGAGAAGGGACAGATGATGTGCAGAAGTAGAGGGGGACAGAGAAGGTACGGAGAGGTATGTCCAAAGTACATTATGTACGAAAATGTCATAATGAAACCCATAATTAATGTGTGCTAACAAAAACAAACAAACAATATATAATCTATGTAATCTATTTTTTTTAAAGGTCAGTTTTGCCTGGGTACGTAACTCAGGGGTAAAGCTTGCACAGGCCACTACCATTAAAAAAAAGAGAGAGAGAGAACAAGTTATTTTGTAAAAAGCCCATAAATCCCCACATGCCCCAAGGTAATAAAATTGGCATTTTCAAACTCCTCTGTATAATTAAGCTTCTACTGAGGGTCATCTACTCCCAACTCATGAAGCTGGAACCCATAGCACACAGTGTCTGCTCTGTGGTCACACAGACAGGGAACTGCCTGGGAAGCAAAAGCCTACTAAGGAATTGATGTCTTTCAAGTCTCGCCCCAGTTGGAAGTAACAAGCAATTGTATGAACCAGCAGATCCTCAGACCCATTCCAACAGTTAAGTGCTGGGTAGTAACTCTATTCAAGACACTGTACAAGACTTCCAGAGGGTTTGCGTTTGCTTTTTTTTACCCTGTTTTCTTTCATCTCTGCAAACTTATTCCAAACTGCACCAGCTATTTCCCTCACAACTCTGCTGTAAGATACAAAAGGCATTTGGTATTGTCATGGAATTGCAGTTGGCTCATCTCTTCTGTTGCCAAAGCTTGTGCTCAATTAAAGTTAAAGAGAGAGAGAGAGAGAGAGAGAGAGAGAGAAAGAGAGCTTTTCTGAGCCATGACTGAGTGACCCCAGTCCAGTGAGAAACTCAATGAGTCTGTGACAAAAGCTCTGTGCTGCCAGTCAGCCAACCAGGGTGGTCTCACAGTGCCCTGAACATCTCCAGCACCAACAGTCAAAATGGTGGTACTGACACTTTGAGCCCCTTCCAGAGTCACATGTTGTAGAAGATAGAAGAAGCTCACTTTTCTTAACAGCATAAGGAATTGCGTCCAGCAACTTATTACACTGGCCAACAGCTATAAGAAACATACAGTGATATCACCCCTTAGGTGAGTTAATAAGTTCATGATTAAGTAACATGAACAAGCTCGGGTCAAGACCGGGTTTCACAGGTATGTGGGCTGCAGCGTCTGCTCTCCTCCTTGGGAGCACTCCACGGTCAACAGAACCCTCTTTCCAACAAGGCAATGCCCTTAAGGGAAGCCATCATGACAAGGACAGAACAGAACTCAAAACTAAAGTCAGAGACCTGGTGACGTCTCCCTGCACACGTTTGCTGACAGAAGTGACAGCAGCCCAGCAGGGCAATGAGTCCTTTTTGGGTCATTCAGGAAATGAGGTCGTTTCCCTATGTCTGACTCCCACATACGAGGAGAAAATCCCCCGACAGAGTTCATAAATCCTCAGGAGCCTGTTCTTTTGCATCTTCCTTTGGGAACAGTCTCATAAATCATCTGTCCAGATACAGGAAGCTTGGCCTTTTAAAAATCAACATTATTTTTATGCCAACCTTTTTCCTTGGATATCTTTCCAAAATATATTTCATCCTCTCTTCACTTCTCAAGTTGAGTGACTTAACTTGGAAGCCAGGACCCACACTATCACCTGCCGTCCTGTGGTGCCACCCGGGGGGTGGGAGTGGAGGCCAGCTCTATATAAATGACATGATAGGGCCACAATGCTGTCAGAATCCTTGTTTGATTTTCATGGCTTCTACCCCACCAAGGAGTTGGAGAGACAAGGGGCTGGCACAGAATACATGATTCTGAGTGTGGCTTGGCTGCGATTAGCCATGGGATCTGGGGCAAACTATGAGACTCGTTTCCTCACCTCGTGAGAAGTCTGGGTCATGCCTCCATAATGTCCCTGTATCACCAGCACCACGTCACTTCCTACTGCCTCTGTACCCTTTCCTGATGCTCCTGCAGGGCTCTTTAGTTCTGCTAAGTTTCAGCTGATGGACCTATGAATCTCCCTCTTCTACTGACTAAAGCTGTTTGGATATAAAGTCTGAATACAGAAATAGCTCTAAAGTTGAGATCTTGCTTAGCATCTATGAGAGCCTGCATTCAATCCCCAATGCCAGGTTGGGGGTGGAGAGGGTTATCTTAAAAAGGAAAAAAAACACAGAAATTTATAAAGTGAGATGGCCAAATGTCTCTCACCATTGAAGTAAATTAAAAAGAACAAGGCCAGAATGGGTGGGCTCAGAAAAAAAAAAAAGAAAAAGAAAGAAAGAAACAAAGAAAGAAGAAAAAAATAATCCTTGGGTAGTCATGGAAAATCACAGACTATCCTCAAATATTTCAAATACATTTCCAGAAATCACATAGTTTTAATGATTTACAAGGGGGATACTTTATGGGGGGAAAAGGACATTCTTGGATTAAGTAAAAAGCTTTTAATAACAATAATAATAAGGTTATACAAGGGAAAGGATGGAGTAATGCCCGTAAAGAGGGTATCTGGCCCTGAGACTGGACAGGCTAAGGACACCGCCTCAGACATCCAACCACTTAATGAAGACACTATTAGGCAGTGGGGGAAATAAGAGAAAATAGAATGGAGGAAAAGGTTTCTGAGTAAGAAGCATGGGGACAAAAATGGCGCCACGGAAGGTAACACATCACCAGAGAATTACAGAAGCAGTATTTAAAAAAGGAGGGGAGCTCATCTGGACATTCATCCAGAGGTCGCTGGCTAGGAGTGACCATCTGGCTACCCCTAACGGGTGATGAGGAACAACCACCTTTGACCTCTGCTGGCTCCAGCCCTGCCTATCACCTCCTGCCTGTCACCTGAGCTACGGTGAGGACCCATCAGCTCCACCACTCCGGGTTTCCTAACTTGCTTCCTGAAGATGGATGGACCTGGCAATAGTCACTGGGAACTACAGACCGGTGATTAGTGTCTCAGCCTTGTACTGCCACTAGGCATACAAGGCTGAGAGATCTGAGGCAGACCATCACTTAACCTCCTCCCTGGCTTCAGCTTCCATGTTTTGTAAAATGGGGAAGGGAACTGCCTCCAGGAGAGAATGTGAAGAGAGAATGAGGTCACTAAGCTTAACACACCAGGACAACAAGACGCATTAGTATGCAGCCAGTGATGGTGGTGATTGGAGGGAGGAGGCCTCCAGGCAAAAGAGGAGGAGGAGGAGGAGGAAGGAGTGGGAGGAATCCCTACAGAGCTGTAAAGATGACCACTGTTACAGCAATGAAGCTCTTCTAATTCCAGGGAATTTCTAAAGTTCTCAAAACACACGGGTTCTGTAGTTTCCCTAAGCATGGCCCATAGGCCTCCATGCAGTCAGTTCAATCAACACAGGGAGTCCATACTTAACACAGTCAGGCCTCCTTCCTTACGCCCTAAGGACTGCAAATCCCTGGGACAAGACGCGGCTACACTGTGTATTTTCACTGTCAAAGATGAAAGGGTTACCCAGAGAATTAACAGGGCAAATGATAGATTTGTGGTAATATTTCAACACCAAAGGACCAGTTTCAAGCACATGGTTGTACTCATTCCTACGAAATGGATGGTATGGAACACAACAAGTCACTGTTGCCTATTCATGGGGGCTCATTCTAAGATGTCCCAGTAAATGCCATTTTATTAGTCTGGTTTCTGTATGTACAGAAAAATCAATAAAATGTGCTTGCTTTTTAATAGGCTGTAATTCTAACTTCTCCCTAATTTAGTCTAGGCTTTCTCTCCCCCAAATACTAGGTTTGGCCACAAATAGTCTTCAAGCCGGGCTCCTGTTGGCGTGGGAACACTGAAGAAAAGTCACACACTATTCAATAAGTACACAGATACTGCTTCCTCCAATCTATTGGAACAACACAGCAAAGACGGACCCTGCCTGAGACCAAGTCTTGGTGCTGTTTTTCTAAAGTGATATTCACAGAGAAAAGCAGGTCCCCCCTTATGCCGCACACCCTAAGGGGGCTTAGACTCCCGCACCTGGGGGAACCGCACCAAAGGCCAACCTTTCAAAACCAGTAATAAAATCAAATTGCTCTACAAGTAACTCCCAGATACTCCTTGCCCCTGTGCTGTGTGTTTGAGACCACGTCTTAGTTCCGTGTCCTCTGCTCCAAGCTGGAGTAATTTCCCTTGCTTTACCTACCCTTTCCATAGGAACCTTGTCTCGCCTGCCAGGTCTGTTCTTAAACAGAGTGCTTACTACACATAGGTGAAGGTATAAATAGGTCTGGCTGACTCTGGGTGAAGAAGCCTGGGGCTCACCCATGGATTCATCGAGAAGAGGTGATGTGAGAGCAGGTAGCGCGGCCTGCAGCCAACAGTAGAACTGCCAGACTCTCACACGCCACAGTCATAGCACAAACATATCTCTGCAAACTGTGGTGCAAACCCAAATCCAACAGGCCTTTCTTCTCTCATCCCTACCGCCTACCACTTCCTCTTCTCACACCTGACTAGACCCTCGCAGCCCAGCATTCCCACACACATCATCTTCCATTGCACATAGCTCCATGCCCTCAGACCAGCTGGCTTGTGATTAAAATGGACCACACTAGGAAGTGCCAGAGCCCAGAGCCTATTGTATCAGATTTCCTTGGCCTTTTATAGACACACTATGAACCTGGAGAATCTGGTGTAGTAGCCTGAGACCCTGTAGGCCTATGTTCTAACCACGTTCAGTCATCCATATGCTAAAGCAACCACTTAGCTCTCAGAACCCAACTGTGAAAACAGAAATGTGTAGCCCAGGGTCTGTCTGGCTAAGATCTCTCAACTCCAACTTAATGATAAATGTCTCAACATTCCCTGATGATACTGTCAGAGGAACAGGGGGCCTAACAAACCTGCTTATCCACCTGAGCCTCTATAAGGATCCCTCAAGACTTTGTTCTCTTTCTAAAGTCTTCCTTTTTTATTTTTTTACTTTTTTTAGACAGGGTCTCATGTAGTCCAGGCTGGCCTCTATCTAACTTACTGTGTAGCCAAGGGTGACCTTGAACTCCTCATCCTCTCTCCAGCCTCCCAAGTGAAGTGATTACAGGGGTAGACCACAGTCTCACCTCAATTTCTTTTTTGTTTTTTGCTTAGACACCAAAGCAGTTTCTGAGATTATCAAAATAATCAAACATTATTGGTTTATCAAAATCCTTTTATATTTTGGAGAGACACCAGCCAGAGTTCTGGTCCTTGGGTGACCTTATTAACTGAGGTGATGCATGGACAGAGAGGGAAGGGCACTCACCTCCTCCATACCTCACTTGGTGTTGGCGAACATGGCAGAAATGATTCTGTGCCAGCTGCCAGGTGAGAAACTAAGGCATCAAGATTACCCTTGGTAACCCGAAGAAGTATGAGACATCTAGACACCAGCTCTGCCTGATGTCTCTCCAAAACACTTATTTTAAATGAGAATTTCATCCCATCGTCAATGGGAACTGATAACGAACAGGAAAAGAAGGGGCAGGACATTATGTCACCAGTGTTTGGTGTCCCGGATCACCTCAGCCAATATAAGTTCTGTGCCCAGCCTTGCCAAAGGCCTATGTCGGCTGGGCCACAACCACTTTCTGCTGTAACTTAGCGGAATTTAAAACTGAACAGGTGACGTGAAGGTGAAGGCATATGGTGGAAAAGCCAACCTGTTTTCCTTTGTCTGTGACTAACTCAATCTTCTGGGGGAAGAAGGTGACTTCTTAGAGAGATGATCAACCAGGCCGACTGTTGAGGAAGGGTGCAGAGTGCCTTCCTCATAGAGGGGCTGCTACAGAGAACTGACAAGGCTTGGTGGTGTTCTGGATGACCTCGGGCCTGGCAGGGGAAGCTTCTCTTTTCACTGTAAAGTGTCTGACCTGAAAGATCTGCCTAAGTGCAAAGACACACAGGCCTTCTCAGCTCTCCTGATAGTCACCTTGCACTCAAGTGATCTTTACATAGGTGTCACTGATTGACCAATTCAGAAACTTTCACCTTGGAAACCCCACCCAGATCTGACTCTGGTCTTTCCTAGCAGAACAGACAAGGGCTCAAAAGTAAACAAAGTACTTCCCCGCTGTGGCTGCCTCTGGCCAGGCTCCTGTGGCCTCCATCACACCAGCTGCTGAGGAATTTACTGCCCGCTGACCAGCTGTTTGTGCCACAGGAGAGCAGATAGGGAAGGTTTCAGGACAGGAGAGAAATCTTGCCAAAGAGTCTTCTCGCCCTGCCTTTAGCATCAGCTCATCCTTCAAAGACTCTCCACTCCAAGGAAAAGTTTGTTGTTTTCTGGGCTCAAGGAATGCCCCTAGAAGCAAGCAACTTGCCGGGTGCTTGCTTGTAAACATTTTTCCTGCTCATGCCATCACTGTACCACATCCCAAGGACTAAATGGAGCACACCACTGGAACATTTTCAGATGACCTGAACTAATCCTGGTCCTTGATCTCCGTGGTTTATTACGGAACATGATAAACTCAAGCAACTCCATGGAGAGATAGTCTTCAAGCACACACACCTAAAAACACCCACAGCCTATGCAAGTATTCACAGACAGACTAGCTCCACCGACAACAATATCCAAAATATAATTGTCACTTACAGAGGTGGTGAAGTAGAATAAATACATTTGAATGACACATTACACACTAATAAATAAAATAAAAAAGGCACACAGAAAGGATGGACGGGCCGGGTTACGGTACAAGAGGAGAGTTCAGTTATCCTGTATAATACAAGGTTCTGGGTTCCATCCCCAGGACCAAAGTTTAAAAAACGAAAAATAAACAACCTAAGACAATAAGTAAAAAAAAATAAAATAAAAATAACACAAATCGCATCCAACTTCCGTATCACATTTGAGAACATGTTTTGTTGGGGCTTGGCTCCCTCTGTGTGTTAGCTCCTCTTTCTACTGGGGTGCAAAGAAAACAAGCCTGCTGTTCAGTGGAGGCACTCCTGAATCCAGCATACAACCCCTCAGAACAGCAGGAATGCAGTCACTTTAGGAGTGGTATCAGAAGTCACAGGACAGATGGCATTGTGTTTTTTCAATCAAAAGCCATTGTGCTCTAGTTGGTCCAGGTTTTTCTCTTGTCAGGTTTATTGCCATCGAGCCAGATACAATTTCCTGATCTAATGACCTATCATTTAGTTACCTCTGTTTTTGTTATGAAGTGTGAAATAAATTACATTATCCATATAGCAAGAATTTCCTGATTTCGACAAAGAATTTAATTTATATTGCAAAAGAAACTGGTTTTGAACTATCACGGCATCCTAAATTCTTTAGTGAGGCCCTGCACCAAAGCCTATCCAAGATATGCACAAACACAAAAGCCCAAAAGTTCCTCTGGGCTCTTCTGTGAGGCAGAAACAAAGACACCAAATGCACCTTTTGAGTCCCCATCGGGCCTTACTTCAAACCCATTACCATCGTTCCTGATAAGAAACACTAAGGTCTGATTCTAACTGTGAAAACTTAGTAAGCCAGTGTGACAAAATTCCTTTGCCTCATACAGATCCTAGGTGAAACACTCTTAAAACAGGAAAGATTCTCCTGACTCCGCACAGAAGAAAACAGGTTATATGCTCGGTTTCTGCAACATTCATCTAAGGAGCACACATTAAATAGGCCAGGCCAGAAGCAAACTTCAGAAACTTCAGCCTTGCACAGGAAACAGAAAAGGCTTGCCTCCTGGTGACTGGCGGAACCTTGAAATAAAGTACCCAATAAATGCAGCATGGGAGAAATAACTGGGGGAGACAGACAAATCATCCTGCCTCCCAATGGTGGCAAACTTCACAACAACTTTTTTAAAGCAACAAACTACAGCACCGCAGCCTATGCAGACAGACTGTACATAGTCGTGCACACACCATGACCTGGAAGACAAGGGCTATTTGCAAATATCCCTCCTGAACTCAGAACAGGCCAAGGGAGCAGGAGACTGCAGCTTTTCAACACCCTCGCTGCACTGTCAGAGAAGGTCATTTGGCCTGGTCACCCTGCTTCACAGGAGTTCCCTACTTTCAGATTGCTCAACTTTCATATGCATAGAGTAAAATAACTATTCAGCAACTTTATTCACCTTGCTTTAATTTTTTTTTTTTTTTCCTTATGCAATGCCCAGGAAAAGCTGACACCAAGACTGTCTTAGGGCTTGCAATCACAATCAGAAGAGAGGCGGGGGTAAAAAAAAAAAATCTTGTGTGATACAACGCAGAGTCCTGAAAGAAAGAAAGAGAGCATCCTGGTGGGCCCCTGGAACTTTTTCCCCAGGGAGACCACCCCTCGGGAACAAAAGTTACAGTTCAGTCACATGTTGGGCGTAGGAATAAGGAAAGGGGGGTTTTCTTTTTCCTTTCTTATTTTTAAGCGCACTAATTACGGAGGTGTTCTACAGATCTGAAGACAAACTGGGTTCCTCCTACTAACTGAGACCGGCATTACATTGTCAAAAAGAAAGGGGGTGAGGTGGGGGGCCCAGGAGCCCAGACCGGGCTCGGCGGGAGAGGGGTGTAGCAAGGTTATGCTAAAGGGTACAGCCACTGCCAGGAGCTGCATCTCTTTCCCTCGCGCCCCAAATAATTCCCCGCAAGCCTAGCGACTGCACCAGAAGCCCCGGGGCCAGGGGGTTCCGATAGCCCAAGGGGAAGGAGGGGAACCGAATCATTACCTTAATGCTACACTGAGCAGGAGTCTCAGACATGTCTCACAGCGAGAGGGATCAGGAAGTTCTCAGTTTTTTTCCACTTTCCTTTCCTCTCCCCAACCCAGAAACGCTCGGCGGGGCAGCGGGACGCGGTCATTTAAGAAGTTTCTTGCAGCATCGCCAGCGGCGGCCGCCCCGGGGGGGTCTTCGGAGCGCACGGATCGGGCGCGCGGCGCGGGGGCGTGGGAGCCGGCGAGCACGGCGTGGGGTGTGCGGGTCGCGGCGCGGCGACCGGGGCGCAGCCGGCCGGCCTCGCGTGTCTCCTCCCACCCGCGGCCGGCGCGCCCGCCCCCGCCCTCCCCGCGGCGCTCGCTCGCTCCCTCCCTCTCTCTCGCTCTCTCTCTCTCTCTCCTCTCTCTCGCTCTCAAATGTTTTCCTTCCTGGAAGAGAGAAACTGAAAGGCAGAACTGAGAAAGCTCTCTGCTCATTGATCTTGAGAGTTTCAGGGCAGAAACTGACGTGAATTCCCAGCACCGGGCTCTGCCTCTTAAAGGAGCCACCAGGAAATAAAAGCTCGGGTTACCGCGGGCCGCGGGGAAATCAAAAGGCGTGCGGGGGAGGGGCGCGGGGTGCCCACGGGGCCGCCCCGAGGAGGTTGCCTTTGGGGAACCTCGCAGGGTGGCCCCAGGACTCTCAAGCCTGGTTCATCCCGCTCCCACCTCCCCAGGCTGCACCTCCGGGGAACCTGGGCCGTGCAAAGTGGGGGCTTTTCTGTGCGCTCCCCGGGGCGCCGATGCAACCCAGGGACTGCGGTCTAGGAAGGGACTTTCCGGGAAGGACGCGACGCCGCAGGAGGAAGCGAGACAATGGCCTTTGTTCTGCGCGGCGACCGCGGCCGCTTTAAGAGAATCCACCAGGAAATGGGAGCTCGGATTACAGGCTGCGCACGGGGAAGTGCGGGGCGCGACGCCGGAGACAAAGCCGCGCGGCCGTGCTCGGGCCCGGGGACGCGGCGGGCGGGGGCTCCCCGCGAAAGGGGGCGCCCCTCGGCCTGACCTCCCGCCTTCCCCGATTCGAAATCCCCCGGCCATTTAAAGCCACAGCGGCTGCTACCAACCGACGTAGGTGACTGGACTACAAAGTTGACAGGGCGCGTTCCTGCAGATCTTAGCCCTCCCCTGGGCCGCTGCTCGGGCTCGGTCATTGGCGGAGGGGACCGCCCGGGGGTCCTGCAGAGGAGGAGCAGCCGGAATCCTGGGGCTGAGGCGCTCGCCTTGAGCACCAGCGTTCTGACCGCTGTTTTTATTGCTATTTATAATCTCTTAAAATGCTCACTGCAGAAGATCGTGTTTAAATTCTAACCCCGCTCGTACATACAGGGTTTAATGTGTGGACATATAATGTAGGACTAAATGCACTACCATTTTGTCTTTTGACGGTAAATTAAACATAAATACATGTGTGTAAAACACATTATATTCGTGTTCCCTGCTTAGGACCGCTCTGATTTTCCAGATTCACCCCTCTATTCCCACTGGTTTCTTTGCGCGCGGGGAGGGGAGGGGCAGGGCTGTTTTGAAGCAAAGTCTCCCAATGTAGCCCTGACTGGCCTGGAACTCACTCAGGCTGGCCTAGAACTGGTAAACTATTCTGCCTCTGATATTTTTTTTTCTTGCACACTTTTCAGCATCATAAAATGTCCCCAGACTTCCACAAACAATACTTCCGTTCATGCATTCATCAGAACGCTCTAAATGACATTGTTAAAAGGGTTGGAGTGGGAAGGCACCTCATTGCTGATAAAATGCGAATTTCTTTCTTTTTTTTTTTTTTTGGAACCGCCAAGCACCACAACCAGTTCTGTCATCATGTAGTCATGTTACCCAAGAGAACTTATCCTTATGTACACTAGCTCCCAACATGTCCGCATTCTTATCCCTCACAAATACCTACCTTTACTCCTGGATTCTTGTAGCTTTTTGTTGTTGATTTTATATTGGGTTTTTCTTTGTTGAGTTTGTTTGTTGTGAGGCAGGGTCTTACAGTATAGATCAGACTGGCCTTGAAATCAGATCCATCTGCTTCCCAAGTACTGGGATTAAAGGCGTGCACCACCACACCCAGCCAATTTTTAAATTTTCTTGAGCCTGTAGTCCAGGTTGGCCTTGATTTGAAGCAGAGAATTATCCCCAACTTTTGATAATGCCTCCACCTTCCAAGTGCTGGAATGACAAGCTGGGTCACTGTGCATGACTCACCTTTGTTCTTTCTTGGGGGGGAAGGGGTGCTTAAACATCCATTTATTGGTTGACTTGTTCATGTCCTGGAGGCTGAACGCAGGCCTCCTGGTTCTAAGCTTGTGCTCTTCCACTGACCTTCATCCCCAGCTAAACAGTTCTTGTTTTCCCTTCGCTTCTTCTAACCCATGTTTGCAGACACCAGATCTGATGGGCTTTTGCTGAGTTAAGTCTTGTGCACCCTTATATCACGTAAGTTATATCAATGGGATCTCTGATAACTTCTCAGCTTCTATGAGATGGGAAGGGGTAGTACCTAATTAATAAGATTTTCATAAATATAAGAGGATATGCACAGTAGGCTTTCCTTATCTGTGGAGGATGTATACCAAGAGGCCCAGGATGTACTTAAAGCCAGACACTACACACATAAATATGCATATATATAGTCATATATATTTACACTCTTATACATATATACAATAAAGTTTCATTTATAAATTGGGCACAGTAAGAGACTGACCATAATTAATAATAAAACAGAACAATTATATCCTACTATATAAGAAAACATACTACTGTGTCTGAAAATTTCCATGTCTGTGACTGACTGTAGGTAAGTGGAGCTTGGGAAAGCCAGCCTGTAGGTATGGGGAACTTCTCTACAAAGAGTTTCTTTAGCAAAGCATTCTATATTACATGTGCTAATTGGTGTTAGCTATGATGATTGCTTAACCTCACAACTGAATTAACTTCCAATTTCCATTCCTGACATGTCTTGGCCTTCTCCTGGTGATTCATCGAGGTGGCAGTTTGAGGTAGAATGTCTGTGGTTCCAAAGCAAAGTACACAGCAGCAGCTATAGCAAAAGCCGCATTTAGCCCATGGTCGACAGACTCTGCAAAAGGCCTTTTAGTAAATACTTTTAAGCTTTGTGGACCAAGAGGCAAAACTGAAGACTCTGTGTAAATACCTATATAATAAGAGGGCTGGAAAGTCCACATATTTTTGAACAGTATTTTCAATGCAAGTCTATTAATGAAAGGAATGAAATTCTCTTTGTAGGGAATAACTTTGACTGACCTGAGGTTCAAAGCAAGTATTGTTCTTGTAGCCAAGGCTGGCCTCTAATCTATGCCAGAGGATGGCCTTCATCTCCTGAGCCTCCAGCCTTGTCTCCTGAATGATAGGTTAACCTTATGCCTGCCTTATTTAATGCTGCCTTCTGATGGGAATATACAGGTTTGATTTTGAAGCTCCTCTTCACCCACATAGGTGGCACCACATGTTCATGGGAATCCATGAGTGCGTGATTTTATTTGACTTTCAGTTCTCTGAAGACATTTTAAAAATTCTATTAGAACTCTACAAATTCTCACAACAGCTCACCTGGAGCCTGCAAATTAGCTAAGTACAGTTGAAATTAGGTGGACACTCCTCAGTGGCAGTCAAATGGATCTTAAATGTGGAAATGTCCTTTGCACTTCCAATGACATTTTTCTAAAATCCCTCTTGGAACTGTAGTTTGAGCTCAGAAAAACACACTGGTGCTGGATGGAGCCCTTGCTCTCTGTTTTAACTGTTGACGGTGTGGGGAGTGTGAGAAGCAGCTCATTATTATTTGCGGTGGAATCCATGTTAGTTGTATCAAAATGATTTTACTATAGTATGCATTTGCTTTCCAGCTCTGTTTTCCTTGCAGTTTTAGGTTGAATTCATGACAAAACATTATCAGGTCTGTAGCAGAAGCAAATTTCCAAAGACATTGACCGGGAATAGCACATGTGAGAAACTCACTTCATCCATCCATTCCACGCGTCCTGGGCTTCATGTCTCTGGTCCCTGTTTCTTGGCTTTCTTTTGTCTATATTGGACATTTCATAAGATTATCTTTCTTATGTTAAATGAAATAGTGGCTCTAGAAATCTCAATTTGCATCGTTTTACATTTTTGTTTATAGTGAGTGTTGACACTTTGGGTCTGCGTGAAGCTGAAAAAAAATTTTTTTGTTCATTTGTTTGTTTTGTTTTGTTTTTCAAGACAGGGTTTCTCTATGTAGCTTTGTGCCTTTCCTGGAACTCGCTCTGTAGACCAGGCAGGCCTCGAACTCACAGAGATCCACCTGCCTCTGCCTCCTGAGTACAGGAATTAAAGGCGTGCACCACTACCGCCCTGCCCGTTTTAAAATTTTTATTTATTATCATTGTGTATGTGTGTGAATGTGGCCACACACAGGATACAGTGGATATGTGGAAGTCAGAAGACAACTGTGTAGAATCAGTTCTCTCTTTCTACTTTGTTTAGGTCCCAGCATCAAACTCAGGGCTCCAGATGTTCATGGGCAGTGCCTTTACCTGCTGAGCCATCTCACCAGCCCTCAATTTAAATCTTTAATTATCGCCGTCTATCTTCAAACAAAGTAACTATGGCCTGGTGTGGCAGTGCAGGCTTTAATCTAGTGGTTCTCAACCTGTGGGTTCAAAACCTCTTTGGGGTCAAATGACCATTTCATAGGGGTCACATATCAGATATCCTGCATATCAGATATTTACATTATGATTCATAACAATAACAAAGTTACAGTTACTAAGTAGCAATGAAAATATTTTATGGTTGAAGATCATTACAGCATGAGGAACTGTGTTAAAGGGTCCCAGCATTAGAGAGGTTGAGAACCACTGCTTTAATCCCAGCACTTGGGAGAAAGAGGAAGGCCAATCTCTCTGAGTTCAATGCCAGCCTGATCTACATAGAAAGTTTCAAGCCAGGGCAATAAAGTGAGACACAGTCTCAAAACACAAAAGAGAGCAAACAAACAAAAATCATGTTACTCCATTAATAATATACATATGAGAAATTAATAATTGCATAATTCTATCTATCCCTCTCCTACCCTCTGTGATACATTACGTTTGCTTCTCCTAACTACAAAATGTGCTAAATACTGTAATGTTTTGATGTGTAGAAAGGTATAACTATTGTATATGATGACTGTGAAACTATGTCTCTAATTTGTGAAGGCATTTCTCTTTTCTGCTTTTCTCATTATTATTTCATGCAGATCTGTCTGACTGTCCACCTAATATCACTTCCCTTTGGCCTTAAGCGTTTCTTCCAGCATCTGTTGGTAATGAACTCAATCAGCTTTGGTCTATCTGAGGGTATGTTTACTTCGTATTCATTTATGGAGGGAGGATACTCTCACTGTATAGAAACATGAAACTGGTTGATCGTTTTCCCTTCTGGCAATTATTTTTTACAGTTTTTTAATCTTTTCTTTTTTATGTGTATGGGTGTTTTGCCTGCATGTAAGTCTGTACACCAGGTCCGTGTGGTGCATGTCAAGGCTAGAAGAGGGCATTGGATCCCCTGGCTCTGGAGTTAGAGACCTTTGTGAGTCACCATGTGGGTCCTAGGAATTGAACCTAGGTCTTCTGGAAAAGCAGTCAGTGCTCACAACTGCTGAGTGACTTCTCCAGGCCCCCTCTTGGCAATTTCAACATTCAGCTCTTCTCCTGGCTCCATTTTTTTTTCCCCAAGCAAGTGTATTTCGGTGTTTCCCTTCCCTCACTCTCCCAGGCCCAGCTGCACAGATCCTTCCTCGTATACTACCCCAGTTTTTCCCTTCATGTCCCATGCATGTGTCCTCCCCCAGTCCTTCCACACCACCTATGTTTCAACCCACTCTTGATCTCCTTTCTGTGTTTTTTAGGCTTCACATATTTACATCAATTTATATACTTCTAGGATCCATATATGAGAACATGCAGTTTTTGTCTTTCTGAGTTTGGGTCACCTCATTTTAATATTGTGCTTTTCAGATCTATCAGTTTACCTGAAATTTTATTATTTAAATTTTTTCTTTCTTTCTGAATAAATTCCAGGGGCTGGAATAAAATATAGGGGCTGGAAAGATGGCTTGAAGGTTAAGAGTAATCACTACCCTCAAAAGGGACATAGGTTCAATTCCCACCACCCACATGGCAAACTCAACTATCTGTAACTCCAGTTACAGGGGGTTCAACACTGTCCTCGGACATCCATGAGCATTACACATGCACACAATGCACTTAAAAAATACAGGCAAAAAATGCTCATACACATCAAGATAAATAAATTTTAAAAAGTCCCATTGCATATATGTACCACATTTTCATTGTGCATTCATCTACTGAACATCTAAGTTGGTTTTCTTTTCTTGCTCTAATGAGTACAGCAGAAATAACCATTATTTTGGTAAAAATTCACTTAATAGTTTGTATTTGGCACACAGGATGTGGTGTATGCCTGCTCTAAAGATCTCTTTAAATTTGGTTCCGAATTCTGGCTATGGCATAATTGTCTTTGCAGTATTCTGATTGATACTGGGCACAGCTCATGGAACTATGGATTGATAATTTACTGTTTATTTTCAAAAATTCTCATTTATTATCTCTTTTAATACCTATTTTCTCTGTCCTCTTAATACCTTGATGATAGAAATATTGGAATATATACTCTATTTTGTTTATCTTTTTTCTTCTTTTATTTCAGTTTGTTTTTCTGTTTATCGGTTTTCAAATTTTTCCCTTCTCTTTTTTTCCCAATTTACTATTAAACTTATCTAATTCTTTACTTCTAGTGAGTATATGTATTCCTATTTGTTTTCTTTAAATACTCCCCATGATTTTTCTCAAATTGCCCATCTCTTTTGTACATATCGTCTACCTCTTTCTTCCTGTCCTTTAGGTTTTATTTTTATTTATTTATTTATTTATTTATGTATATGGGTGTTTGCCTGCATATTGTCTGTGTCCCACATGCTTGCCCTGAAGAGGCCTAAAAAGGGCAGATCCCCTGGGACTGTAGGTAGGGATGTGATGCACCGTGTAAGTACTGGGAATTGAACTCCAGTCCTCTGGAAGAGCACTATGCTCCTAGCCACTGAACCATCTCTCCCACCCCTCCTTTTGCATTTTTGCCATAGATATTATAACACCTAGGCTATCTCTTAGTTAACTTCTACTGCTTGTTGTAGAGTATCAGTTTAAGATGTGTTACATTCATGTATGCTGTGGAATATTTGTTTAATGATGCAAAGATGTGTTGCATTCTTTTGTGTTGCATTTGTTTAACTCTGTGAAGCAGTGTTACTGTGCCTGCCTAAAACACCTGATTGGTCTAATAAAGAACTGGACGGCCAATAGCTAGGAAGAAGAGAGAAATAGGTGGATTTGGCAGAGAGAGAGGATAAACAGGAGGAGAAATCTATGCTAGGAAAAAAGAAAAGAAGAGAAGTGAGATCAAAAAAAGGAGGAAGGAAGACTCCAGGGGCCAGCCATCCAGTCACCAAGCCAGCCACAGAGTAAGAGGGAAAGAAAGATGTATACAACAAAGAAAGCTGGCTAGAACAAGCCAAGCTAAGGCCAGGCATTCATAAGTAAGAATAAGTCTCCGTGTATTTATTTGGGAGCTGGGTGGTAGGTCACCAGAGAGTTAAAAAGAAAGAAAGAAAGAAAGCAAAAACAAAAACAACTACAACTGGTGATTCACTTTCTTAACCTCTAAGTCCCATCTTCTCATTTTTGTGTATATGTGTAGATATTTTCTGGACTCTATGGAAGATACTTTATCTGAAAATATAGTAGATAATCAACTAAATATCAGGCTGCTAGACTTTAAGCTGCGTGAATATGACCTGAAATAGAGCTGGGTTTCAGCTTCAATACAATGTTAGTTATGTTCAGTTTACTACCAATGCCTTCAATTATTTTGAAGGTGAGATCGAGACTTTTCCTATAAATAAATATTATCTTTTCACTATTGTGAGCTTTCTGCTGTGCCTGGTGTCTTCCCCATCTTCTCTTCTCTCCTTTCCCCAACCATTCCTATCAGTCTTAAGTGGCAATGTGCAGTGGGAATTTCCCTCTCAGTTCTCCGGTCTCTAGATACATTACTGAAAGTCAGTGCATCCCACAGCTGCCTTCAGCTCCTCACTGCCCTTGCCTTTGTGTCCTACTCCAGTAGTTAGTGAATACCTGTCAGAGGGAGCTGCTCAGGTGGCAGGGCTTTGCCCCATGCTTGCAGCTTGTATCACTTACTTCTGGGTTGCTGTGATAAATGCCAAAAGCAACTTGGGAGGGGGCGGATAGTTTAGCTTGCGGTTCAGGAGGAAGGCGGCATGTCATGGTGGAAAAGGCACAGCAGCAGGAGCACGGAGCCGGCCTGGCGATTAGCACAGAGAGCATTCTGATCTGCACATAGTAACGAGAGAGAGCAGCAGGCAGTGAGTTAAACATGGAAGGCACCTGATTCCAAGTTATACTACAGTAAAAACGGCACCATACAAAGGCAGACACAGTGGTCAGAATTAGAACTGAGGACACACACCAACAGGCACCTGCTTTTGACAAAGATGACAGTATCTTTAACAAACAGTGCTGGGAAAACTGTGGGTCTTACATGTAGCCGTGTGAAACTCTCCTCTCTCGCCCTAAACAAAAATCCATTGTAAATTGATAAAAAGATCTCAGTGTTTGACACGAAACTCTGAAACTTTTAGAAGAACAAATTGGCAGGTAAAGACTTTCTAAATAACACATGGGACCCCATGTAAAAAAAAAAAAAAAAAAAAAAAAAAGACATGAGGTCACCCAGGGACCAACAATTGACAAGTGGAAACTAGTGAATGTAAAAAGCCTCTGTATTGGAAGAGAACTATAAATCAAGTGAAGAGGCAATACACAGACCAGGGGGAAAAATCTTTGCCAGCTATGAATCTGACAGAGGATTGGTGTCTAGAATATACAAAGAACTAAACAAAATAAAACAAAACAACCGGAACACCAAGAATTCAAACAAACCAGTAAATAGGTATGCTATGGTACTAAACAGACTTCTTTTTTTTTGGGGGGGGGGAGTTGAGACAGGGTTTCTCTGTGTAGCTTTGCGCCTTTCCTGGAACTCACTTGGTAGCCCAGGCTGGCCTCGAACTCACAGAGATCCACCTGCCTCTGCCTCTGCCTCTCTAGTGCTAGGATTAAAGGCGTGTGCCACCACCGCCTGGCAGGGTGCAGAGGTCTTAGAAGAAGTTCAAATGGCTTAGGAATGCTTTTAGAAGTGTGCACACTCCTAACTACCAGGGAAACACAAATTAAAAACTACTTGAGATTTCATTTCACCCCTGTCTGAATGGCTAAGACTAAAAAACAAATGACAGGTGTGGGGTACTTCCTTCCAAGTTTTTGGTTGGGGTGGCCTAGAGACACCTAATAGAGACTATTTCCATTGCTCTTGGCTGGGCACAAGAACTTGATGATAAAGACTCTATTGCTGAAGACATCAAACAGTTTGATTCAAGACATGGAAAAATAAAGTTGTTACCTACCACCAAGTTTCCTCCCTGCTGGCTAGCTTTCGCATTACCAAAAGGTGCTGTGTAGATTGCTTTGGTGGGCAGTGGGGAGGTCACCAACCCTCTTATTCAGCAACGAACACTTCAAGCAAGACATGGCCATGGGTGCAATAGTGGTACAGATGTTATAGGGGCAACCAACCACCTTCCCATTGGCTTTAAGGCCTGTTACTCAGAAGGAAACACATGCCTAGTTCTGTAAATCCAGCCAAGAACCCATGGGGGAGAAGCTCATAGGCCCCAGGGGTGAATCTACTACTATTATTTTCCTAAATGGATGTAGCATCAAAGTGCCCTCTAAATTCTTACCTCTATACTCATAGATTAGTGCAACTCTCAGATCTTATCAAAAAAGTTTCTTTGTGTAGTAGATGGCAAGTAATACAGAAATTCACAACATAGAAGATGTGGCTGTGGAGTGTTAAGCCAATGATAAGACATTTTGTCTCACTGCTCTCCATAAGGCTCAGGGATCATCTCAGAAGTAGGGTTAGAAAACTGTAAGAGGCAGAGGTTGGGAAGGACCAGACTGCAACAGTGTCTACTGGAAATGACAGGACAGATACACTCATGAACTCATAGCAGCTGTACTTGCCGACACAAGATCAAGCCACTTAACATTCTAGCAGTGAGTGGGGAGGGCCTCATGTGCCCCTCCCCCTCCCTGGGGCTATAATGACTGTTGGTAACTTCCAGGAGAGAATCCGTTTTCTTTTAGGGTGTGGCTCCTGATAAGTTGGCCATGCTCCAGTGGATTTAGCCCCACACCCAAGAATATATAGGTAGCACAAATTTGGCTCAGTGGGATATAGAAGAATAAGAAAAAGAAGAGGAGGAGGAGGAGGAAGGAGAAAAGGAAGAGGACATGAAGTTGGCAGGGGATAAAAGGATGGTTCTGAAAAGGGGGAGGAGCAGGGGTGAATATGACCAAAATACATTGTGTGTATGTTGTGCTGGTTAGTGTTGTGTCAGTTTGACTCAGTTAGAATCATTGGAGAGGAGGGAGCCTCAGCTGAGAAAATGCCGTCATAATTTTGAGCTGTAGGCAAGTCTATAGAGCAGCGGTTCTAAACCCATGGGTTACAACTGCTCTGGGGTCAAACGACCCCTCCACAGGGGTTGCATATCAGATATTCTGCATGCCAGATATTTATATTCCGATTCATAACAGTAGCAAAATCACAGTTATGAAGTAGCAATGAAAATAATTTTATAGTTGGGGTCACCACAACATGAGGAGCTTAATTAAAGGGGTGCAGCATTAGGAAATGAGGGACATTTTCTTAACTAGTGATTGATGTGTGAGGGCCCAGCCTGTTGTGGGTGGTACCATCCTTGGGCTGGTGGTCCTGGGTTCTATGAGAAAGCAGGCTGAGCAAGCCAATAAAGCAGCACTCCTCCATGGCCTCTGCATCAGCTTCTGCCTCCAGGTTCCTGCTCTTTTAGTCTCTGTCCTGACTTCCTTCAACTATGAACAGTGATGTCAAAGCATAAGTGAAAAAAAACCTTATGTTAGGGTTTCTTTCCAAGTTTGTTCTGTCATGATATTTCATCACAGCAATAGTAACCCTAAGACACATGTCCAAAATTCTCAAAGAATTAGTAAAACTATTACTTTTTTTTAATCAAAGCCCACCCCTAGTGACATACTTCCTCTATCAAGACTCTTCGTCCTAAAGGTTCCATAACCTTCCCCACTAGTGCTACCAGCTGGAGACCAAGTGTTCAAATATGGGGACATTTCTCATTGAAACCACCACATACTCCTGGAGTTGAGCATGTGAGGTCAGCCCACACACTGCCATCAAAAGTGCTCAGATGAGGCTGGTTCCCTTTGTCACATGTAGGAGAGTCCTTCTCCCTGTCTGAGTCACACAGAATAGGTCCAGTGCAGATCTTCTCTCCTGCAAAAGGACTCATGCTCTATATAGTTCAATTCACCATGCTTCACTGTGCATTTGTTTCTCTTAGGGTTACTCTTTAAAAGCTACAGTTATGTAGATTATCTGGTTTGTTCTGTGTGTTAGGAAATAAATTACGGTCTCTTTTGACTTTCCACACACAAACCGGAAGAGAAACTAGCCTGCTCAATCTTCATCCACCAAGACAGAGATGGGGAGGACATGTTGCAGCTATGTGGGAATGTAAAACCAGGAGGACTCATAAGAGGAGGGAGAGGGGCTGGGATTTAGCTCAGTGGTAGAGTGCTTGCCTAGCAAGCACAAGGCCCTGGGTTCAGTCCTCAGCTCAAAAAAAAAAAAAAAAAAAAGGAGGAGGGAGAAAGGAACAATGGGAGAGAAGACAGGTGTGGGGGTGAATGAGTTCAACATACAGTGTCTGTGTGTGAAAGTCCTCTTATGGAGACACCATGAATATATGTGGAAAAAATGTAAAGAATGTGTTTAGCACTTGTACTCTGTATTGTAATGTAATGTTGTACTTGAAAGATGAAAATAGTACTATTTCCCTGGGCGGTAAAAATTAGTAATATTTCGCTAGGTGCTGGTGGCGCATGCCTGTAATCCCCAGCACTCGGGAGGCAGAGGCAGGTGGATCGCTGTGAGTTCGAGGCCAGCCTGGTCTACAGAGCTAGTCCAGGACAGGTTCCAAAGCTACAGGAAAACCCTGTCTTGAAAAACCAAAAGAGAGAGAGAGAGAGAGAGAGAGAGAGAGAGAGAGAGAGAGAGAGAGGATGGACGGATGGATGGAAAGTGCATGAAATGGAGAACAAGCTAGAATTCAAAAGGATGAAATAGAGCACAGGAGTATCAACATGTCAACATGGTCCATGTCCATCTTGATAGCCTGGGAGTCTCAAAGAAGCTGAACCCTTCTATGATGGAAGTAAACACACACCCCTGATGTTGGAAATGCAGAGACTGAGAGACAATCCTGCTGCAGATGCCTCACGCCTCATACCAACGAGAATGAGACAGCTACCCCATCCTTACCTTCCAGACCACACAAGCCTCACAGCTCACCCTCAGCACAAAGCTTCAGGAAGAGAATTCTGGGAATGTAGTTCACCTCTGCCAGGTTGACATATTATACAGTCATTTCACGTATTACTCAGCGTTCTGTCAACCCTCTCTGGCAGGTATCATTTTAGAACTTTTCAGGACTTCTGTCACATCTTTTCCACCTATTCCTCATTGTCTTCCATGTGCTTTTCCATAACTTCCTCAGTTCCTTACCACTCCACCATGTTGCTAACCTCCAAGTGAACGAACTTCAAGATGAATTTTGACATACTGCTTTCATGTGTGCTGTGTAGATGGCCTGTCTCCCAATCTGTCAGTTCTGCTCAGGTTCCTCTAGATCTCTGCAAGCATCTTCCAGAAGTAAGACCTTTCCAATGTGGATTACTGCTATGTCCTCTCTTCCACCGAGCTTCTACAATGTGAACCTAATGCCTGAGAACCTGGAGTTCCAAGGCCTGAGAGCAAAGGATGTCTGCGCTCAAGAAGAGATATAATGTGTCCTTCCTCCATTTTGTCAGTCTATGCAGGCCCCCATGGGATAGTGAGGTGCCCTCACTGGTGGCAATTAGGGCTTCTTTACTCAGTCTACTAAGGTTTTGTTGAAATAACCTCACAGATCTGTACAGAAATAATATTTTATTAGCCTTCTGAGAACCCTTAGGTTATGCAGGTTGACATGTAAAATTAATCACCACAAACTTCTTTATCACTCACATTTCTATCTTTAAGTTTTGTCTTATGTTACTCAAGGATCCACATAAACACTTGAAATATGAAATTGTTTTCTATCAAGTAAAACCTGAAAATCACCTCTTTTGCAAATGCATCTTATATTACTATAAATAGAAGACATCCAAAAGATAAGGTATTAGAATGCTGGAGTGACTTCATTATGCAAGACCTGCTCAGCCACCCACTAATTATAACCTGGGAGAACAGGGAAGACACTCCCTTCATCAATGCTTTAAGAAATGTGTTATCTAAACTAGCATCTCTTCTATAGTAGCCACTAATGCTGCCATTAAACGAGGCTTCTCTGAGTCCCTGGGGAAGGTGGTATACTGGAGTGACATTGCTCAGCCATCTTAACTCCCAGAGACAATAGGTTGCCATAGTGGGCAACAGACAAAGTGATCATCAGAATGGTGTAGTGTTTTGTATTGACTAGTAAATTCTTATATACTTTCATGAGATTGAAACAAATGGGAAGTCTACAAATTCTGATTTGTTTTGTCACACACACACACACACACACACACACACACACACACACACACACAAGTCCAAAGCAGAAAAGACTGGCTTAAGTTCCCAGAAGACAGCTGTGAACCATCAACGTATTTCTCATGGAGGGGATGCCAGGTTTCTTGAAGAAGAAAGCTACTACACTGTCATCGATCGATGGAAATGAGAAAGCTTCCTACTGCCCACTCCCAGAGTGACTGCATAGTGGGGAGGAAAATCGCTGGAACATTGGGATTGCTGCATACTACTTCTGTAGTGACATTAATTCTGCCCCCAAATGGTAGGTTTGCACCTGTTGGGACAGAGACTTAAGAAGTCAGGGAATACAAGGCCTTTGGCTTGAGCTCAGCTTACAGTGGCCTGGTGGATATCTGAGCCCATCACATAATTTTCCCAGCTGTGAAATGCGGAGTTGGGATATTCAGTCAGTGGGCTTCCCAAACTGATTTTCTAAATGACAAAGTAAGAACCAGGAAAAAAAGTTTCTAGAATTGTCTTTTATTTGGTGCAAATGGTAAACCAAAGGCGATACAGAATTCTTGAGGGGCATTTATGAGACTAGTGCCACTACAGAATTCATAGGGTGGATGAGAAAGAATACAAAAACAGTAGCAAACAGCTAGAGGATGAGAAATGAGTTTCACAGAAGCCTAGGGGCCTCTATGGCTTCCTCCTATGTTCTTGGACATGGTTAGGATAACCCTTTGGAGCCATGTATAGTGGTACATGCCTATAACTCTAACACTAAGGGGCCCAAGACAGGAAGATTGGAAGTTTGGGGGCAGCCTAGGCTAGACAGAAAAACCCTGTCTCAAGAAACTAAGCAGAAGTAAATCAGGAGACACACATCTGAAGGTGAAGAATAAGTTGCATCATCCAGCCCCTCCTACTACCTAAAGAAGGAGTCACAGAATTTAGTGGGCTCCCATTTTTTTTTAAAGATTCATTTATTTATTATGTATACAGCATGTATGACTGCAGGCCAGAAGAGGGCACCAGATCTCCTTACAGATGGTTGTGAGCCACCATGTGGCTGCTGGGAATTGAACTCAGGACCTCTGGAAGAGCAATCAATGCTCTTAACCTCTGAGCAATCTCTCCAGCCCCAGGCTTCCAATTTTTAATTTGAGCTAATATCAAAGAAAGTTCTATAACATACCCCAAAACAGACTTGTTTCATAGTCTCTCTTGATAACATTTTATTTATTTATTTATTTTTGGTGTTTTGAGTCAGGGTTTCTTTATGCAGCCCTGGCTTCCCTGGAACTCCGTGTAGACCATCCCAGCCATGAACTTACAGAAATCTTCCTGCCTCTGCCTCCCAAGTGACTAAAGGTGTGCACTACCACACCTGGCTTCAAGGGGAACATTCTAAGTCTGTATGACAGGGTAATTGTCTAGAGCCTTTTCAAGGGATTTGGAGCTGAGTCATAAGTTTGACCTGTAGGATTCTGGAGCAAAGCTATGATGTCTTTTGAAGATAACATTCTCTTGTTTAGAAATAGTTCCTAGTTTGTTAGATTCAGGAAAGACTGAAAACCAGGTGAGACGGCACATACCTTTAATCCCTGCACTTAAGAGGCAGAACCAGGCAAATCTTTGCAGTTGAGACCAGCCTGGTCTACAGAGTGAGTTTCTGAACAACCAGGGCTACATAGGAAACCTTGTCTCAAAAAAAAAAAAAAAAAAAAAAGAAAGAAAGAAAGAAACCAAACAACAAAGGAAGACTGAATGTTTGGCTTGAACTACTAAGTTACTATGCAAACTGCCCACTGTAAATATGATGTTTGACCCACAAAGCCATATAGTAGCCATGCATGGTTGTATTCCATCATGAGTTGAAGTTGTGGATGCCAGATTGGATTTAAGCAGGTCCCAAAGGTATAAATATGAACAACTTGCTATGGGATGGTCCCTCTGTATGCTGTGAATATGTATTCTCTATTGGTTGATAATAAAGTTGTTTTGGCCTATGGAAAGACAGGATGAGGTTAGGCAGAAGAACCAAACTAGGACTCAGAGGAAGAGGGGCGGGGTCTAGAGAGATGCCTCGAGCTGCCCAAGAAGCAGGATGCTGGAGGACCGGTAAGCCATGGACCACATAGCAATAAACAGAGCAACAGGAATGGGTTAATTTAAATGTAAGAGTTGATTAGTAATAAGCCTGAGCTACTGCCAAGCATTTATAATTAATACAAGCCTCTCAGTGATTATTTGAAAGCAGCTGTGGGACAGGGCAGGACATGGAAAGGCCTCTGTTTACAGCAATTGACTCAGATTCCTTTGATTTTTATTTTTTGAAGTCTCATATGCTCTGGGCTAGATCCTTGTAGCCAAGGCTGACCTTGAACTCCTACTCCTATTGCCTCCACTATCCAAGTGCTAACATAACAGGTATTTGCTACACTCAGTTCCTGTGGATCTTATTCCTAAGAAGTTACTCCCTGTTCTCTGTCTATATCTTTGTCTTCGTGAGAAGTTCTTTATGTGTACTTCACTAAGGAAGGAAGAGTTGAAGGCTGGTTACAGTTGGTTTTCAGTACATTCGAGCACCATCTAAAAGCACACCCAGGGGTAGTGTCAGTGACAGTGTTTATGGGAAATTCTGCCAATGAAATGACCTGGATATAGATTTGCTTTTACTGCCTGTAATGACATGGGGGGAAAAAACTAACAAATACACAAAAACCTTTCTATACAGAGAGTATCTTATGCACTTTTTAATATTCCTGAATGTGTTGCCTCTGGCCAGACATTAAATTCACACTAAATAAAGAGTAGGAATGAACTCATAACCTCGGAGTGAATTGTAATTGTCATGTTCCATTTCTTTGAGGTTGTCCTGAAGGACCAGCAGTTTGGGGAGTTGTGTGGTCAGCTGGATGACAACTTTCAGGGACATAGAATGTCTTCCAGGACATGAACTGTGCTATGACCAAGCAGCTACCTGTGATGGTTTTCCACCTTGGCTTGAAGAACGAGAAGAAGGAAATGAGATTGTTTCTTCTCATTACTAAGAGTCTCTTAGCAAAGCCTAGGTTTCCGGTCCCCTCAGCTCATGCTTCTCACAGAACAGGTGACATCTCTAATGACAAGACAAGCACAGTGCCATCAAACTGAGACTACAGCCTGACCACTTAGAATTTCTCGTGTCCCTGAACCTCTGGGGTTGGGGGAGGGGAACAACAAAACAAAACAAACAGGTGGTTTACAGCACTAGCTGGTGTTGCTGACTTTAATCCTTGGAGTGAAATTAGTTTTCTACTGTACTGTGAGAGTAGGAGGTGGGGTTTCTGGACCTGAGCAGAGCCTCTGGAGATACCTCTTCATGTGCCCATGAGAAGAAAAAGAAAAAAGAGAAGTCATATATCTATGAAAAAGAAGAAGAAAAAGGCAAGTTGGAGGCTTCACGACTATGGCTTAGTGCTTGCTTACAGGGTAAACATGAGGTTCTGGGTTCAATCCCTAATACTAGAAGGGAAAAAAGGAGTTGACTAAATGTGTTAGTACACACCTCCTTAGTTAATAGGAAACAGGAGGATTATGAATTTGAGGCTAGTCTGGGTTCCATAGCAAGTTCAAATCAGCCTAAGCTAAATGCTCAATATTTGGGCCTCAAAAAAAAAACAAAAACAAAAACAAAAAACAAAAAACCACAACAACAAAAATCAAATAGTAAGGATGTATTTCAATGAGAACTTGCTTAGCCACACACACACACACACACACACACCAGAAAGCTAGAATAACCCAATTGTCTTGGGGTTTTTACTGCTGTGAAGAGACACCATGACCACAGAAATTCTTATAAAGGAAAACATTTAATTGGAGTAGCTTGCTTACACTTCAGAGGTCCAGTCCATTATCATCATGGTAGGACATGGCAATCTGTAGGCAGACATGTTGCTGGAGCAGGAGCTGAGAGTTAATACATCTTGACTTACAGGCAACAGAAAGTGGTCTGTCTCACTGAGTATGGCTTAAGCATATATGAGACCTCAAAGCCTGCCTCCACAGTGACACATTTCCTCCAACAAGACCACACCTACTCCAACAAGGCCACACCTCCTAATGCTGCCACTCCTTTTGAGGGCCATTTTCTTTCAAACTACTACACCAGTGAAACATGATTCCAAGAGCTGGAGGTCCTACAAGTACACAGGTTTGGGTTAACCTTCAGGAAAACTGAGGTGTTTGTTGCCTGACAGCAGAGAACACTGGGTAAATGGTGGGAAAGGGAATCAGAGTCATCAACTATGCTCATGTGATCTTAAGCAGACAGAAGGATGGTAGAGGTTATGAGTACATTGTTTTATTTGCTAGCGCCATGTTCAAGTACAGATAAATATATGGGCATCGATTTTTCCATCTCAATCTTTTGCTTTCAGGTGTGAACTTTGTACATTAGTGTTTACGTCACAGATTATCAAAGAGGAAGTGAGAGTCAGATAAAAGTCAAAAGGATCTCATGCAAATGTAGATCTCACTAGTTCATCCTTTGGGGAGGGAAGATAAACACATTGTCTTTTCAGTTCTATGAGATTGAGTTGCAGTTTGAAGCATGGTTATTATTGCTGCTATCATTGTTTGAAAGTGGTTAAAAGAGCATGTGGATTATTGACAAATTAAGGAAGAAGTCTATTCCAATGTTCTGCTACCATGAAGAATGTTCTTTCCCTCATGGTTCTGAGTTTCATATGTCTGGAGGAAGAGCATGTGTGGGATTTCCAAGTCAGCAGTGAAGTGCTGGGTTACAGATGTGTCATGTCAGTTACTGTGATGGACAAACATAGAAGCCCCTGTTCAATCTGTGATGTTCTCACTTTCACATCCTCACTCAGCCCACAGAGGCAACCTCCCATAAGCCTTTTCCAAGACTCCCTCTTTGGGGGGGTCTCACCTGGGCAACTGGATATCAGCGGACAGTTTAATTTCCTCACAATTTTCAACTTGTCCAGTATTTCTATTGATGGTATTTCTATTGGATTTTTGTTGACTACTCAGTGACATTTAATGGAGTTCTATTCTTTTGATAGTTATTGTGGTGGTTTGAATAGGAATGGCCCCCATAGGCTCCTAGATTTGCATGCTTGGTCACCAGGGAGTGGCACTATTAGGAGGTGTGGCCTTGTAGGATTAAGTGTGTCACTGGTGGTGGACTTGGGAGCTTCAAATGCTTCAGCCAGGACCATTATGTCTTCCTCTTCCTGCTGCCTGCAGATCCAGATGTAGAACTCAGCCTCTCCAGAACCTGTCTGCCTGTATGCCACTACGCTTCCTGCCATGATAATGGGCTAAACCTCCAAACCTGTAAGCCAGCCCCAATTAAATGTTTTCCTTTATGAGAGTGGCATGGTCATGATACCTCTTCACAGCAATGGAATGTTGACTGAGACAGGGATGTATCATTTTTCCATGGTGACGAACTGTCTTTCCCCACCAAATGTCTAAACTCAATATATTTCCTTTGTTGCCATCTTTGACAGTCTCTCAAATCCTAATATACAATAGCTTTGCTTTCATTTATTATGCAATACTTTAAATGTCCATTATTATATATTCTTTTGTTCCTTAATTATTTAAAGTATAGTTTTCTTTTGAATTTCCAAGAATGTGGGATTATTTATATTCTGACAGCCTCTTATTTAATTGCATTATGCTTTCTAAAACTGTTGTTTGGTATCTATATTTTGAAATTTCCTAGAACATTTTATCTTTATGTGCAGAGACCAACAACCTTTTGTAAATAGCCAGGAAGTAAGTGTAGTGGGTAGCCCTTCCAGCTTTGACCTGGAAGTACCACCCCCATTGAGGCTTCAGTAACTGTCACGCCTACAAAGCAGAGCCAGGACAGGACCCTGAAGACCCGAGATCCAGATGGGCCAACTCTCTTGGTTCCTGGATCCTGCACGCTGGAGGTAGACTGAACAGTGTTCTCCAGAGAACACACTGGACTGCACTTCACCTTTCCCAGACCCTGTAACCTATCCTTTCACTTATAAGTTACCCCACAAAATAAACCTCCCTTTTAACTATGTGGAGTTGCCTTAATAATTCCACTAATAAGTAAGTGTGATAACCTTTGCAACCCACATCTTCTTTACACTGTACCAGTTTTTACTTTGTATAACTTGGTCCTACACATTATTTATATATGCTTAAAACTTGTCTATCTTCATGGTGATTTGTGGTGATATTGTGTTCCCCAAAAATATCGTGCACCCTAATAAACTTATCTGGGGTCAGAGAACAGAACAGCCACTAGACATAGAGGCCAGAAAATGGTGGCACACACACCTTTAATCCTAGCATTCCGAAGGCAGAGATCTGTCTAGATCTCTGTGAGTTCAAAGCCACACTGGAAACAGTCAGGTATGGTGACACACACCTTTAATCCCAGGAAGTGATGGCAGGAAGCAGAAAGTTATATAAGGTGTGAGGACCAGAAACTGGAAGCTTTTGCCTAGTTAAGCTTTTAGGCTTTGAGCAGCAGTTCAGCTGAGACCCATTTGGATGAGGACTCAGAGGCTTCCAGTCTGAGGAAACAGGATCGGCTGAGAGGTTGTTGAGGTAAGGTTAGCTGCGGCTGGTTCTATTTCTCTGATCTTTCAGCATTCACCCCAATACCTGGCTCCAGGTTTGTTTTTATTAATAAGATGTGTTAAGATTCGTGCTACAGTGATTTAAGATATTTTTTTTCAAGTATTACAAATGTCACTGTTGTTGTATGGTCTCTTGTGGGGCTCCTGAGAGGGGATTGGACCACTGAGGGCTGACTCCATCAACTCCATTTAGGATCGACCCTGTGAGTTTATTCCTGAATGGGCTGTTAAGAGGTGGGGCAGTGCTGGGGGAAGTAGTCCCTTGGTGGAGGAGCAATGTCCTTGAAGGGCATTTGGGGACCTTTATATCTTCTTCTATCTTTCTCTGCTGCCTGCCACCCCTTCTGACACCCCCTCATGTGTCCTAGAAGTTCTGTTTTCTACTGTGCCACAGCAATGGAGCTAGCCGAGAATAGACTGAAATCTTTGAAACTAGAAGCAAGACAAATGTTTCCTTAAGTTTCATATCTCAGGTATTTGATCATAGCAATAAAGTACTGAATAGCATAGTCCCTGTTTATGCCTACTAATGTTTTAATTTTTATAGGTTTTTTTTTTTTTTTTTTTTTTTTTAAGACAGGGTTTGCACCTTTCCTAGAACTCACTCTGTAGACCAGGCTGGCCTCGAACTCACAGAGATCTGCCTGCCTCTGCCTCCTGAGTGCTGGGATTAAAGATGTGTGCCACCACCGCCCAGCTAATGTTTTAATTTTAACGTCAATAATTTTTGTTAAAATATAGAGACAAATCAACTTTCTTCTGGGTTTATTTGCTGATTGAAGTCTCCTTTTTGTTTCTTAATTTTCAAATTTTGTTTGTTCTAACATTTCAGCTGAGTCTCTTCTGAACATGCTATAACCTGATTTTTTTTTTTTTTTCTCGAGACAGGGTTTCTCTCTGTAGCTTTGTGCCTTTCCTGGAACTCACTTGGTAGCTCAGGCTGGCCTCGAACTCACAGAGATCTGCCTACCTCTGCCTCCCCAGTGCTGGAATTAAAGGCGTGTGCCACCACCACCTGGCTTATATAACCCGATTTTTAAAACTTTATCTTGACATGGCTTGTGTTTTGACTTATGAGTGTCATAACTTGTGTATGTAACTGTACACTTATCTGGACTTATTTACCAAGTCGCTTTTGAGTTTCTGTCTGTCCTACATTTTCCTGGTTTTCGTTTTTTTGCTTTTATGACAGATGGTAATGATCAACAAATATTCCTCACCCTGTCTTTCAAGAACACTTACATTTTGGTGAAGCAATGAGGGTAATCTTGAGCAATAGATAGGAGAGTGGCATATGTCACCACTGGTTCAAAGCCGAGAAGGCTGGGATGGAGTCCTTATGCAACAGCTTACAACATGTCACATGGGGAAATTTACCTCCTTTGAGTCTTTCTGTTAATTGTCATTGTTTTGGTTTTAAATTTCATTATATTTCTGCATTTGTGTATGATTGTGTATGATATATATGGGTGCATCACGTGTGGAGGCCAGATAACAACCTTCAGGAGTAGGTTCTCTCCCTGTACCACATGGACGATCACCCTCAGGTAGGTCCTCAGGCTTGGCAGCAGATGCCTTTCCTCTACGAGCTATCATCTCTTTGGCTCCATCCATCAAGTCCTATGGATGATGAGAAGCGATCTCCCATCGACCCTACTTCACGGTGGAGCAAGAGTGAGGGATAAATGTTTTTGTGCTATTTTATCTTTACAGCATACAATAGATTATTCTAAGGAACACCTTGGTCTGAATTTTTTAATAGGATTGCATTTCTAACATCACCCTTGTTTTCCCCTTGGTATGGTGTGTGTTTGTTTTTATTTCTATTTACTCTGTTACTGGAGCAAGGATGGAGTTGGGAGGAGGTAGCCTAGAGATTTCCATGGCTTCTTGTGAGCACAATACGGCATAAAATGTGTCTTTTTCTAGGTCTGATTGTTTTCATTTGTATGACCAGATCCTTACCAGCTCCTACATCACTGGCTGGACACAGAATCCCTTGCTCTTATGCAGATGTCCCCACTTCTTTCTTGTCATTTATAACAGGTAAATACTTTCTTCCTTCTTATTTCAGATTTAGACAGGGAGTGTATGATACTGAAAGAATCCAGCAGCTAAGAGTTTGGGTATCCTAAAGGAGGATGCATACTGATGATTAAGTATCCTCTAGCATCATAGTAGATCCCATTGCCAAATTAGTGATGACAAAATTAAAGGTACAGACACAAGTGGCTGCATTTCTTTAAATAAATTTTATTGATTTGAATATCGGTTCATAAATTCCATCCTAGTCCTATGTATAAATTCTGGTCACTTAGTGGAAATTCATGTGTTTCATGCTCTTCAATAGCAATCCATTTCATATCCATCTTTGTCGGCAATGTCACACTGATGGAGAACATCAATGGACTCCATTTCAGTGCTCCATTTACTGATTCTAAAACTTTATTTTGAATTAAATTAGGTAATTTAAGGGTATGGAAGTTACAGTGTATGAAGAGTATTTGAAGAGAATGAGTTAAAGAATAGATAATCCTGAGAAATGCCAAGCACATTATCAACTTTCAGGATGCTAGAAGGAACTTCAGAGGTATCATAGTCTACATCCTTGTAAGAACACCATGTTAAGACCTCCCTGTGTACAATCACCACTGTCTTCTGGAACACTTGATCTCACTACTATTTAGGATAAGCCTCTGTAATTTTTTTTTCAGAGCTGAAGAACGAACCCAGGGCCTTGCGCTTGCTAGGCAAGTGCTCTACCACTGAGCTAAATCCCCAACTCCGCCTCTGTAATTTTTACATAATGAACTAATAGTTAAAATAATTTTCTATAATACTGGGTGGTTTATTGATTCAATTACCAATCCATTAAGATGGGACACACACACACACACACACCTTTTCCCTCCCCTCAGGGATCTGGTAACTGCACAGAACAGGAAACAGAAAGAGTGCAAGAGCCAGGTGGAATAGAGGACACCATGAAAATAAACCCCTCTAAATCAACAGGATCAAAGCTCATACGAATTCACAGAGCCTGACGCAGCATGCATGCATCTATACCAGGTCTTCTGCATATGTGTTATGGCTTCCAGTTTAGTGTTTTTATGGGAATCCCAAGTGTGTGAATGAGAGGGTCTCTGATTCTTATGCTTTTTCTTGGGCTCTTTTCCTTCTACTTGTTTGTCTTGTTCAACTTCGATGTGATGATTTTTGTTTTATCATATTATATTTATTATTATTCCTTAGAAGCCTGCTTGTTTTCTAATGAGAGACAGAAAAGGAGTGGATATGAATGAGAGGTGAGGTGGAGAAAAACTGGGAAGAGGAGAAGGAGGGAAAACTATACTCAGGATATATTATGAGAGAAAATAATCTATTTTCAATAAAAGAGGGGAAATCTCCCTCCCAAAAAACCCCACCAATGTCAAATATACATTGCCAGCACATACATTCACTTTATTAGAGGATGTTCAATGCCATTAGTCACCAGGAAGTGCAAATTGAAACCATACTACCGTTGTATACTGACTAGGATGTAATAATTAAAGGGCCAGGACAATGATGCTAGCAAGTATGAAGAGATATTACATGCTCATGCGGTGTTGGAGGAAACACACAGATTTGTAGTTCTGCAGAGAGTTAAACAGAGTTACTGCATATCCCAGCAGTTCCACTCCTGGGCTTATACAGGATAAGTGAGTACACATGGCTATGCTACACAAAACTTCATATGTGAATATTTAAAACATTGTTTGTGATACACGGTGTCATAGTTATATTGCTGTGAAGAGACACCATAATCACAACAACTCTTATAAATGAAAACATTTACGTGGAGTGTCTCCCTTACAGTTTCAGAGATTCAGTCCATTATCGTCATAGTGGGTATCATGACGGCGTGCAGGCAGTCATGGTGCTGGCTCCATCAGAAGGTAACAGGAAACTGAATATGACACTGGGTGGTATCTTGAGCATAGGAAACCTCAAAGCCCTCGTCCCACAATGAAACACTTCCTCCAACAAGGCCACACCTATTTCAACAAAGCCACACCTCCCTATGAGCTTATAGGGCCAATAACGTTCAAACTACCACACATGGGTAAGCAAAATATGATATATATCTGCTCATTAGAATGTTATTTAGACATAAATAAGAATGAAGTATTGGTGCAGGTTACAATATGGGTGAATCTTGAGATCATGCTGAGTAAATGTGAGACAAATGATGATGTTAGATGAATTCCTGTATTACAAAAAGGTCCAGAATAATACTAGAGACTCATAAAACAAATCAGCTGTTACTTCGTGGGGACAGATTTGGGGAGATTTCTAGGGACAATAACAAAAGAATGTGGAGTATCTTTTGGTGGCAATTAAAATGTTCAGGAATTGATCATGGTGACCATTTCTCAACTCTGAATAAAAGGAAAGCCATTGTTCTTTACACTTTAAACGGGTCAACTTTGGGGTAGGTAAATTCTCTGCATAAAGCTGTCATGCCCCTTCTTTATGCTTCAAGCTCCCCACAGTGTTCAAAAAACATATGAAGAACCTTCATGACGCAGGCGCTCCTGCTTCTCTTCCCTCGTGGTCTCTGGTCACTTGCATTGTGGGGAAGTGTGGAGGCCCTCTCACTCACTGACAGAGGAGAGGGAGGGCAGTTGCAAGGATGTGTACTCGGAGGGTTTCATCCCGTCACCCATCAAGCACACGCTTTTTTATGTATTGATCCATCCAATGCATATCCCCAGCCTCTCCATGTGCCAGGCGGGACACAAGGCTCTGGGACAAGGAAGTTTGAAAAGTAGGTAAGATCACGGTTGAAAAGACCTGCACAGTCTCCTTGGGACAAATGGAAAGCACACAGGCTCTGGCAGGGCAGCTTGGGATGATAAGCTAGGGAGCCTGTCTCAGTTTACTGTTGAAGGTGACATAGCTAGGCAATGCTTAAGATCACTAAGGCAATTAGAGAGTGTGGTGAGGAGATGCCGACCATGTTAAGGACAGTGAGCTGTGTAGTGGCAAGAGGGCTTGTAGGCAGAGGAACTTTTGTTACCAAAATAAGCATATTGTTTTTGTTCTCCTAAATTGCACTTAAATTAAAATTTCTGCCTTCCCATTTCATAATTATTGCTGTCTACTTAATTAAATGAGCAGTTTAAAAGAAAGAAATTTTTAATCATGAAGCACTAGGCCAATCTGAGTATGAAAATACATAATGATTTTTGACAGGAGATGGCTCTTAGCATCAATTAAGATCCGCAAGTCCATGTTGAGAAAAATAGTTGAATAAATACGGCAGCAAGGGAAAGGACAGTTCTTTGTTATTAATTGTGGTTCATGCAGAAGAAAAGATGAGAGCAGAGCATTGCTATTTGACAAATGCCACAGTGATGCTGGTTGCAGACAAAAACCACCAGGGAACACAAAAACTAGTGGGTAAAATGTGATGTGACAGGGGATATTTACTGGTTAAGAAACCTCTCCTCGGAATGCTCGGTGATTACAACGGGGTCACTGTGACATGGCATCAGATCATTGCCAGGAACAACAGTGCCCAGGGCCCTCGGCATATGCTAAGGACTCCCCCTCATTCTGGAGTTTTCTTGGTGTGTGTGTGTGTGTGTGTGTGTGTGTGTGTGTGTGTGTGTGTGTTGTGTTCGTGTATATGAGTGTATGCAGAGGATGGAAAGGAGATGGCAGTGTCTTCCTCTATTACTCTCTACCAAACATCTTCCAAACAGAATCTCTTGCTTAAACTGAAGTGCACCAGTCTGCCTAGCGTGGCCTGCACATGCCCAGCTTTTTACACGGAAGCTGGAGTTTGAATTTGGTTCCTCATGCCTGTGCAGCAAGCACATTATCCACTGAGCTAGCTCCCTGGCTTCACTTCTTGGATTTTCTTGTCCAAAATGTAACCTGAAACTAATTATGAGGAACATCAGACCTACCAACCCAAGGGACACTCTAAAAATACTTGCCAGTATTCATTAAAAACACCAAGATCATGAGAGCTAAACACAGCAGCTATCACATGCCTAAGAGGACAAGGAGGCATGAGGATGCGATCCCCTTGGGGCCCTGGACCAAGGAGGGCCGTTGTGATGTTACCAGTTAGTGAGGATCTGCAGGTTAGTTTCCAATAGGGCTTTAGAGATGGTTTTCTGGTTTGACTCTATGCTACTACCAAATAAGATATTGTTTGGGGAAGTGGGATTGTAACTCTGTCTTAGTTTTGTAATCTTTTAAAAGTCAAATTACTTGGAAATAAAAAGTTAATGAACTGGGTGTGTAGTTAAAATGGAATGTAGCTCATTCCTATAATCTCAGCATTGAAGAGTCAGAGGCAGGAGGATTGCACTTTTTAGGCGAATTTGGGCTACATATCAAGACTTGTCTTAACAAATCAAGGGCTAAGGCTATAGCAGAGTGGCTGGCAGAGTGCTTACTTAGCAGGTAGAAGGCCCTAAAAAACAAATGCTCTTACCTTCCTAAGATGGGAAGCTTTTCATTTTGGGTGGTAATATGCAGAGTGGGAACATTTAATATGAATTTCTGCTTTGGGTATAAAAGTACAGGATGCTGACTTGTAAGTTTTTCCTTAGTTTCCGAATTATGTGATTCTTGTATTTCAAATAGTTGAGCAATGATTTTACAAGATTTCTTCTTCTCCCTTTACCAAATAATCTGACACCAAATAATTCTTCCTAATATTGCAGGTTCTTATCCGTAGTTGCTTTGTGTATGTGTGTTGAGGGTGGTGCGTATGTGTGTGCCCATTCATGGATTCATAGAGGCCAGGAATTGATCTTGGGTTTCTCCTCCTATCATACTTCACTTTAGGTTTTATTTTAAAAGGGCTTTTAAAGACAGACTCTCTTACTGAGTCTGGAGCTCACTGTTTTGACTACACTAGCTGGCCAGTGAACTTCTGTGATTAGCCCATCTCTGCCCCTCACTGGTAGGGATACAGGTGTGTGCTCCGACACTTCACTTTCCTGTGGGTGTTGGGGATGCAAACTCATGCTTGTACAGAAAGCACTTTATCCACTGAGCTATTTCCCCTACAATCATTTTTAAAATATTTTTAATTTAAAAATATTTATTTATGTGTGTCTGCATGAGTATATGTCACATTTGTGCAAATACCTATGGAGATCAGGAGATGATGTTGGATCCTCTGAAGCTGGAGTTAGACTAGGCATTGAACTCGGGTCCTCCAGAAGAGATGTCAATAAGGAAGTGAACACGTTTCTTCCTCAGTGTTGTGGTTTGTGTGTGAACTGTTCTCCATTGCCTCTCTCAGCTAGAGACCATTGAATACTCCATCTCAAAGCTGTCTGGGAAGGTGGAACCTTTAGGAAGTGGGACCTCCCTGAAGGAAGTGGATCACCGGGGGCAGGTCTTGACCCCTTATAGCCTAGCCTCACTTCCTATTCACTCTCTGCTTCCTGGGTATGGATGCAATGTGACCAGCTAGCTTCCTGCTGTGTCCTCTCTGCCCTGGTAGGCTGAAACTATAAGCCAAAAGAAGTCTTTTCTCCCCTAAGTTGCTTTTATTGGAGTAGGTATTTTATCAAAGCAACAACAACAGCAAAGTCACTAAGACATTCAGTTTGGGCTTAAAAATCAGTTTTTTCAAAATGCCAAGCAGGAGTGCCAAATATTGATTTAATGGCTGCCAGACAGAACGTGTGCATTGTGCTAATCTTCACTGAGTGCATTTCATAAAATCAAATTGGATTTAAAATAGTTATCCAAAATATTTTGAATTGGCTTAGATCTGATCATACGGCCATTATTGGAAAAGACTCTTTTTGAGTAATACATCATTGCATTGTTTGGGAACAGAAATAGTATCACCAAAGCCAAACACAGGGTGTGTGAAGTGCTGGGAAAGCATCACAGAGAGGAAGAACCCGCACCCTACATCCCATCAAGAACTCATGTCCTGTGGACAGTCTCTCCCAGGGTATGATTTGGAGTGGCTATTGGTTGACAGTTAAGTAGAAAAAAATTAGTAGGAGCCAGGGATGGTGGTGCCTGCTTGTAACCTCAGCAGTCAGAAGGTTAGACTGGCAGATTGCTGTGAGTTTGAGGCCATCCAATGCTGTGTAGTGAGACCCTGCCTCAAACAAACAAACAAAAAAACCAAAATAGTATACGTGTATCTTAAATATATTTTTGTTAAAATATCTACATAAAATTTTTATATAGGGTAAAAGCTTATAAATATAAGTATCTTAAACTATACCTGGTGGTGCATACCTGTAGACTCAGTACTTGGGAAGTGGAGGCAGGAGGATCAGGAGTTCAGTTCATGCTCAGCTACATAGCAAGCTTGAGGCCAGTCTGGGTTGCATAAAACACTGTCTCAAAATAAATAAATAAATGAATATATACTTTTCATCATGTGTTTACAGATTATAGTTGATAGATCTTTTTATAAACTGGACCCGTAATTCCTATGCTCTGTGATTTCTAACTTCAGTTTCCTTAAACAAAATCAATGACTTCAGAGGAAACCACAATTTTAGTATAGAATTTTAGACTTTATATACATGTTTATGCTCCTCACCACCCTCCCTTTTTCCTTACTGTTGACAAATCACACTCAGGGTCCTGCATATGCTAGGTGTTTGTCAACCTCCAACAACTGAATCAGCAGCCAGCTCCCTTCATGCTCCCTCAGTCTCATCACTTTGGAAGGGTATCAACCTTAGCTTTCTAAGAAACCAAACCTTCTCTCTTTCTATACTATCCCTCGCCTCATTCAACACTGAATTAATTTTAATAATTAAAATGACAAGTACAGCAGGTAGAAACCAGTGTGAGACCGGACAAGGCTACAACAGAGACCTAGAACATACTACAAGGGTGGGGATGCTGTGGTCTCGCTTGCTGGAGAGCTGCCTACCAGCTGCTTCCATGAGTGGGTGTGAACCATATACTGTGTGTACACCCACAATACTTGTAGACACACCTCTGTGCTTGGGAGTATGCTCCTGTCACGTGACTTTTCCTAGAGATGTGGACAGATAAGGTACTGAAGAGTCCAAAGAGATTCCTCCCAAGGCTGGGTTGGTGAACCAGCGAGTTTACCTGAATTACTTACAGGAACAGGAACAACTCGAAAGTGGCCACCACCAAACCCCCACATCAGCACTGGTGACAACTCTTTAGAGCTGCGTCCCTAAGGCTCCCTGTGGGACTTGAAGGCAGCTTTGCCAACTAGAGAGTCTTGGCCTTTTGGCTTCTACTACCTTGGCAAGAGACCTTGTAAAGCCTTGGGACTTTGGGGGATTTCTGGGCCTTCTGGGTTGGTTTCCTTCCTGAGTCTTATGGAATCCCCTCATCTCTCTGGGAGGAGTGTTTGGTTCAGGGGAAATCACTGTACAACTCCACGCTTGTGAGCATATTTCAAAAGGAAAGAAGAAACATGCTCCAGTCTAGAAGGGGAGGAAGAGGCAGGCACCCATCTAGAGACCGTTAGAAGGACTTTCCAAGGAGCCACTGTAGAATTAGAGGTGCCCCAAAATGGCAGCAGAGCCCATGAAAGGATTGCAGCTAGCTCATATCATCAGGAGTCTCACTGAGTGAGGACAAGGCATTCCTCCAGTGCAGGGTCTTAGAGGCAGATGGTGGCTGGATTCTGACTCTACTCACTCCTCTGAGAGGTTGCCACATGACTAGCTTGCATGACTCACAGGGGCAGCTCTGGCCCCTGGACAGAGATGGATTACACTGGAGGGAAGGAAGAGGAAGCTGTCTTTATTGAGACATGGAAAGACAGCTGAGAATCAGGAAGGAAGCAAGAGTTGAACTGTTATTGTAGAGGAACTTCCTATTTCCAAATTTTCATGTGTCCAGAGTTCTTGAAAACTGATGCAGGGTGCCTTGCTCATCCAGACAGCAGATTTTCCATTCTGAGGGAGAACATTCTTTAGCAAAGAGGCCAGTGTAGTCAGTGTCCATTTCACTGGCTGCTCATGGGCTGTTTTTTCTCACCAAGTCAAACCTTCATTCAAAGTTCTCTTTACCGACCCAGGCTCTTCTGCCTCTTTCAAAAATGTCTCTACTTATTTGATGATACTTATATAGATATCAGAACCCTTTGTCAACAATTTGTTATGAGAACAGGCTTTTGTTTTTTGTTTTGTCTTCTCATATGCAAAGAGTTAAGGAATTAGCAAACACTCATGGCTGATGAACAAGACAAGAGCAGGTACCTGAAAGTGAAAGGGGAAGACCCAAGGGGAAGGCTCTGGAAAGCCAGCTAAACCTTCTGTTTGGCAATCTTCTTTATCATCAGCTATGCCTGGCAAAGAGTTTGATTTTCAAGTTGGCATTTTTATTTATTGTTTCTTGGGTTGTATGTTTTCTTTGCTTTGTGGTATCAAAACTTATCCTTTGAGCTCTATGATGCCATTGCGATTTGCAATGAGCCTTGAAGAGTTTTTAGAAAAATAAACAATAGTAACATGAACTGCTAATTACAAAGTGGTTCATTAATTAAGCTGTAAGTGGTACACTGAAAGACAAGGAACTATCTTTCTTCCCTTCCTTCCTAGTCCTTTGCCCAATCTGGCCTGGAACTCACAATGTAACCCAGGCTGACCTTGGACTCAAGGCAATCCTCTTGCCTCAGCTTCTTTTGGTGTTTTTCCTTCCGTTGGTGTCTGCACCTTGAAGCAGTCCAAAGGCATATGCACTCTTTAATGGGGTTCATCACCCTCACATATGAGGCCACTGGGATTAGCCAGCTGTCTACCACTGGGATTAAACAGCTGATAAAAACAGCTTATACAGAGGAGAGATTTATTCTGGCTCACACTGTCTAGGGTTTCAGTCCATGGGCACATGGCACTGTTGCCCGTGGAGAGGCAGAACTTCATGGTGGGGAAACATGGAAAAGGAGATCATTCACTTTCTTATGGTCCAGAAGCAAAAACAGATGCATAAGGCAGGGGTCAGAGTTCTACCATTCCCTTCAAGAGCCCACCTGGCTTCCTTATAAACCTCACCTTCTAACCTCACCTCCACCTTCCCAATAGCACCACAGGCAGGTGACCAAGCCTTTAGCTTCTGGGCCTTTGGAGCCATTTAAGATCCAAGACTATTCAGGCTTTAACTGCCTCAAGCCACTTCCTTGAATGTGTTTATGGGTTTCTCATAGCTCCTGAAAGTGAATGGCAGCTACCAAACACTGGATCCATTCAAAACAAATAGATGATGTTTTGTTCTGTTCAATATCTCTCTAGACTTTTCTCAGTGCCAAAGACTAGGGCCAATCATCTTCCTTTTCTTCTTTACCTCAGAATTAAACTGTTTAGAGACCACCTACTGGCTTGTTCAGCATTCCCAGGGTTTCCTGGTCCCCAGTAAATGAGGATCTGGGCACTAAAGCAAAAATGTGTTAAAAACCACAGATGGGCCTGGCAGGTTGACCAGCACTTGCTGCCAAACCTGGCTACCTGAGTTTAGTCTCCAGAACCCACGTGGTGGAAGGAGAGAACCAAGCCCTGCAAGTTGTCCTCTGATGTCCATATCGGCATGATGGCATGTGTACCTGCTTCCTTCCCTTCCCTGACCCAAGTAAATAAATAATGGAAAAAAAGAGATGGAAGACCCCACCTCATACTTCTGAGTAAAGAAGCCTGGGATGGGTTCAGAGTTTGCACTGACAATCAATTCCCCAGTGATGCTGCTGGTTGGAGTCTGAGGACAACGCTGTGGGAATCAGTCCAGGTCTGTTGAGGAAATTAAGGCTTACAGAACCAAAGTGTTTGTTCCAAAGTAACCCAGCCCAGTGCCAAGACAAGCACCCCATCTTCTGACCTTCATGTGCTAGCTGCACACCTGTCCTATTATTTTTCTTAAAGTGTGCCACTGTCTACAGGACTCTCTCTGTGTTCTTTTTGGCGCTCGGCTGGATCTCAAATATCATTCTGCTGCTTCCCCGGTGCATCTGGACAGTAGACTTACACAGTAACTCAGGGTACAGTCTTATTGTTATGCTGGACTTCCAGGCCCAAAATCTTCTCAGGAAAAAGAGCCTTGGCCACAGTCTGCCTATATTTTATTTCTAGAAAGGTGCTGGTTTAGGCTGTAGACAGCAACATGTTCAAGACCTTCCTCAGTTTGCATTTGGGTTTGGTAGAAAGGATGATAAAAAATTCCCTTTTACTCTCCTAGTTAGGGTTTTTAATTGCTGTGATAAACACCATTACCAACAGCAATTTGGGGAGGAAAATGTTTATGTGGTTTATACCTCCATATTATAATTTATTAGGAAGTCAGGACAGGAACTCCAGCAGAGAAGGACCCTGGAGGCAGAAGCTGATGCAGAGGCCATAGAGGGGTGCTGCTTACTGTCTTGCTCCTCATGGCTTGCTCAGCCGGCTTTCTCATAGAACCCAGGACCACTAGCCCAGGGACATCCTCACACAATAGTCTAGGCTCTCTATTACTATTTACCAATTAATAAAATACTCTACAGGCTTGTCTGCCTATAGCCCAATGTTATGGAGGCATGTTTCTTAAATGAATTTCTTCCCTCAAATGACTCTAGCTTGTGTCAAGTAGACATAAAACTAGCCAGGGTACTCTCTTAGGTTCTTTTCTTAGAACTCTGAAAATTAAACTGCCAATAATCAGGACAACAAAAGAAAGGTATTTTAATTATGTACTTACAAGGTTTTATGAAAAAAAGAGATTCAAAGAGGCAGTGGCCAGATTATTAAGAGTGATTAAGAATTATATATTGTCTTGGTTTATTTTCTTCTTTGTCATGTAGCTCAGGATGGACTTGAACTCATGATATTTCTGCCTCTAAGTTGCAGGCATATGCCATCATACCTACCTCTTGGTCCATTTTCTATTGATATAACAGATATTCAAGGTTTCTTCATAAAGTAATGTGGTTCATTTGCCTTGTGCTTCTGGTGCCTAAAGTGTTCAGACAGTATTGATGCCTCGATGAGGTCTCCTAGCTGTACTACAACATGGCAGAGAGGCTGAGAGGGTGATCATGCACAGGGCTCAGCTATAGAGTGACAGGTTTTTTGATCACTTAAGAGTTCTTAATTAGTTTTAGCACAAATGAATCCATATACAAAGGACGCACGTTTTAGGATAACATGTTCTGGAACCCTTCGCTGCTACCTAACAACCCTTTTCCTTGAAGCTTCTCTCTTCCGAAAGTTTCGTATGCCAAGAGCTAAGTTGGAGCTGGGATGGCAGCCAAGCATGTGGTCCCAGAAACCTGGAATGTAGAGGTAGATGGGAGGATCAGGAGTTCAAGGTCATCTTCCACTACATATCTACACAGGACCTTATCTGAAGACAAAACAATAACAACAAAAACAGGCAGCAAGTCGACTCATTAGGCAAAGTGTTTGCTGCCAAGACTGATGATCTGAGTTGGATCCTCGGACCCACTTGATGGAAGAAGAGAGCCAGTTCCTGAAAGCTGTCCTGTCCTCCACGTGGTTCTCTGTGACGTTCATGCATCCACTCACATGTGCTCAAACAAAGGAAGGAATGCAGCAAAAAAAAAATCAAAACTAACAAACAAAAAGAGTCGAGAGAAAGCCTGATCTGACCTAGGCTGGAGATCAGATGGCCAAACACCCTAACAGTCGTCTTGGAACTCTCATCCAATCACTGATGGAAGTGGATGCAGAGAGCCTCAGCCAGGCCCCAGGTGGAGCTCCAAGTGTCCAATTGTCGAGAAAGAGGAGGGTCTGCAAGAGCGTGAATTGTTGAATCCAAGATTGCAAAAAGCACAGGGACAAATAGCCAAACGAATGGAAGCACATGTATTATGAACCAAAGGCTGTGGAGCCCCCAGCTGGATCAGGCCCTCTGGATAAGTGAGACAATTGAATAGCTTGATCTGTTTGGGAGGCCCCCAGGCAGTGGGACCCGGACCTGTCCTTAGTGCATGAGCTGGCTGTTTGGAATCTTGGGCTTACACAGGGACACTTTGCTCAGTCTGGAAGGAGGGGACTGGACCTGCCTGTACTGAATCCACCAGGTTTAAATGAATCCCCAGGGGAGTCTTGGCCTTGGAGTAGATGGGAATGGAGGGGAGGGTCTGGGGGAAAGGTGGGGGTGGGGGTGGGAGTGGGGAGGACAGGGGAACCCATGGCTGATGTATAAAATTTAAAACACATAATAATAAAGAAAAAAATTATTTATTAAAAAAAAACCTAACAAACAAAATGAGTTGAGTTGGTACTTACAAAGAGAAAAGAAGAAAGCGTTAGGTTCATTGTTATATGATATGAGATCATCAAAGAGGCAGGAACAAAGGTTAGAATAAAGATGAGTAGGTAGAAAAAGTCAAATGTAAGCACCTTGTCCTCTTATTGAATCAATCCATGGCAGCTGTACACCTAAACAGCAGTGTCTCATTCAGCAGATGGTTTTCCAAGTGGGTGCAGGGCACCTATGCTGGGTGTTTTATGGTGCTAGCAGTCAAGACATGAGAGACATTTCTATGGACACACACACACACACACACACACATACACACACACACACACACACACACACGCGCACGCACGCACGCACGCACGTGTGCGCACACCAAAGTTAGTGGCTAGAACAGATTATGAATCCGGTTTTTTTGAGTCCGGAGGGCATGAGTCAGATGATTTCTAGACATTGGAACAAAGGATCTTCAGAAGTGGGACCCAGGACAGGGAGCGGCAAGCCAACAGATTTCTTGGTTTGTAGTCCAAGCATCTTTGGCAATGGTGGATAGTGTCACCGTCATGGTTATTTCTCAGGCAGAGCACAGATTGGTCCAGTTTCTTCTTGCCAGATTTGTTTTTATTATACCAATACAGACCCAGGCAATCAGGTTTTTGTTCTCAGATGTGCCAAATAAGGAAGACAAGAGAAAATTTGCAAATACCCATTACCAAATAATAATAATAATAAAAATTAAAAAAAAAAACCATAAAAATGCAGGACTCAATCTACAAGGAAGTTTTTTTTTTTTTAAGCAAATATGTCTTGAATTTGACAAATACACAGGTATGCTATTGTTTTGCATGGTAACTGTACTGGCTAGTTTTACATCAACTTGACACAAGCTAGAGTCAATTTGGAAGAGGGAACCTCATTTGAGAAAACGTTACCATTAGATTGACCCATGGGCAAGCCTGTGGGGCATTTTCTTTATTGATGATTGATGTAAGGGGCCCCATCGCATTGTTGGCAGTGCCACCTCTAGCCTGGTGGTTCTGGAAGCTATAAGAAAGCAGGCTAAGCAAGCCATGATGAGTAAATCAGTAAGTGGCACTCCTCCATGGCCTCTGCTTCAGTTCCTGCCTTGACTTCCTTTGGTGACAGAGTGTGGCCTGAAAGCTGTAAGGTGAAATAAACCCTTTCCTCTACAAGTTGATTTTGGTCATGGTATTTTAGCACAGCAATAGGAATCCTAACTACAACAGCAGTATAGAATAGAAAAAATAGAGATACAGAAAACCTGTATTTGCTGTGGATATCACTCTGTATAAATAAAATGCTGATTGGTCAGTAGCCAGGCAGGACTTATAGGCAGGACAAGGAGAGAGGAGAATTCTGGGAAGTGGAAGACTGAGGCAGGGAAACACTACCAGCCACCGCCATGAGAAGATGTTAAGACACTGGTAAGCCACGAGCTACATGGCAATTTATAGATTAATAGAAATGGATTAATTTAAGATATAAGAACAGTTAGCAAGAAGCCTGCCATGGCCATACAGTTTGTAAGCAATATAAGTCTCTGGGTGTTTACTTGGTTGGCTCTGAGCAGCTGTGGGACTGAAGGGTAAGAGAGATTTTTCCTGACTGTGGACCAGGCAGGACCAGGAAAACTCCAGCTACATGTATTTGCTTGGCTTGATTATTGACACATAAATATAAAACAAGTTTGACAAATTGGTGAGGTTTGTTTCTAATTTCCAAAACAGAGTCTTGCTATGTCACACTGCCTGGCCTTGAACTCATGGCAATCCACTCATCAACTTAAGTTCTTTTTAAGTTTCTTGGGATTTTAAAAACATTTCTCTCTCTCTCTCTCTCTCTCTCTCTCTCTCTCTCTCTCTCTCTCTCCCTATCTGTCCATCTATTTATTTATGTGTGTGTGTGTGTGTGTGTGTGAGTGAGAGAGAGAGAGAGAGAGAGAGAGAGCACACTTGCATATATGTGTATATGTGTGAGTGCATGTGCCATAATAGGCATATGGAGGTCAAACCAATGTAGATGAACTTTCTCTTCGGGACCACCAGCTCACAAATAATGACATGGAGAGTTATTATTATTTATGAAAGCATGGCCTTAGCTTAGGCTTGTTTCTAACTAGCCCTTACCACTTAAATTTATGCATTTATATTAACCTACATTCTTTTATGTGGCTTGGTTGCCTTTGCTCAGTATTGCTCATCCTGCTTCCTCTCCATCTGACTGGTGACTCCTCCTTTCTTCTTCCTGCCTATACCTCCTGCCTAGCTATTGGCCTTTTAGCTTTTTATTAAACCAATCACAGTGACACATTATCACACACTGTAAAGATATTCCACAAGAAACCAACTTTGGGGAGTTGCTCTTTCCATGTGGGTCTTGGAGATGAGTTCTGCTGTTGGATTGCAGCAAGCACTTTTATCTACAGCTCTTCCTCATTCAGTCAGCCCCTTTGGGACTTTTAATAAGGCGGCAGCAGCGGCAGAGGAGGAATAGTTTGTCACCTTCCTGTAAATGATAGATAGCTTAAGAGAAAAGAGGAAATAGGTTCCTCAGATGTGGAAAGAAGGATCGAAGAGGCAGCCATGTTCAAATAGAAAGGCCCTAAGAGTTAGGACTGTTCTTGAAATTACTTTTCTCATTCCTATGATTAAATACTTCACAAAAGCAACTTGAGGAAGTGTTCATTTTGCTCACAGTTTGATGTACATCCACCATAGCAGCAAAGGCATGATGTCTGGAGTGTGAGGTGGCTGGTCACATCGCACCTGCTGTCCAGAAGCAGAGAGTGATGAATGCCTGTACTCAGCTCACGTTCAACTTTTCATTCTGTCCCAGACTCAAAATTGTACTACCTATTTGGGATAGATCTTCCTGTGCCAATTAATCAAATCTAGATTTGTCTCTCAGGTGATTTTAGAGCCTGTCAATTGACAAAAAAAACCCCACAATCCTCATCTGTTTATTCAGGGGCAGATTTATGAATCCATCCATTTCTACATTAGGATTTTAGAAAGCTTCATCCAGTGGCATGATGCATTGGATGCACGTACATCGAGATACTTGAAAGAGTCTTTCTTGTGAATCAGACTGGAGATAAAGGGTGCTCACTGCAGCTGCTTGCTAAAGCTTTCTGAGAGGGATCAGAGTAAGACAATATCTGTCAGTGAGTGATGGAGGACTTAAAAATAGCCACAATTAAGATCCAAAGAGAGTTCATTACAGCACAATTAACAAGGAAAATTGGTTATTTCTGTGACATAAGCCATCTTAAAATAGTATTTCTACTCACTAGTGATAATGTTACAGCAGGGCAGATCATGGGTAGGAAAGATGGAGACATTAATTTCAAGCTCACCTGTATTAATGGAGTATATTTGTTCAAATGTAACAGAAAAGTTAAGCATCACTTTTTGTTGTGCTGGTGGTGTTCTTGAGACAGGGCTTTTAGTACAGCCTTAAAATCATCCATTATCCTCCTGACCCAGTCTTATTCATGCTTGGATTATAGAAGTGTGTCCGAATACCTGGTAAGCATCACTTTTGAGTTGACAGTTCATCCCTCGTAATTTAGCATATCAAATGCCTGATGGGTTTAATATTTGTTTTCCAAGGTGAAAGAGCAAGCCCATTAAGATTTGTCAGGTGTTCTCTAGGGATTCCTAAAATTAGTTCAAAGTTTAAAAAGAGAGACACTGCCTGGAGCACCAGGACCCAGGGGCTGGATGGCCCAGGACCTAGGATAGGACCAAACACAACCAGAGGAAAAAAGTGTCACTGTAATGATTCCTAACAATATTCTGCTATGCCTCATCATCGGTGCCTGGCCCAGTCATCATCAGAGAGGCTTCATCCGAAAACTGGTGGAAACAGATGCAGAGACCCACAGTCAAACGTTAGGCCAAGCTTGGAATATCTGGTGGAAAAGAAGGAAGAAGGATTGTAGGAGGCCGAGGGGGTCAAGGACATCACAAGCAAATCCACAGAATCAACTAATCTGGGGCTCACAGGAACTTGCAGAGACTGAAGTGACAACCAGGGAGCCTATATGGGGCTGACCTAGGTCCTCTGCTTGTATGTGACAGTTGTGTAGCTTGGTCCTCTTGTGGAACTCCTAACAGTGGGAGCAGGGGCTCTCTCTGACTCTTTTACTGGCTTTTGGGACCTACTCCTCATATTGGGTTGCCTTGCCCACCCAGCCTTAGTAAAAGGCGAGCTTAGTCTTACTGCAACTTGATATGCCATGTCTTGTCGGTATCCATGAGAGGCCTGCCCTTTTCGGAACAGAAACGGAGAAAGGGTGGATGGGGTGGGGGGAGACAGAAGGTAGACGGGAGGGCTTGGGAGGATAGGATGGAGGGGAAACTGTCATTGGGATGTTAAATAAGTAAGTAAATAAAACTGAGAGAGAGATATGCTTGCCTAACATGCATGAATCTCCGAGTTAGGCACTGAACATCACATAAACTGGGCACAGAGATTCATGCTTGTGGTTCCAGAACTTGGAAATAGAGTCAAGAGGATTAGAAATTCAGTGACTTTCTTGAGTACACAATGAGTTAGAAGCAAGCCTGGGCTATATAAGACACTGTCTCTAAAAAAAAAAAATAAGTTAATTTTTTTTAAAGTTTTCAAATTTGATTTGAGGAAGCTTGCCAGAAATGTCATAATGTTTGGATGCTTGATTTGAAAAGATAATGGATCATTATATAATGATACTTAGTTATCTATAGACCAAAATGACAGTAACGGTTTTTAAGGTCATATGTTGTAATGCAAAATTAAATAATGAACAGATAAAAGTGTAAGATTTCTGATACAATGACAAAACACTCGAATTAAGTTACAGGAAGGAAAGATTCATTTTGGCTTCTGGCTTCAGGTTTCAGACCTTGGTCATATGGTCCTCTTTCTCTGGGCTTGTGGTAGAGTGGATGGAATGTGTGGTAGAAGACCATTCTCCTACAGTAGCCAGGAAGCAAGGGGGCGGGGATCCGAACATCAGTCCTAGGGTATCCTGCTCTAGGCTCTGCATTAGGGCTCTACTGTTTCCTCGGTGAACCACAGGCCTGCAGAATATGGTCCTTTGCAGAGCTTTTAGGATCTAAACATGGCCTTATTTCTTTTTATACTGCTCTTCCATAGGAACTGACTTTGGTGCCCAGCACCCACACACCAGGATGCTCACAGCTGCCTGCAGCTTCAGCTCCAGGGGATCTGATGCCCTCTTCTGGCCTCTGTGGGCAATTGCTCACAACTACACACACACACACACACACACACACACACACACACACACACGTAAAAATAGTAAACTTTTTAAAAACAGTGTTAAAGATAACATGTAGCCGGGCAGTGGTGGCGCACCCCTTTAATCCCAGCACTCGGGAGGCAGAGGCAGTTGGGTCTCTGTGAGTTCGAGGCCATCTTGGTCTACAAATCGAGTTCCAGGAAAGGTGCAAAGCTACACAGAGAAACCCTGTCTCGAAAAAAACAAAACAAAAACAAAAACAAAAACAAACAAACAAAAAAGATAACATGTAGCATAGGAAATAGTTTTAAACATGACAGAAACAAGGAACCTACAAGCTGAGGTGTTTTCTTTTTTCTTCTTCTTTTTTTTCCTGAGCTGAGGATGGAACCCAGGGCCTTGTGCTTGCTAGGTGAAAGCTCTACCACTGAGCTAATCCCCAGCCCTATTTTCTTTTTTAAACTGTTGCACATATCAAGCAATTCACTCACATTACACATTTTGATCTCAGATTGAACTATCATTTTATAGTTTTAAGAATCCAGCAGACATAATAAAAGCTCATTTTACTAGTAAACTCAGGTGAAAGAGAATTTTATATTTGAAGTATATATGTTTATTTAAAGAACAATACTAAAATGTGTTTATTTACTAAAAATTGTCAAAGAACATATGAACATAACAAAATATTGTGGGTAGGAAGTTAACCACTCTTTTTGTGAGTTTTAGAAATACTTAATTTACATAAACATATTTTTTCTGTCTGAATCAGCTTCCAGGACTCTTTGAAAATATCATCTAGAGACAAAAGAAAATCAAAACATAAGTCATATAAACACATATATGCATAAATATGTAAATATATTGAAGTAAAAAATCCATTGCCTGCATTAAAAAATTTATCATATAAATCATATGCAACAAAAAATTCACTGGTTTATATAAAGTAGTTGGATCCAAAATGTGTTTTTGGCAGACGAAACATGGTCATCTCCTCAATAATGCCTGAAATGTTTTATCAATACTTGTCAAAAAGAATTTTATGATTTTTACTTAGTTTTAACAATTATATATATGTGTGTGTATGTTTTCCCTGCATGTGCATCACATGCATGCAATCCTGGGGGAGGCCAGAAGAGAACAGTGAATCCCCTGGGAATGTGAGCCGCCTTGCAGGTGCTGGGAATTGAACCCACATCCTCTGCAAGAGCATCCCATGCTAACTGCTCAGCCCTCTCTCTAGCCCCTTGTGAAGTCTGCTTACAAAGAGCTTTACTTTTTTCTTTGAATGTCTTTTGTCACAGATACCAACAGAGTGTTTGTTTTAAAGTAAGCGTGTTTAAAACACATGCTTGGGATTTAGAAATCCAAGTTTCTGAAGGTTAACTTGTTCTAGGCTAGTCTAAGCCAACAAGGCTTTCTGTTGTCAGCCCTGGGTGCAAGAGATGGCCCCAAAAAGAACACAGAAGAAACCTCCCTTTTCCTGAGACCTGGAGTTAATGCCAAGGATGGCCTGAGAAACCAATACCCACGGTTGGATGTGGTGGTGCACACCTGTGATTCCAGCACTGGGGAGGTGGAGGCAGGAGGACCAGGAGTTCATAGTCATCCTCAGCTACGTAGTGAGTTTAAGGCCATCCTGGGCTATCTTAGACTCTGTCTCAAAACAAACAAAAACAACAAATGGATAGAATTGGAAAAAATTATTCGTATGAGATAATGGGCCCCAAAGGACAAAAGCCTCATGTACTCTCTCATGTGAGGACACTAGCTTCAACTCTTTTTCTTGTTTGTTTGTTTTTTTTCTTCAGAGCTGAAGACCGAACCCAGGGCCTTGCACTTGCTAGGCAAGCGCTCTACCACTGAGCTAAATCCCCAAACCAAGCTTCAACTCTTTAAGGTGCTGAGTTTAACATGGAGTACCCATGCAAGCCAGGAAAAGGTGAAGTGAGGGGAGGGGGGTGGGGGGATGGGGGGCTCCCTTAAGTAAGGGAGGCGAGGTAGCAGAATCTAGATAAAAAGGAAGGGATGCTGTGGGTGGGGAAGCTTAGGCAGGCCTGGGGAGGCCCACGAGGGAAGCTGAGTTCATCTGGTTAACAAAACTGGCATGGCAGCAGACAGCCTTCTAAGTATCTATTCTGGTACCGGTCCACAAAAGTGGTGCCCAGTCTTAATACAGAACCTTCCCTTATAAGGAACAGTGGCAAATGCAGAGATTATGGCTTCCCAAGATGTAGATGTAGGCCTAGCCTTAAGCAAGTCAGTTATTCCTCTAGAAGGCTCAGGGAACATCTTAGCAGAGGGTGGGAAGTGTTTAAAAGCTAAACAATAGGGTGAAGGGTTGCAGATTGTAATTCTTTAGAGACTCAACACAGCTATTGTAACCATTAGCTCTTATCAACTGTGGTTCGGTGCACTAGGTCCACAAGACCAGCTCCATCAACAGCCAAGGAAGGGGCGGGGCTCTGACCTACAGGGATTCTGAGAGAGTGGGAATCATTGTCTTTAGTTTTGTACCCTCTGTGGAGCCCACCAGGCTCCAATGCATAGCTCTAACCCACAGTCCCCGTTAGTATTGGTGGGTCACAAGGCAAAATGAAACAACATAAACTTGACAGCGAGAGAGATTTATAGGGAAGGGAGAGAGTGGGCAGGGTGGGAGGGAAGTGAGAGATGAGAGTGATCAGTATGCAAAGTATACATCTGTGAAATCATCAAAAACAATTAAAAATTAAAAATTAATTAATTAATTAATTAATTAACTAATTAAAAGTAAAATTGAAAACAAAAACCTTTATGACCACCAGATACTGGTGAAATTAGTAAGGCCACTCCACGCAGTTAAAAGGGAGGTTTATTGTGTGGGGTAACTTACAAATGAAGGGGTAGGTTGTAGGGTCTGGCAAAGGTATGGCGCAGTCCGGCAGTGTTCTCTGGAGAACTCTGCTCGGTCTACCTCCTGCGTCCAGGGTCCCAGAACCAAGAGAGCGACCTCCTCTTGATCCTTGGTCTTCCGCTCCCTCCTCTGCCCTGCCTTGTGGGCGTGACCATTACTGAAGCCTCAATGGGGGTTGGAACTTCCAGGCCAATGCTGGGATGGCTGCCCACTACAACCAGAAGTAACAACACTCCAGTCTCTCTCAGGAGGGAGATGCCTTCAGTTTCAGATCCTCTGATCTGAGCGACCGATGGGGTAGCTGGTATTGGGGTGTGACTGTTTCCAGCACAAACCAGGCAACAAAGGCCCCTTATGGGCTGCAGCTCCTTGTTAAGGCAAACGCCAGTGACAGCTGACACAGTCAGACAAAGAAAATGCTAGCTACCTGAGCACTCTGTATCGTGGGCGCCTCTCTTGCCCGCTCACCATCGGATGCGTGACAACCCATGCCCTCTCAGCCAGCAGAAACTAGACTGGTTACAATAGACTGTGGTGCTCACAGAGCCAAGCTGTCACAACAAAAGAGATAAAAGGAAAATTTCATTTAGGTTTGGGGTGTGTGTGTGTGTGTCTGTGTGTGTTTTAATTGGTGTCTCGCAGCAAAGACAGTCTAAACAGACAAGCCATGGTCCTCTGCATGAAATCCCCAGTTTGTGAGGCTGGATTGAACAGGCTTTGGACTATGCCTGCATTCTAACCCATGATTATTCTGATCATTATTTAAAAAAAAAAAAAAGAAAAGAAAAAGCAGAGAAAACAGTAGCAAAGACAAACAAGGGCCTTGCGGGAGTCCAAGGATCCGTATGCAGTGAATACTCACCACCACATCTAGGACTCACAAACAACCACGTCTTACAAATGTTTTTCTCCGAGTGGAATTTGGAAGGGAAAAGACATAGCACGCCTACCCACCTGGACGCTCTAGACAGAAATCCAGGACTCTGGCTTCAGTAAGAATGTGTACCTTCTGCTGCCTTGGCCTGCAGACCTGGAGTTCAGCTTCACCCTCTGCAGCAAAAAAGGTGTCTCAGCTGTCCCTAGCAGTTCCCCCTCTTCCTTCCTAGGTACTCCAACTTGGACTCTGGAAACTAAACTAAAAAAGGCAGTCTGAGGGAATGATGGTTTCATTATGGACCTCGTGCTTACAAGAGTTTCCCCAAGTTTCCTTCCATGAGAAGGAAGGAGGCACTGAGAAGGAAGGCTTCTACATCATCTTAAACTAAACCAGGGGAAAGCTGCTTCAGGGCTCTGGGTGAAGGAGGCCAGTACTGGGATGGAGATGGAGGAGGACCCAGGCCAGTAGACCTCCAAGGTCAAATGAGTCGTCTGCAGGAGCATCTCAATTTACAGATGCATTGTCTTGTATATGCATCTCCTTTTAAAAGGAGAGGTTAATACTCCATTTTCTCCATTTCTAGGCAGTCAGGACATTCCTCCCAACTACCTTTTACTATCTCTGCTAGTTGTTAATTGTCATCAATTCAAAATGATCCATGTACCAACGACATATATTTTCAGGTAGACCTGAAAACATTGTGTTAGACCTACCTGTTCCCTCTGTGATCATGTACCTGATAGATTTATTTTGGTGCATGGTTTCAGAGGTTTTGGTCTATGGCTGAGGGGCTCCATTATTGCTGAGCTGTGGTGAAGCTGAGCATCCTGGAAAGGAGGCAGGAAGAAGCAAAGCTGGAGGCTGGAGAAATGGCTTCTTGGTTAAGAGCGTAACTTCAGATGACCTGAATTTCGTTCCCAGAACCTACACGGGGTGGTTTACAGCAGCCTGTAACTCCAGCTCCGGGGGGGGGGGGGACGGGACACCTCTGGCTTTCTAGGGCACCTGTACTCAAGTGCACAGGACCCCTACCCTGAAACACACATAGTTTTAAAGTAAATCTTTAAAAAAAGAAAAGGGAGAATAGGGGGAGGGAGAAGAAAAGCTAGCGTGGCTGAGGTGTCTGAGTGTGTAAAATGCTTGTCATACATGCCTGATGACCTGAGTGCAAGGAGAGAATTGACTCGTGAGGTCTTATAACCTAACACACGCTGTGTCACACACACACACACACACACACACAGTATTAAAACAAAAGAATAGGAGTTGGTTGTCTCATTGTAGTCAGAAGGGAGGCAGGAAGGGACCCAGGACAAGACAGAGACCCCAAGGACATGTTCCCAGTGACCTACCTCTTCCAGTGAAGAGGTTCTACCTCCTGAGGTTTCCAGAATTTCCCAATAATACCACCAGCTGGGGACCATTCAGCACCATTCAGCCTTGTTTAGGGGACACTTTATATCCAAATTGTAGTAGATGTGCTTCAATTTCAGCTTGAATCTCCTTTTCCCTTTACTTTCTGGAGGTTTATTCTTTCGGTGAGCATTTTTAATTTCCTTTTATTAGTAACTTCCTAGGCAACCCTGAAAAACCCCCCTCCTCTTCATTTTTTTAAAAATATGTATTTTATTTTTACTTATGTATGTGTGTGCCTGTGCGGATGCCCCGAGAGGCCTGAAGAGGGACCAGATTTCGTGTAGCTAGAATAACAGACAGTTGTGAGCTTCCGTGATGTGGGCGCTAGGAAGTGAACTCAGGTTGTCTGGGAGAGCAGCAAGTGCCCTTAATCTCTAAGCCATTTCTCCAGACACTCTATAAAAGAAGAAAAAATTTCCTTATTTACTTATGTATTTATTTGTGTTTGTGTGTTTTTGTGTGTGTGAGGGGCACACACACATGCATACATAGGTCAGAAGAGGGAATCACGTGTTCTGCATCACTCTTCACCTACTCTTTTGAGTCCAAGTCTCTCCCTGAACCAGGGGTTTGCATTTTCTCAGCTAGGCTGGAACACTGAAGTCCCAGTAATTGTCCTGTCTCTGTCTTACTCTGAGATACAGATAAAGATAACTGTGGGATGCCTGGCCCCTTATCATGGGTCCTCACGATCTTACTGCAAGAATAACCACCACATCCAGCCACTGATTGGAGCAGATGCAGAGACCCACAGCCAAACACTAGGTGGAGCCAGGGAAACTTAACAGAGGGGGAGGGGGAAGGATTGCAGGAGCCAGAGGGGTCCAGGAGACCACAAGAACACAGCCCATAGAATCAACTAAGCAGGCCTCATAGGGGTTCGCAGAGATGACGTGACAAACCCAGACTGTAAGGGTCTGAGTTAAGTCCTCTGCATAAATGTTATGTTTGTGTAGCTTGGTGTTCTTGTGGGACTCCTAACACTGGGAGTGGGGGGAGCTGTCTCTGACTCTTCTGCTGGCTCTTGGGACCCTTTTCCTCCTACTGGGTTTCCTTGTCCAGGCTTGATATGAGGGTATGCTCCCAATCTTATTGCAACTTGTTATGTGGTAGTTGACATCCCTGGGAGGCCTGCTCTTTTTTTTTTTTAAGGGAAATGGAGGAGGGGGAGAAGGGCAGTGGGGAGGGGAGGTCTGGGAACAGTGGAAGGAGGGGAAATTGCCATTGGTATGTATTGTATGAGAGAAGGAGAAAATAAAAATATGGAAAAAAAACCGAACAAACAACTGAGCCATCTCTCCAGGCCTCCCCCACCACTACCACATCACCCCCAAGATAAATAAATCTGAAGAAAAAAATTCTCATTTTTTTCTAGATCCGTTTTTATTTTGAAGTTTATTTTTGCCAGTGTCCCTCAGGGGTCCCCATCATCTCTCTCTAGGAGCAGATAAATTCAGGGCTTAATTCTGTCTCCTCATCTGACCTTAGCTGTTCTCATGTGCTTTTCTCGTTTGTTCTTGTTACATGCAACCTTCTCTTCCTTCCGTTTCCTCTCATTAATAACTTCCACCGGAGTCTCCTGAGTCAGCCTCTAAATCACCCGCCCGGTTCTATCACCTTTGCCTTTTCCTGCTCTCCGCATATTTCCTCAGAGTGTGTGCTAATGCTCCGAATTCATTTCCTTTCCTAAGTTAATCTCGCCATTTAAGGGAAAAGTTATGAGGAGAGGAAGCACTGTGCAGAAACAGCCCCAGCCTTTAGGTTAGAAACAGTAGCAGAGATGGGCAAGTCCCCTGGCTCTCTTGGAATCTCATTGTTATCTGTGAAAATGAGCAGGATGGTCCAGCAGGGGTTGGTAACTCAAAGGCAGAGTCCAGGCAGGTTAGGTGAATGCATTGAAGCCGGCCAGCCAGGGACTGTGGGAAAATTCAAGTACAAAGCAGTATTCAAAGAGAGTGTTACCCCTGCTGGGCTCTGGTTACTGCTGCAGGGACATGTTGGTCACTCAGGGCAGACAGACAGTCCAAATTTCAGTAGTTATCAAGAAACTGATTAAAAGAAAGAAAGAAAATGTGAATAGTTCCACACCAGGAAGGACAAAACTGCCAGAGAGAGAAAGGACAGAAGCCTGCTCCATCCTGTCTTTCAGTTGAAAGCCCTGAGGAAAATGATAGCTGGCCACAGTGGCCTGTTATCCCAACATGAGTGTGTGTGGGAGGGTGAGGGGTGGGGGCCTAAGGCAAGGAGATTGTGAGTTCAAGGCCAGTCTGGGCTTCATAGCAAGACCCTGCCTCTAGAATATAAAATGAACTAAGTGAACTCTTCTCATTTCAAAGGTTAACTGAATGCTAATTCTGAAACAAAACCCATGTCACTTGTGGGTCAGATTTGATCCTGAGCTGTTATTTGTGGAAGTTAGATGAGATGTGGTGTGTGTGTGTGTGTGTGTGTGTGTGTGTGTGTGTGTGTGTGTGTACACATGTGTGTTCAGGTTCTCCTGCTTAGAGGTCAGAGGAGGATATCGGGGGCCTGTGCTAGCTCTCTCTGCCTTATTCCTTTGAGGCAGGGTCTCTCACTACACCCAGAGCTAGCCCCAGACTGTGGTGATTCTTTTGTCCCTGTCCTCACAGTGCCTCAATTACAGGTGCATTTTTGTCTATGCCCAACTTCTTCCCTGGGTGCTGTGGGTCTGACCTCAGGTCCTCATCCTTGCACACCAGTTGCTCTTCCCCATGGAGCCCTTTCTACCACTCCAGGATGGGACTTTTACATTATTTGCAAGTCTGAAATTTCATGGCTCTCGAGTTCCTGTTGGGAGGAGGTGCACATTCTCTGCCGCCTCCGGCTTGAAGTGCCTGAATTTTTTGCTCCCAGCCTGATCAGCCCATCTGCTGCATATGTGTACCTCCCAGCATGGCTGACCCTGGGATGCACAGCTGAGTCTCAGAGGTAGGTCACCCCTTCATGGTGGAAACCTTCTTCTCTGTTTCCTTGTTTGGAGGCAAATGTCTTTCTTGCATATTACTATAATTTGGATCTGCTTTAAGCATGTCACCTAGAAGGCCATCTGCTGCGATGCCCATTATGGCAGTGTTAAGGTGGTGGAATCTTCAGAGGAGGGAGGTGGTTGGGGCTCTGAGGGATTAGAAGGGATTAAGGCAGTTTTGTAGAACTCCTGTTTGTAACCTTGACAGCAAGTTGTTATAGAAAGAGCAAGCCTTCATGTGCCTTTGCTTCCTCTCTGACCACGCCATTCCCTCCTCCACATCACGATGCCTTCTTCCATGCCCTGATGTAGCAGGAAGGGTTTCAGCAAAGGCCAAGCAAGGGGTCGCTCATTCTGGGATGGCCAGCCTGCAAGACTGAGTAAAACAAATCTCCCCCTTTAATAAAATTCTAGCGTCGAGTACTTTGCTATAGCAACAGAAAAATGTGCTAGGACACTTGGATTCCATGTCACTGAGACTCAGAACCCTAGGCAAAGAAATGGATGCTAAAAATGAACAAAGGAGGGGGCTGCTTAAAATGAAAGAAAGCCATCAGGCTGTGGTGGCACTCACCTTTAATCCAAGTGCTTGGGAGGCAGAATCAAGTGGATCTATGAGTTCAAGGCCAGCCTGGTCTACAGAGTGAGTTCCAGGACAGCCAGGGCTACAAAGAGAAAGCTTGTCTTGAAAAAAAAAAAACAAGAAAGATAACATGAACAGGCACTTAGAAGAAGCTGCTTTACTGAATCATGTTGTTGCCTTACCTGGTAACTGAAAGTGGGATGAAAGCCCATATTTTGGCCTTTATTTTGTCTGCGTGTCTGTCTACCTCTTACTTTAGCTGAAGGCACAGAGATGAGTCATCCTCCTTAACCTTCCTTTTGGAGTCATCGTGGATTCTAGGAGCAGCAGAACTCTGCAGGACTGAGCACCCACCCCCACCTCACATGAAGGCAACTGTCCATGAGGGTAAGTAAGACAGTGTCCTGGAGCCAATGCTACAACCTCCTGAGAACCAGCTTGCCCCCACAAGCAGTAAGGGCTTCTTAGAGCATCCTTCAAGACTAGAGCTGGGACGATGACCAAGGAGATCAGGACTGCCTGGCCACGCTTGCCTTCTCCTCCCCATCTTCTAGTATTGGAGCCCAATGCTTGTGCTTGAACCCCAAAGAAAGTTTGGGGGTCATTAGACTTCTGTATTGTTTGCACTGTGGCTACATTAAATAAATCTCCCCGATTTTTTAAAAAATCATTGTTCATTTCTTTAATTGGTGGATCAGGGGGGTGGTTAAGCCTAGCATGGTGGGATTTCCAGAAACTAGGCTTTTTATCTAAAAATCTTATCCAACATTAAATCTTCTGTAGAATTTTGTTTTCTTTTGACTTTATGTTTTTGGGTGTTTTGCCTGCAGGTAGGTCTGTGTACCATGTGTGCAGTGCCCACAGAGGCCAGACAAGGGTATCAGATTCCCTGGAATTAGAGTGATATACAGTTGTGAGCTGCGTGTGGGTGCTGGAAATTGAACGTAGGTCCTCTGCAAGAGCAGTACATGCTCTTAAACACTGAGCCATCTCTCCATTCCCCTGTAGACATTTCTTCCATAGGAGTTGCTCTGGCTGTCCCTACAGGCCAGCCTTCTCTGGACCAGAACTTCTCTGTTCAAGTTCCCCTCTTGCATCCATCCAAGAATGGTAATGTTTTTGTTAAAGCCTGATACGTTTGGTCTTTGTCATGTTACCATTGACCACTCATGAGTATGTCCCACTGTTCCGTCCAATAACTAAACCTCGAGATTCTTCCAATTTGAGCCTGAAACCATGAGGCAAAGAAAAACCTTCCTCCCTCAAGTTGCTTTTGTAAGATACTTTTTGTCACAATGGCAACAGGCTAGCTGTATTATATTTATTATTATATTCTATATTATATTATTATAATATAGCACAGTGTCCAATATGTGTAGAAAGTATTAAAAACAATGCTAGCTACTTTTGCTATTTAATTATCAGTGCTGGTTACTTAAAAACAACACAAAACAGATCCTCTATTTTTTCTTTTTAACTTTGATTCTTCTTTGTCATAGACATTTTTTGTTGTTGTTGTTTTTTTGAGACAGGGTTTCTTTGTGTGGCTTTGGAGCCTGTCCTGGAATTCACTCTGTAGCCTTGGCTGGCCTCAAACTCACAGAGATCCACCTGCCTCTGCCTCCTAAGTGCTGGGATTATAGGCGTGTGCCACCACTGCCCGCCCAGCCTGTCAGACATTTTATTTAATATTTCAAAATAGATCACAGATGGATATTGTGGTTACTGATATAATCTGAGACACTTTATAGGAGATTCTTGGACAATACTTTAAAATGTTCTCCTTTGTTACTAAACACCAATAATTCAATATTCAATTCTCATCTTAAAAAAGATTAGTTTTTATCATTTTGAATTATATATATGTGTATGGGTCTTCATATTGGTTTGTGCATGTGAGTGCAGGTACCCTTGAGAGGCCAGAGGTGATAGATTCCCCTGGAACTAGAGTTACAAGGATCATGAGCTGTCCAACATTGGGCAGTGAACCAAAATCAGGGCTCTGCAAATATGACTTGCACCTGCATGTAGTGGGTAGCCATCCCAGCCTTGGCCTGGAAGTTCCAAACCCCATTGAGGTTTTGGTAATGGTCACGCCCACAAGGCGGGGCTGAGGGAGGATGCTGAAGACCCAGGATCAAGAGGAGAGGCTTCTCTTGGCTCCAGGACCCTGGACACTGGAGGTAGACCGAGCAGAGTTCTCCAGAGAACACTGCCGGACTGAGCCATACCTTTGCCAGACCGTACAGCCTATCCCTTCATTTGTAAGTTACCCCACAAAATAAACCTCCATTTTAACTACATGGAGTGGCCTTAATAATTTCACCAATATCCTTAACTTTAGATCCATATCTCAAGCCCCCCAGTCTTTATCTTCATATACTAAACAGTCACATTTTGTGCTGCCCTCTTTAGAGAACAGAGTTGCTACTGGAAGCCATCCACACTCAGGCTCTGTGGCCCCACTTCTATCCCTAGCATGTTCTTCTCTCTGGTTCTAGTCTGTGGAATCTGAACAGAAGTGGTACTTGGCATTTTCTAGTCAAGCCTGGAGGAGAATGTACAATCTCTCAATTCTCTTTTCCTTTCATCAGCTGGATTCATTTGAAGATGAGGCCCTGGCGGAAGACTGAACTACAGGATAAAGGAAATTGGATACCTGAATCACAGCGATGAGAAAGCTGCCCAGGGGTCATATGTCTTGAGTGACTAAGTGAATGGGAAATAATCCTCTATCAAATGTGGATCCCATATTTTGGTCTATTACTCTTTCTGACATTACTCTAGTTAGTACAAAAGTTTGTACCTTAAAAAATGTATAGCTATGATAAATGATCGTTACTGATGGACTCTTCGGGTAGTACTGCACATTGACAATAGTGCTGGGATGGTAGGGACTCGTGTGATGCTTCAGGAAAACATATAAGCTTCCAAGAGTGAGAAGGCAATCAGCTATAATGCCAACAAACCACAGCAATGACCAACATGGCAGGATAGGCTATGCACTAGTGGCTGTTATAACTTGGTGGTGACCAACAGCTATCTAATAGGACTTATGGCCCACTCAACAGGAGTGTGTTCGTGCCCAGTACTGTAAAGCTGGAAAACTGCCTACAGCTGGTGAGGCCATGGAATTTATAGGGGAACTTTACTGCCACTTTTCTCAATCAGTGTTCTTTTAAACTGCATTTTAAATGCGTGCCTTATATTCACAGAGAAGTGTAGCTCTCATTCTTCATCAAACAAGCATTTTTTATTTTATTTTGTTTTGTTTGCAGAAGATGGAGATCACTATAGAAAGCCGTAAATAGTCAAAATGCAGAGAACAACTGATGATGGGGAGCCCAGCCCCGGTTAATACATCCACAACCCTTCCACCCAAGGCTCAGAGAACACCCAGGAAGAGGAGGTGGGAAGGTTGTAAGAGCCGGAAGACTAGAACATATGCCTTTCCTATATGACAGGGAAACTGCATCCGTTAACTCTCAACCATATGGTCACCCAAACAAGACCTGATTAATGACGCTAGTTGGCGTGCTAATGTGGATGGAGGAAATCTCACGGGGCCTCACCCCAGGTGAAGAGCTATAGGGAACTAATGACTGCCGAAAAAGGGATAATCAGTCTTTCCCAAGGATGAGATGCCTAATTGGTTATCAAATACCAAGAGTTAAGCCCTCAAAACAGATACATACATGCAACACTAAATGGACTCAACAGGTCGCATTTATATATTAATATGTATGCATACATGTAATAATAATAATTACAGAAAAGAAAGAGGGGATGAGAAGGTAAAGGTGGATCTGGGAGGAGTTAGAAGATAGGGCATAAATAAGACCAAAATACATTATATAAAAATCTCAAAAAATTAATAGAAACATTACATTAAAAACTATGCTTATGATCACATGAAAGACAGAATGCATTCCTACAATGGATTGATGACTTCTATATAGTCACAATTATTCTTTCTTTAAAATTTTTAGATTATGTCTATCTATCTATCTATCTATCTATCTATCTATCTATCTATCTATCTGTAGGTATCACAGTGCACATGTGAAGGACAGAGAGCAACCCTGGAGAGTTGGTTCTCTCCTTCTACTGTGTGGATGCTGTGATTGAATGCAGACCATCAGGCTTAGTAGCAAGTGCCTTTACCTATTGAGTCACGTCATCAGTCTAAAATTCTTCCTTCTTTCTCTTTCTCTTTCTTTTTCTCCTCCTCCTCCTCCTCCTCCTCCTCCTCCTCCTCCTCCTCCTCCTCCTCCTCCTCCTCCTCTCTTCTTCTTCTTCTTCTTCTTCTTCTTCTTCTTCTTCTTCTTCTTCTGTTTTTTGAGACAGGGTTTCTCTGTGCAGCTTTTGGAGCCTATCCTGGAACTCGAGGTGCAGACCAGGCTGGCCTTGAACTCACAGAGATCCACTTGCCTCTGTCTCCTGAGTGCTGGGATTAAAGGTGTGTGCCACCACCGGCCAGCCAAATTCTTCCTTCTTCATATTATCATAGTTCTTATGTGGGCAAAGGGGTAGGACATTTTCTTTTTTTTTCTCCTTTTTTTATTTATTATATTTGTGTTTTAATTTTACACATCAGCTATGGGTTCTCCTGTCCTCCCCCCCCCCGCCCCCACCCCCACCTCCCCCCAGCCCCTCCCCTCCATTCCCATCTCCTTCTTTCTTAAGACAGCTGCTTGTTGTGAGGTACAGGGTGGTCTCTAATTCATGATCTTCTTGCACCAGCCTTCTACATTCTGGGATTACAGATGCATATCACCATACTGGGATTATTTTCTTCTTTATTTATTTTAACAAAAGTATTTATTTATGTTTATTTTGTATGCAGAATGTGTTGTATATACACTTATGTCTGTGTATCATATACATTCACTGCCTTCAGAGGATCCCTGGGATCTGGAGTTATGAATGGTTGTCAGTCCACCATGTGGATGCTGGGAACTGAACCCAGGTCCTCCACAAGAGGAATAAATTATCTTAGCCATTGACTTATTTGTCTAGTTCCTGTTTTTATTTTAATTTTTAACATTTACTTATTTGTGTGTGTGTGTGTGTAGAGTCATGTATAGAGGTGTGTGTGTGTGTGTGTGTGTGTGTGTGTGTGTGTGTGTGTGATGCACTGAGGTCAGAGTACAACCTGTAAAAGTTGGCTCTCACCATGTAGGGTTCTGAGGATTGGACTCAGGTTCTGAGACTTGATGGCAGGTGCTGAAGGGGAGAGCATGTAGGTCAGATGTAGAGTACTTGAATGGCATATTCAAGGCGTGTGTGTGTGTGTGTGTGTGTGTGTGTGTGTGTGTGTGTGTGTGTGATGTTTTTGTGCTAGGAATTGAGCCTCAGCCCTTGCATATGCTAAGCATATGCTTTACAACTGAGCTACACTGTAGCCCATGTGAAAGCTTAGAGTATTATCTAACATAAAATAAATACCAGATGAATATTAATCAGTATTGTTATTTAGAATTTTCTTTAAAAATGCAGATAGCCCTGAGAAAGTGATCTTTGACCTTTGCCTTTTATCTCTGGGGTTTAGAAAGCCATACTGGGAAACACTTTGTAGGGATGGGCATGGTAAGGCCAGTCTGTAATTCTAGCACTTGGGAGATGGAAGCAAGAGGATCAATAATTCAAGGTGCTCTCAGTTACATGGTAAATACCAGGCCAGCCTGGGGTACATGAGGCCTCATCAAAACCAAAGCCCAACCCCCACCCCAACCAATTTGTCTATATGAGAAAACAACATCTTTAGAGAAAATTAATCCAATTGCTTCTCAGAGGTCTTTTGACTGCGATCAAGTGCAGAGAAAAATAATCTAAATCAATTTCTGGAAAATAATGTCTCTAAGTCATTTCATTAGCACTGCAGTTGCTCCTGCTTTAGTTGGAAGGAGTCAGACTACTGTGTTTAGCGAAGAGTCGCAGGAGGAGAAAGAAGACAGGATAAGGAAAAACGACTTAATAAAAGTACTGTGTACATTTGGGTGCTGGCACTAAGTCCTTCTCTCTGGAATTTACCCAAAGGACTCTTCTTGAAGCTAGGAGAGCAGTGACATAATGGTTCCAGACTGTCCTCTAGGGCATATCAGAGGAGCAATGTACACCTACCTCACCTGAGCTGAGCCCATCAATGCACACCTCACCTGAGATGAGCCCATCAATGCACACCTCACCTGAGATGAGCCCATCAATGCACACCTACTTCACCTGAGATGAGCCCTTCCCTTTGGACCGGATGTGGAGCCAGCTCTGTGAGAGTCTAGCTTAGCTGTAGGAGCCTATCAGTCATGCCGCATCAGGCCTGGAGCAGGTTTACAGCTGAGAAAAAAAACAGTCAGAAGGACAGGAGAGCAGCAATTGTGAATAAATGAAGGTCTGGTCTGCAGAGATAAGAATGGGGCAGATATTCAGAACAGAGCAACACAGTGAGGCCACACAGCTCTGGGATTTATGGAGCGTGGCTTCCGACAGACAGCTTACCAATTCCCGTCCTCAGCTCCCAGGAGGCTGCATTCAATGGCCCTTTCATGAGTTCTCGGGCCCTTAAAAATAAGCCTACTTTCCAAACCTCTGAATTAGCTGAGTAGGTTGCTATTCCTTTCACTGAGGACTTGGTAATGATGCGGTCAATGACTGAGTCAATTTAAATAAAATCTCTGATTCAAACTTGCTTACATTCTTGCAGGGACACCAGTCATACAAAGTCCACCTCTGCTTGGGGGAAAGGGACTATCAAATCTTCTGGCACTGGAGCTATGCTACCCTCCCCTTGACCCCCAAGTTCCCATTTAGGGTCTGGATTTCATGCTTTCCAAGTAATCCCATTACCTAGAGATCATCTCAGCAGTGATTTGAATTGATGGCTTCATTTTTTTCCCTATATCTGCTGCAACTAATCAAATAAGTACATTTTTAGATGTTCTCCTATTCAGAAATGTTTGGGTTTGGAGTGGAGTGGAACTTTTCTTTTCTTTTTCTTTTTACACCAGTAGAAACACGTGTTCATTGAAGATAAATTCAAACAATTATTTCATGTATGTGAGTGTTTTGACTGCTTGTGTGTCTGTGCAGCATATGTGTGTTCAGTGCCTGCAAAAGTCATTTTGGTTTCTGAGGCTCTGGAGTTACAGATGGTTGTGATCTACCTTGTGGGTGCTGGGAATCAAACCTGGAAAAGACACTTTGGGGGTGGTGCATAGACATGGTCTTTCTATGTTGCTGAGAATGGCCCCTGAAAATCATAATCTCCCTGTTTCAGTTTCCTGAATGTTGGGATTACAGGCTTTGCTACACAGTTTAGGCAATATAAATAAGTAAAAGATAAAAAAAAAAAAATACCACTACGGTTTCACCACCAATGGCTAGCCATCAGCAATTTTTAGGGCATCGCTCCAACAAAGTCAATACACAATCACTGGGGCTAGCTTAGTTGGTAAAGTGTTTGCCATTCAAGCATGAGGATCTGACTTGAAACCCATGAAAAAGCCAGGTAAGCATGTGTAACACCAAAGCTGGGGAGGCAGAGACCAGCAGATACATGCATCTCCTGCTAGAGGAATCGTCACGTGCCAGATCCAGTGAGACTGTCAAAATAAGGTAGAGAGCTGTTGAGGAAGACTCCCAGTGTTCTTGACCTCTAGCCTCTACACACACACACACACACACACACACACCACACACGCACACACACACGCACACGCACACGCACACGCACACTACCTTGAGCTGTCTTCGAGAATTCTTAAGATATTACTGGGTCATTTCTTTAATGAAATCATAGACATTTTCTTCAAGTAGGTTATCAAGAATCAGAATTTGAAATTAGGTGTCTTATTCCATCTAATGACCAGAAAATAACACTTACGTGCTTTCTCTGTCTTCTAGGAAATGAAAAAGCATTGTTTCCAGACTGCTATACCCTCTTTGTCTTGGACAAGGAGATTGAAGGCACGGCTCTGTTCTTTACACTCATTCCTTCTCATCACCACAGTGATGGAAGTATGCTCTTTACTTCCTTACATCCCAGCAGTGCCTTGTATTTCCTGCTGAGGCACTACTTGGCTTCAGTTCTAAAGAGTCCTGCTTGATCACCCTGTTTTGTTTTATTTCTTATTTTGGGTTTTCAGTGATCTGTTCATTTTCTAGGAAGCAGTATTTCATTTGTTTCCTCTTTGGGGCAAACATTCATTATCTTTGTTCCTTTTATCATGGTCCCTTGTGGGGTTTAATTGGTCCTCTGGGACATAGCTATAAGCTTGGTGTCTTGCTTTCTTTTACACATGACTTTTTACTGTTAACTATTTATCTCCATTACCCACTAATAAGGTGGATACAGTCAAAATACCGAATATCCTGTGATCTATCCACTCCCTACACTGGTTTTCTGTTTTCTGAGCACCACCCCCACTTCTAATTCCAAAAATTTTTGGAAGGGCTATTTTAGATAAATAACATTATTTTGATTGCCTACCAAAGACACATGTTCCCATTTTGCTTAACTCTCCACCTTCTTCTTTCTCTGGAGTTTCACATTTTACTTTTTATGTGAAGATTTCTCTGGAGTTTTACCAGGATATCCAGTGACCTCCTAATTAGTGTGATCACACTTGCCTGCAAAACATCATACCTAGGGAATCAGAGGTCGTGATAACCCATAGCAGCCGGGACAGGCAGACTACAGGAGAATGCTTCGATAGTCATGCAGGTGATAGCTATTTATGTAAGTCCTATTATGTGCTGGTCACCATTCACCTTGAACAGGATGGGCATGGTCCTGGCTCTTAAAGAACTCAGAGGCCAATGGGTCTTGGTGGTGCACACCTTTAATCCCAGTATTCAGGAGGCAGAAGCAGGCAGATCTCTCTGAGTTCGAGGCCAGCCTAGGCTACAGAGCTAGTTCCAGGACAGCCAGCACTATTACATGGGGAAACTCTGTCTCAAAAACACAAAACAAAACTAAAAAAACCTCATGGTCAAGTGGGAGACGAACAGATGGGATGTGTTTTATACACCAAGATCATGCCTGTGATTGGGGTGGGATTAGTTTTAGAAAAGCACAGGGCAGGTGGTAGGGATAGGAGAAGGATACTATGTGGCGAGGTGTGAAGGACTCAGGAAGAGTGTGCTAGAAGGAAAAAGAACTGAATAAGAAATCACACACTGTAGAGGGATGTTTGAAGAACTCAAAGGTCATATGTAGCTGGGTGTGGAGTGTGTGTGTACTAGGGTTGTGGATGGCATTTGAGGGGCAGGGGAAGATGAAACCAGATTAAGACTTTAAAAAAAATATTTTACCCCGAGGATTCTGGGAAATCATTGTAGAATCGTAAGTAGATATGATTGGATTTGTGATAAGGAATGTCAGCATCCCAAGTGATGGAAGACATGGCTATGGCTCAGAAAGGTCTTTCATATGTAGAAAGCTATTTCTCTCATGAACTGAAGGTCAAAGGGGTCAGGGCCATCCATTAGTACTTGAACCCGTACCTTTCTTCTCTTTTCCTATGCCCTCATCTTCCTCCTCTTCACAAACATTCTCTCAGGAAACTGAAAATCTGAACAGTTCATAGGCCATTTTGAAGAAACTGCAAACACGTTTGCATCATAGATGAGACTACAGTTTGATGAGCTGTAGCTTGTGTCTCCTTTCTTTCCCTTCCTTCATTCCTCCCTCCCTCCCTCCCTCCCTCTCCCCCCCTCTCTTTTTCTTCAGTGTGTGTTGTTGGTGTTGGGAGTAGAATCCAGGACCTTGAACATACATGCCAGACAAGTACTTAACCACTGGCTTGTCTGTGAGTTCAGGTGACCTGCTTGTTCTGCTCTCTTGCCCCTAGGGTTACAGACACATGTGAACATGCCCAGCTTTTTTTATGTGGAGACTGAGGATTTAATGGTGCTCATGTTAGTGGGACAGTCACCTTACTGACTGAGCCATCTCCCCAGCCTCAGATACATATTTCTTAGCATCATTGTTTGCCCTAATCTTTGAACACAGATCCCTTTACATAAAAAGGATATAGAACTCAAAGGATGCCGTAGTGTTAGGAGAATCCTATTTGGCCATTTATGAGTTCAGCCCATCATCACATTAACTAATGTGTCTTCCCTGCTAGGGCTTGTGTGTTTAAAGGTTTTGTTAAGTCTTGTCAGGTTTCAGGAGTAGAAATGCCCCAGTGAATATAGAACTTCACCATTCTAGACATCTGACCTCACTGAACCAAATAGTGAAGTTTTCTCTTGCTCTGGGCCTCTCTCTTTCTTCTCTCTCTCTTTTTTTGTGTAGGGAGGGAGTTCCGAGACAGGGTTTCTCTGTGTAGTTTTGGTGCCTGTCCTGGATCTCTCTCTGTAGACCAGGCTGGTCTTGAACTCACAAAGATCTGCCTGGCTCTGCCTCCTGAGTGCCAGGATTAAGGGTGTGCACCACCACTGCTCAGCGCTCTGAGCCTCTTTAGAAGTGTTAAAATAACATTGGACCCTCCCTAATTCACAATCCATTCATTTACTCCTTCACTCTCAATGAGGTTTTCATTTTCATTTGTACTTGTTTTTCTGTCAGTTTTGTTTAGTTACCATACCTGTTCATCACACAGCTTCCCATTAGATAGGAAGGTGTAAAGTTTAGTTCTGGGGTAGGGGGGTAAGGGGGTCATGCACCTGTCCTAAAGAGTCAGTGAGACTAAAGGCTAAATGACTGAACTTCTGGATTATGGATAGTTAAATGTGTAGTTAGTCTGGAACTCTTGATCCCCCTGCCTCAGCCTCTTAAGTTCTAGGACTACAGGCGTCTACCATTATGCTTGGGTCTTATCTGTTTTGTGTAGTGTTTTATGTCTAGCACAGAATACTCCTGCTATGTGATATGCCATCAACAAACCCTGAAATTAGAGTTGAATTAATGGGGAACTCACTCTGCCTGCACATAAACTGTATATCATTCCTCTGCACTCAAAGAAAAATAGTAGAAATCATTTGTATAAACCTAATGCTAACACATTGCTTGTTAATAAGTACACAACCAAACATCTTATCTTTGCACAACACTTTGCAAAATATTAGATACTTTCATACACTTCCCATTTAATTCTTACTAAAACTTTACCATTTTTCACAAGAAGTCATATCTGAGAGAAGTGGAGTCCAGGCCACAGGAAAAGAATCAGTGAGGAATCCAGGGATTTGTTTGGAGTCCAAGCAAGTGAGGTGTGATGTAAACTCAGGTTGTTCTGACTCTTGAGTCTGATGCAATTCCCCACCTGGCACCTCATTGCTTGGTTGTGTGTTGGATCGGTTGTCTATGCAGACTTTGGCTTTGCAGCTGTGTTAGCATCTGCCCAGTGCCCTTGGCCAATTAAACTTATAATCCAGTTGATCAGGTTTTTTTTGATTCTTCCTAACTATGCTAGCCCAGCGAAACTGGAGCCAGCTGAGTGGCTGCCTCACTGAAAAACCAGGATTTTGTGGTTGAAAATGGACATTCTTATTTGCAAAAGTGTTAATATTGGCTCACACTTCAAACACCTAGAGCCAAAGGCTTTTAGAGACCCACTTTGTGTAAAATTGCATGTAGATAGGGACTTAGTTTCAGTGAAATGACTTAAATTCTATGGTCTTAAAATTACACTGGTCCTCTCCAAGCAATGTTTTATTCTTACCAATTTTCAATTATGAGAAAGCAAGCCCTATTTGAGAAATACTAACTACCTACTATGTGAAAGGCATGATACTTCCCACTCCACCCACCCTTTTTGTTCATCTGTAAGCAAACACTTAGTTCCCCTGGTTTCTTTTTGAATTTCCTTAACTTGTAGTCAGTCATTCCCCCCACTCTTCCTCCTGTTTCCTGAGCTGCCTCCCCTGGATTTTCTTCCCTTGTGGTTTCCTCGGGTCAAGGCAGCTTAGACTTCAAAACTCACTTCTTTGTACTGTTACAGACTGTGTATCTGAAAAGCTGGTAACTCTGGGAAGGAGAGAAGCTCCATTGATGATTTGAACCAGAGAGAGGGAGAGATGCTATCAGGTGCCCCATTTTGATGGCGAACAGATAACATGACTCAGGCTGGCGCAGGCAGTCACATACCGGAGAAAAGACAGCAGCTGACTTGGCAAAGGTTGTAAATGACGCTGACTTGGGTTTGTCACCCATAATTACAACCAAGTCACAGGTTGCTCTTTGATGGTTTCTAAGAAAGAAGAGGGGACTGAAGGAAGGAATAGAGAAAGGAGGGGGGAGGGGAGAGGGGAGGGAGGGAAGAAGGGAGGAAGGAGAGAGGGGAAGGAGGGAAGAAGAAGAAAAGGAGGGAAAAAGAAAGGCAAGAGGGATAGGAAAGGAAGAGAGCTAGATTGCGAAGTATTTTTGTTGCTTACTGAAACAGACTCAGACATTCAACGCTGTACAGAATCTATGTTCAGCTGGGCTTGTCTAAGAGGGGAGTCATGAGAATTACAACTAGAAAATGCAATAAGCACATAAATTCTCATAATAGATGAATCACAAACTTCATGGGAAACTGTAGATGTAACAGTCTTATTAAATAAGAAACACAGAGCCAAATGCATAGTTAAAAGCCCAAGAGGTCAGAGCAGTAGCTGAGAGCTGATATTAAAGCCCTTTCTTACCCTTCACTGCTGCTGCTTTCCTTCCCCTCTGAAAGAGACCTGCTTCCTGTGTCTTTTTATTGACTTTCTGTTCTGCCTTCTCATTGGTTGTAAACCTAACCACATTGCCTCCTCATCACTGCCTGTCTATACAGACCTGCAGGTCTTCTATGGTTGGTATTGAGATTAAAGGTGTGTGTCTCCACGCTGGCTGTATCCTTGAACACACAGAGATCTGCCTGTCATGTGATTGGGATTAAAGGTGTGCGCCACCACCGCCCGGCTCTTGCTATGGCTTGCTTTTAGCTTTGACCCTCAGGCAACTTAATTTATTAACATACAAATAAAACCACATTTCAGTACAAATGAAACATTTGTACATGAAAAATATCACTAAAGGAAACATTAAGTTTGATGTTGAATTACATTTTAAAACAATTAAGAGGAAAAACCAAGTGTCTTCACAAACCCACATGCCACATGTAGATCAATTTAGCAGCTGTTTGGTGAAAACATGCCAGTCATGCTCTATGTCAGTGTGTGACACAGAAGAGTTCCAGTCCTCAGAGAACTCTGCAGCCCAAGGAAAAGTGACTTTTCTGAAAATATTGATTAAGAAAGAAGTCTTTTGTGGTGATATGTTGTGTCCTCCAAAATATTGTGCACCCTAATAAACTTATCTGGGGTCAGAGAACAGAACAGCCACTAGATACAGAGGCCAGAAAGTGGTGGCACATACACCTTTAATCCTAGCATTCCAAAGGTAGAGATCTGCTTGGATCTCTGTGAGTTCAAAGCCACACTGGAAACAGTCAGGCCTTTAACCCCAGGAAGTGATGGCAGAAAGCAGAAGGGTATATAAGGACCAGGAACTAGAGCTGGTTAAGCTTTTAGGCTTTTGAGCAGCAGTTCAGCTGAGATCCATTTGGATGAGACTCAGAGGCTTCCAGTCTGAGGAAACAGGATCAGCTGAGGAACTGGCGAGGTGAGGAAGCTGTGGCTTGTTCTGTTTCTCTGATCATTCAGCGTTCACCCCAACACCTGGCTCCGGGTTTATTTTTATTATTAAGGACTTTTAAGATTCATGCTACAGTGTTTTGCTAGGGGCATAAAGTGCTGTGGATGCGGAGAAAAATCTGCTTTTGGCTATTTAAAGGCTTTTAAGTCTGTGGAGAAGGCATTTTGAGGACAGGTAGAGTGTCTCTGGTAGGCTGCAGAGCAGTGCAGGTGGAGAGGTGGGAACGCGGAAACAGTGGAAGGTCGTGCTCGGCTGAAAGATGTAGTGGGAAGGTAAGGCAGGAAGGAAAGCAAATTAGAGTCGAGGAGTATTTGAAGCCACCTGAATTTATTCTCAGAGTCCCAGAGAGGCACTGAAGGTTTCTGAAGAGAAGGTGACACAGGCAGTCTGAGTTTAACAATTCTTTGATAGCAATTAGAAGATTATTTAGAAGACACAGGACCAGAGTTTGGGAATCTAGTGAAAAAATGCTATGGAGACATAGAGGCCGGTGCTAGTTGAAACCAACAGGATGGATATATATATATCTCCATATGAAGTTTAAGAAGCAGGATGACTTGGCAATGGGTCACATCTTATCTTGTCTGTACAGAGGAAGGGAAAATGTGGTACAAAGAAAGAAGCTTAAGGTAGGTTTTCCAAAAATTCCATTTATTTATTTTGCAGGAACATGTGTGCCATGGTGCATGAGAGGTCAGAGGACAACTGCAAGAAGTAGGTTCTCTCCTTTTACCATGTGGCTCCAGAGGATTGAACTTGGCAGCGAGGACCTTTACCAGCTGAGCCATCTCACTGACCCCTAGACAGGACTGTTAAATGGTGGCTATCTAACTTGATTCCTGTAAAAGGAAAAATAGAGAATCTATTTGCAAAATTAGTACATAGTTATTTTTCTTGTTGCCCTAACAAAAGGCCTTTGAAAAGCAGCTCAAAGAAGGCTGTTTTGGCTCAGAGTTTGAAAGTCCAGTACATCATAGCAGGGGAGGCATGGTGGTAAGGGAGCCAGTCAGCCATGGCATCCACAGCCAGGAAGCAGAGAAAGGTGAATGCTGGTGTCCAGTTGCTTCCTCCTTCTCATTCAGTGGGATCTCAGCCTATGGGATGCTGCTGTCCCTATTCAAAGTGAGCTAAGGAAGCCATGTGGCATGCCCTGGTATCGGTGTTTCAAAGGCACTTACTTATCAGCATGTATGGATTTGGCAAATCTAAGTAAGCGATAAAGATCTGGAGTTACTGGTATAGAAACATGGGTGGGTATGAGATCACCTACAGAGAACAGGCAAACAAGAGCATAGGGATTAAGCTAGATCCAGGAGACTGTCAATATTTAGGATAATCTTTTGTAAAATTAAATTTAGGGGCTGGAGAGATGGCTTAGTGGTTAAGAGCATATACTGTTCTTCCAGAGGACCTGAGTTCCATTTCCAGTTAATCACATGGGGCAGCTTACAACCACCTCTAACTCCAGCTTCAGGGGCATCCAACTCCTCTGGCCTCTGTGGGCAACTGTACTCACATGCACATACCTACCTACCTATCTACCTACCTACTTACCTACCTACCTACACACACACACACACACACACACACACACACACACACACACACATAACTAAAAATAATTAAAATAATAAATTTATTATTAGTAGTAGTATCATTATTACCATCATTGCTATTATTAGTATGTGTGTGTAGGTACATGTGTACCACGGTGTATGCATGGAGGTCAGAGGACAACTTTTGGGAGTTGGTTCTTTCCTTTCATTATGGATTCCAGGTTTGAATCAGGTTGTCAGGTTTGCATGGCAAGTCCTTTTACTAACTGAGCCATCTCACTGGCCAGGATAACCATTTAAAAAATATAGTAGTTCTCTTAGGAGCTGGGGAGATATTTCAGCTGTTAAGAAGGATCTGGTTTCTGTTCCCAGCACCCACATCTGGTGATTCATGAGCTACCATTGTAATTCCTTCCAGGGAATTTGATACCCTCTTCTGACCTCGATGGCACCCAAACATTTGTGATGTACATCTAGATAACTGGGCATACATACACTTAAATAAAAATAAGTACAATTTTTTAAAGAAAGAAACTGATGTTCAAGATACAGTGTTCCCCAACAGTTAGGGAGGCTAGTGGTAAATCTGAACTTTTGCCCTTATGTTTAAAGGCCTTCAGTCAGGGCAATACCTTCCTTCAGTACACAGTTAAGTGTAGTAACAATAAGTAAGGTGGTTAGTGTACTGGAGTTGAACAGGGTGAGGACAGGAGCTCCGTATATAAGCATGACAACGAAGAGTGTCAGCAGCTCTAGACGATGCTAATTTCTTTGATTCTGGCCCCGATCTTAGGAGCTCCCGTGGCCTGTGCTGCCAATCTTCTGCTGGGAGTGTGGCTCAGGTTCAAGTGACATTCTTCACCAAGATAAGTCTGATAGTGTCCACACATTCAGGAAGTATTCACTGAGCCCTAAATATATGTCAGACACTGGGTGTGGAACTGGAACTATGGATATAAGAGAACATTTCTGCCCTCGAAGGGTTCATACCCCACACAGATCTCTCCTGTGCCGACTCAGCATTGCCAGTGATATTATTTCATTAGCAGAGGCCTTGCCATGGGTGCGTAGGGAGAGTCTGACCACCCCTCATTCTGACAAATGGAGATAGAAAGCTCATTGGTACCACGTGTGGCTTTTTGTGTGCCAAGATGAGCAAGAGATGAGGACTCTAGTCATCTCAAAAATGATAAAAAGTTATCAGATGATTATCACCTTGAATTATTATTATTATTATTATTATTATTAATTTTTATTTTTATTTTTAAGAGCTGAGGATCAAACCCAGGCCTTACACTTAGCTAGGCAAGCACTCTACCACTTTGCTAAATCCCCAACCCCCTCAAATTATTTTTAAGGATAATAAACAAACAAACAAACAAACAAACAAACAAAGAAACACATGCCATTGCAGGGGGGCAATTTTCAGGAGGGGCAGTCAAATGAGCTGTTTGTCTGTTTGAGACAAGTCACTCTAGCTGTCCTAGAACTCTCTGAGTAGCAGGCCTGCCTCTGCCTCCCAACACTTGGGAACAAAGGCTACCACCCCTAGCTGAAATAAACCGGTCTTAAATTTCAGTCGGCTCAAGCCGTTGATTCAAAAAAATATGATTACTCAAAGATCAATTGTTTATTTCCCATTGCAAATGCCTTCCTTATGAATGCTGACTCTTTGAAACCCTGCATTCCAGCTGTTATTCAACCATTGTCAGTCTTTGAGTCTCTTTTTATTAGTGTACATGTATGTTGTCATAATCTAATAAGCTTCTGAAAGTCTCTAAGATAGATAGGGACATTTTAACTAAGTAAAGAATAATGATATGCACTGACATCAGCCTGTGCTATGGGCCTGTAATCCCAGCTCCCTCAAGGGAATCACAAATTCAAATTCAAGGCCAGCCTGGGCTACACATTGAACTCAAGGCCAGCCTGGGAAACAGCAAAGCCTTGTCTCAAAGTAAAAGTAACAACTTTTATTTTTTTAAAGGACTGGAGAAGTGGGTCAGAGGAAGAGCGCTTGCCTAGCATGCAAGGCCCTAAACTCAGTTCTCGGTATCACAAAACAAAACAAACAAATCAAATCCAAAGCTAAATTGAGAGTTTATCTTACCCTGGTCAGAATGACTGTCACTAAGAAAATAAGTAACAACAATTGCTGGTGAGGAGGGTGAGTAGAGGAAACCCTTATACCCTGCTGGTGGGAATGCATACTTGGTCAGCCACTGCATCTTTGGAATAAAGCCAACTTGATCATGGTGAATGATCTTCTTGATGTACCCTTCATTTCAGTTGGCAAGTATTTTATTGAAAAAAGTTCTTCTGTGTTCATCAGGGAGGTTAGTCTGATTTTCTTTGGTTATTGTGTCTGTTTGGTTCTGGAATCAGAGTAATACCAGCTCTGTAAAGATGCATCTAGACACTGTTGGTGAAATTGTAACTAGCCCTGCCACTGTGGAAGTCAGTATGGCAGATTCTCAAAAAGTGAAAAACAGGCCCAGTATGACTCAGCTATGCCCCTCACTTCTGACATTTACCTGAAGGACTGCAAGTCAAAATTTCAGAGACACCTGCCTATCAATGCTTATTGTAACACTGCTCACAATAGCTAAGTTCTAGAACCAATTTAGATGTGCAACGACAGGAATGGATAAAGAAATATGATATTTATGTGATATCTATATCTATATATACATATATCACATTTATATATGAAATATGTACTTCAAAAGTATATTGAAAAATTTACATGTATCAGTGTCTGCCTGTGTGTGCACATGCGCATGGGGATGCCCTCAAAGCTGAAAGAATCGGGTCCCCTGGAGCTGGAGTGGTGCTGGAAACTGAACCTGGGTCCTCTGAAGGAGAAGTAAGTGCCCTTAACCATCTTTTCAGTCTCTATAATGGAGTTTTTTTTTTTTTTCAACCATAGAAAGGCACGAAGTTAGGTTGTTTAGAGCAAAATGTACGCAAGTTGAGATGACCATATTAAGTGAATTAAACCAGTCCCAGAAAAACAAATATCACACCTCATTTGTAGTTCCTAGATTTTGTGTAGATCCATGGATCAAACATTGTTAAGCTGGGTTTGGTGTTATATGCCTTTAATCTTTACATAGGAGGCAGAGGCAGGTGAATCTCCATGAGTTCAAGGCCAGACTGGTCTACACTGGGAGTTCCAGGATAGCCAAGGCTACATGGTAAGACACGGTCCAAAAATGAAATCATGTATGTATGATATGAAAGTAGAAATGAAACTGTGTAGGGGAGCAATGGGTACTAATGAGAGGGAAGGGGGGTCAAGAGAAGTAGGGTGGGAGGCATGGCGGGATATTCCCACATACAGTATATACTTGTATGAACACATAATTTATAATGTTCAGCTAAAACTAAATAAACCGACAGTGCTACTGATAGGCTATGAAAAGAATATTTCAAATGATGTTTTCCACTTAATATGGAAAGCCTTCCTCCCTTCCCTCCCTCCCTCCTTCCTTCCTTCCTTCCTTCCTTCCTTCCTTCCTTCCTTCCTTCCTTCCCTCCTTCCTTCCTTCAGCAAATAGACCCACCTTGGGCAGGACCCTGCACAAGATGCTGGAAAAACAGAAACCAGCTCGATGTCATTTCTCCCACGAGGCATTCATTAATAACTAGATGAAATCCCACCTAAGACAGTGAAAGTAGGAATGTCTTCAGTCTAGTTATCACCTTCTGCCACCTGCTGGGCATTTCCTTTTTCATGGCTTTCAGGTCTGCAAAGACCAAGCAACCAGACTATTTCTAGGAAAAGAGGGAGTTGGAGGGAGTCTATTTTTGCAAGCTGGACCGTGCAAATTTTTCTTTCATGTTAACACTAACGTGTTTTAGAGTATTTTACAAATTGGTTCTTATTTTAATTGTACACATTTATAGGTCACAGTGTGATCATTTGATATTTGTATATAAGACAAGATGACCAGAGCAGAAGAGCTAATATTTGCATCTTAGACATTTAACAACAAATTTTAAATTAATTCATAATAATCACAGGTATTTCGAGGGCGCAGTGAGGTTTTCAGCACAAGTGTCCATGCACTCTTGGTAAGTACAGTTCTCTTCCCCTCCACCCAGCTCCCTGGGGCTCCACCCAGCTCCCTGGGGCTCCACCCAGCTCCCTGGGGCTCCACCCAGCTCCTCCAGCAGGAGTAGCTCCTCTCACCGAGTCACCGCCCTTCGTGCCAGGACAATTCTCCACTTCTCTCCTTCCCATAGAGCTTTCCTGACCAGCTTCTGCTGGAGGAAAGTTTTGACTTTCTTTGGCTTCTTTCCATTCTGGTGGGAGTTAGAAGTTCTTGCCAGGACAGTGGAGGTGTGTGCTTGGATTGCCTAACCCAGGCAGAAAGGAGCAGAGGCCCTTGCAGTAGGCACTACCAACCACCTCGGAGCCCCCTCTCACTTCTGGAAGGCAGAGGTGTCATGGGGATGAGAAGGAGTTAATAATACCTCCTCATGGTCGTCTGGGCCGCTTTCAAACGCTTCATGGAAGTTAGCACACACAGGATTAGGCACTGAATAGCTTATTTGCTCTGCATCATCAATTCTCAAAGTAGATCAAATGCATCCTGGGAGGGTTCAGTCACAGGAGGAGACCGACCGGTCACACGAAGTCCACTGCTGACTCAGATGCATGCCTCATTTTTCCCTGCTTCATGCCAAGAGCTTGCCAGTCATTGTTAATGTTTTATTCAGAAAAGATTAACCAAATGTATACTAGCTGGTTGAGTAGGTAACTTTGGAGAGAACTGTCCCTCATTGTCACATCAAAAGTCATTTTGGATTTAAGGAGATAAGACTCATTGACAGAACAGTAAACGTACTTCTAGAAATACTTCCAATACCTTGTTGGCTGAGTGCCAGCACTAAAGTGACTGAAGCAGGTGGATTGCAAGTTTGAGCTAGCCAGGTCTATATAACAAGACCATGTCTTAGAAAACCAAAATCCAAATAAAACACAATTTAAAAGATGTAGTTACTGTGGGATAATGCTCTTGTATACGGTAAAGATTTGTCACTCAAATTGGTTTAATAAAATTCTGATTGGCCAGTAGCAGGATAGGAAGTATAGGCAGGGCAAGCAGACTAGGGGAATGCTGGGAAGAGGAAGGGCAGAGTCAGGAGTTGCCAGCCAGATGCAAAAGAAGCAAGACGAGAATGCCAAAATGAATAAAGGTACCAAGCTACATAGCTACACATAGATAAGAATTATGGGTTAATTTAAGTGTAAGTGCTAATCAGTAATAAGCCTGAGCTAATGGTGAAGCAGTTATAATTAATATAAACTTCTGTGTAGTAATTTGGGAAGCAGGTGCAGGGTATTTGGGAGTTGTTGGAGGAACAGAAACTTCCACTTACATTTATTTTATTTTAAAAATTATGTGTGTCTATGTGGATATGCACATGTGAGTGCAGACACTCATGGAGGTCAGAGGAGGGTGTCAGATCTCCTGGAGATAGAAATACAAGCAGTTTCAAGTCATATGACTTTAGTGCTGGAAACAGAACTCAGTCCTCTGCAAGAGCAGTATGCTGTCTTAACTGCTCAGCCATTGCTCCAGCCCCTAAACAAATAATTTTAGTAATGATAGTCCTATTCTTACCCCCAAACAGTCAGTGGAAACTATGTTCAAGTTTATATGTGGGGCTCGAGAGGTGGCTCCATCCTTGAGAGCACTTGTTGCTCTTGCAGTGGACCCGGGTTTGAGTCCCAACACCTACATTCCAGCTCACAACTACTTGTAACTTCAGTTCCAGAGTCAGAGTGTGTAGTACCATCTTTGACCTCTGTGGGCACCAGGCACACACATGGTATACATATATACATGCAGATGAACACTCATGCACATAAAATAAATATGAATGTTAAAATATGCACACATTCATTCATATCTAGTGTCTTCCACAAGCCCTCATCCTCAGGAACCCCAGGCTTGTAGTTCTTGACTGAAATTTTAAGGATGTATCCTGTGCTCAGTCTGAGCTCAACTGTAAGAAGGGCAGAATGGTGCAGAAGTAAGTCAGCAGCTGAGTCCCTTCTTTGACCCTCTATTTCTTGTTGTTTTTTCTTCTTTTGGTTTGATAAACTAGTCTGTCAATTCCTCCAGTTCCCTTGTAGACTCTGATGGTCACTAGAACAGCCTGGTCTCTCCACACCTGCACTCTTCTGGCATGTAGCCCAGTCTGGTTAGCTGTGTTTCTCTTCTTTATCCCAGTCTCCAGATGAAGTGTTTCAGTGTATCATGGAAAAAGTTCATATAGAACTTGGTGTAGATTCTTCTATGAGGCTCCAACTGAAACATCCTCATGTGAAGTTATGGTGTCTTGTGCTCTTAGGGACACAAGAAACCTTCAATCCTGGGAATGAAAAGGCCTAGAAGTAGGGACAAAGGGACAATAAGAAATTGGGAGGGCGCTCGAGAGATGGTTCAGCTGATAAGAATGCTTGCTGCTCTTCTAAGAGGACCTGAGTTTGATTCTCAGTGCCAACATTGAATGACTCACAACTGCCTGTTACTTCAGCTCCAGGGGATCCAATGCCCTCCCCTGGCCTCTACAGGTACCTGCACACGTATAGCATATACCCACACAGATACGTAAATATAAATAAAAATTAATTGAGGGTCTGGGATGTAGTTTGGTGGTAGAGCATTTATGTAGCATGCACAAAGCCCTGGGATTGATTCCTAGTACTGCAAAACCAGAGATATATAGATAGATGGATGGATGGATGGATGGATGGATGGATGGATAGACAGACAGATAGATAGACAGACAGATAGACAGATAGAATACATTAAAGAAAAGGGGATCCAGGCATGTCAGTGTGGGTAGTGTCAGCCATAGGAAGAGAAGTGGAACATTGGCATGGGGTTGGTTAGGGAAGCAAAACAAAGTAGAGAGGAGGGAGAGGGAGGAAGAAAGGAAAGAGAGAGAGAGACAGAGAAAGAGAGAGACAGAGACAGAGAGACAGAGACAGAGAGAGACACAGAGAGAGAGACACAGGGAGAGAGACACACAGAGAGACAGAGAGAAGGATATATTAGGCACAAAAAGAAAACCTACTCCCCTACCAAAAGTACTTGTTGAATATGGGAATCTCAGAATCAGGATCCGATTATGGTTTATCTCAAGAATGCCCCTGCAAGGTTAATCTTGGTTGTAAACTAGGTTAGATATTTCTTACAAGTATTAACTTAAGGAGGAAGACCCTCTCCTAGAGTGGGCAATACCTTTTGATGGCAGCCCAAATACAGGGAGGTGCCTATCAACCTCTGCCCCATGTTTGTGAGTGACTCTTTCCTGGCACTGCTGCTGCCACTGTGACTGCCATTCTTTGATGTACTGGAACCCAACTTATTTGGCCTTCTAGAGTTGACTGAAGACCAGAGACTCTCCAGGAATCCTCCAGGCTTTCAACACCAATTTCAGAATGCTAAGGTATCCAGTCTCATGGATGGAGCAGGTCCTGGATTTTCAGCCTCTCCAGCAGATGGCCATTGTTGGACTATCTGATTGATATTGTGCTAGCCAATCTAACATATCCCCTTGAGATATGTCCTCATTCTGTAAGTTCTGTTCCTGAGAATCCTAACACAGCCTGTGTTCCCCTTCACTGTGATCATGGCTTTCACTCGAGGTGCAAGATGCAGGGAGTAGAAGGCTGGCAAGAAAAGACAGTTTTGTTGTTGTTTTTTAAGATGGAATTTCACTGTGTAGCTCTGGCTGTCCATAACGCTTACTCACTATGTAGACCAAGCTGCCAGTGAACTCACAGATATCAACTTGTATCTGCTTCCCCAGTGCTGGGATTAAGGGAGTATATCTCTAAAGTTGACCAGTAAATTTTCACTTACTTTAGGGGCTGGAAAGATGGCTCAGCAGTTAAGAGCACTGGTTGTTCCAGAGGACCCATGTTCAATTCTCAGGACCCAGGTTCAATTCTCAGCACCCACATGTTGGCTCACCATCATCTCTAACTCCAGTCCTAGGGGATCCAATGCTTCTGGCCTCTGTGGGTACAGACTTACATTCTGCAGGCATACACATAAAATAAAAATAAAAATTGAAAAAGCAAAGCAAAAAAACATTTATTTATGTGTATGTGAGTGTATGTGTGAGCACATATGCCATGGCACACATGTGGAGGTCAGAGAAGTGTGGAGTTCTCTCTTTCCACCATGTGGGTCCCATGAGCTGAACTCAGGTGTTCAGTGATGGCAGCAAGCAGCGTGATCCAGTGGTCCACCATCCAGTGAACAGTCTTTTCTTTTTAGGTTTTATTGAAAATAGATTTTTCCCTTACATAGTATAACCTGATTATGGTTCCCTTCCTCCTACTCTTCCCAGTTTCTCCTCTCCTCCACTCCCGTCCAGACCAGTTTGAGTAACTTCCTTATTGTTTCTCATTAGAAAACAGGCTTCTAGGGATAATAATAAAATATAACAAAATAGAATATAATAATATAAAACAAAAACTATCACTTCTGAGTTGGGCAAGACAAATAAACAAAAAGAAAAGATCCCCAGAGAAGACACAGGAATCAGAGACCCACTCATTCACACACTCAAGAATCCTACACAACTGCTCAGCTGGAAGCTGTACTATATACCTGGTGCAGACCTGTGCAAGCCCTGTGCATGCTGCCCCAGTCTCTGTGAGTTCACATGTGTGTTGATCCTGTCGATTTAGAGGGCCTTGTTTTATTGGTGTCCTCAGTCTTCCCTGGCTTTTACACTCTTTCTTTCTCCTCTTCTGAGGGGTCTTTGTGGTGGGTATTGTGTTCCCTGAAATATTGTGTGTTCCCTGAAATAAACATATCTGGGGTCAGAGAATAGACAGCCACTAGAACAAAGCCAAAAATGGTGGCTAGAAAATGGGAAGAGTAAGCCATAACAGAAGTTGGGCGGTGGTGGTGCACGCCTTTAATCCCAGCACTTGGGAGGCAGAACTAGCGGATCTCTGAGTTCAAGGCCACTTTAGAAACAGCTAAGCATGGTGACCCACACCTTTAATCCCAGAAACCCAACCTTTAATCCCAGGGAGTGGGGGCAAAAAGAGAAAGGTATATAAGGCATGAGGACCAGGAACTAAAGGTGGAGTAAAGCATGTAGTTAGTTAAGCATTTGGTTGGTTAAGCGTTCAGGCTTTGGAGCAACACAGTTCAGCTGAGATTCATGTGGAGGAGGACTCAGAAGCTTCCAGCCTGAGGAAACAGGATTACCTGAGGAACTAGCAAGGTGAGATAGCTGTGGCTTGTTCTGCTTCTCTGATCTTCCAGCATTCACCCCAATAACCTGCCTCAGGTTTGAGTTTCATTAATAAGAGCACTTAAAATTCATGCTACAGGTCTTCTGAGGCCAGAGAGGATAGATGTTATGGGATAATCTTTTTGTACACTGTGAAGATGTGTCTCTACCAAGGCACCTTCTGATTGGTTTAATAAAGAACTGAACAGATGATAGGTAGGCAGGAGAGGGTAGGTGGAACTACCAGGAAGACATAGAAACTCTGGGAAGAAAAGAGGCAGGATTAGCCAGCCAGACATAGAGGGAGTGGGATGCACTGTGCTGAGCAGAGGTAACAAGCCACGTGGCAGAATGTAGATGATCATAAACAGGTTAATTTAAGTTTTAAGAGCTAGTTGGGAACAAGCCTAAGCTAAAGCCAAGCTTTCATACTTAATAAGAAGTCTCTGTGTCATTATTTGGGAGCTGGTGATCCAACGAAAATCTGACTACAGACTGAGCAAGGTACTGATCTATGAGTATAGCAGAATGTTATTAGGAGCTATTTTATTGCTGCCTACTTTTAAAAATAGTTTTACCCTAGGTTGTTTGGCTATCTAGTTTCTGGCTCTTGAACACTCAAGCAGTTTCAGTGTAGGTTCTATCTCATGGTGTTTATGTTGAGCCAAATCAGATTATTGGTTGGTTACTCCCACAAACTTTGGCTACCATTGCCCTAGCATATTTTGAAGGCAAGACACCATTGTAGATCAAAGAGTTTTATGACTGGCTTGATGTTTATGTTTCTCTTTTGACAATGTGCAGAGTACCTTCCTATAACAAAGACACTAGAACATAGGGGTGAAGGCTTTGTGTAGGCATCCACTTGACTTCTCCATATTCAGTGAGTTGTGTAGATGTTGTCTTTAGCAATGGGGCCTTACCTCCAGTTTGTGGAAAGCAACCTATACTCATGGCAACAGCCTGGATTGTTTGGGGATTCATATGGACCCCCTTAGGCCACAAAGTTCAATTCCCAGAAACCATATGGTGGCTTACAACCATCTATAATTTGATCTTGTGCCCTCTTCTGGCATACAAGCATATATGTAGGCACACTGTATACATAATAAATAAATCTAAAAAAAGAGTTGCTATGATCATGTGTCTTTTCACAATAATAGAAATCCTAAGATGTCTGTCTCCAAGTCTAGTAAGAGAGCCCACAAACCATGCTAGGTATCTACATTTGCATGAGTGATTTAGCAAACTCCTGTATGAGGAACAGAAAAGGTGAACTACAGTTGCTAGTCACCAGGGGTCAGGTGCTGTGGAACAGCCTGTAACCCTGGCATTCAGGAAGCAAAATGATCAATATGAGTTGACTTACATAGGAAGGTTCTGTCTAAAAGCAAAACAGAAAAAACAAACTAGAAACCCTTGGCCAGATACGAGAGGCTGGATATGCCAAAGACCCAGGATAGAAACAAATATGACTACCCCCCCCCAAAAAAAAGACAGTAAAATGATTCCTAATGATATTCTGCTATACTCATAGACCAGAGCCTAGCCCAATCATCATCAGAGAGGCTTCATCTAGCAACTGATGAGAGCAGATACAAAGACCCACAGCCAAACATCATGCAGAGTGTTGGGATTAAAGGTGTGTTCAACCACTGACTGGCCTTCGTAGCTAACTAGTGGCTTAGCTCCACACTCTGATCTTCAGGCAAACTATATCACCACAGATGAGTATCAAATGGTGGATGAGGACAAAGTACAGCCAACTATTGCAGTAGCAGTGGGAGTACATAAGACAGACTGTGAGATGACACAAGAGAAGGAAGTCTTCGCGGTGGAGCAGATGCTTATTAACCTTGTGTTTGTACAGCTGAAGGGAAGCAGGGAACTGTGACAGGCCTAGCTAACCAAACACAGACCTGCCTTTAGAAGTAGTGACTCCAGAATATGGGCATCATAGGAAGAAGAAAGGAGTCATGTCAGTGGAGAGATGATTTGCAGGTAAAGCATATTTACCACAGTGAATATTTGTGTGAATTCATGCAAATAGTATTTTTTCTTCAAAGCATTTGCCTGTTACTTTTCTATTATTTTGAAAAGACACCATTATCAAGACAACTTATAAAAGAAAGCATTTAACTGGGAGACACGATGGCTATTATTTGCTGTCAACTTGGTTACATCTGGGATTAACTAAAACCCAAGCATCTAGGTACACCTGTAAGGTGATTTTCTTAATTACATCATGTGAATTGGGAAGACCCACTTTTTTTTTTCATTTTGCTCTATTAAGAAATTTTCTACTCACTCCATATACCACCCACAGATCCCCCCTCCTCCCTCCTCCCATCTCCCAGCCTTCCCTCCCAAGCCACTCCGCATCCCCACATCCCCCAAATTGAGGTCTCCCATAGGGAGTCAGCAGAGCCCAGCACACTGAGCCTAGGCAGGTCCAAGCCCCTTCCCACTGCACCAAGGCTGTGCAAGGTGTCACACCACAGGCACCGGATTCCCAGAAGCCTGCCCATGCACCAGGGACAGATCCTGATCCCCCTGCCTGGGTGACTCCCAAACAGTTCGAGCCAAACAACTGTCCTCTGTATCCAGAGAGGAAGACCCACTTTTAATCTGGATCTTCTGAGGTGGGATATAACTCCAATCCATATATTTGAGGTGGGAAGATCCACCTTTAATTTGGGCCACACCTTCTGTTGGCAGCCTATATCAAGAATGTGGAAGAAGGGAGCTTAATATCTTTGCCTGCTTGCCCATGCTCTTGATGGCAAGTCCATTACTTCACTGGAATTAGTGCTTACTTCTTTAAGATCCAGAATATACTGAAGACCAGCTGAGATACATCCAGCCTCTTGGAATGAAGAATTGTGGGATTCTTGGACCTACTGTTGGCAGACAGTCGTTTTTTGGAATAGCTGGACCACAGCCTAAACACCATTCTAATAAATTCCCTTTCTGTATATGTTTGGATTCATTCTATCAATTGTATTCCTCTGGAGCAACAGTTCTCAACCTGTGGATTGAGACAAAGGAGTCAAACCTTTCACAGGAGTTACCTAAGACCATCTGCAATTCAGATATTTATATTATGATTCCAACAGTAGCAAAATCACAGCTATGAAGTATTAATGGAAATAGTTTTATGATTGAGGGTTACTACAACATGAGGAACTGTATTAAAGGGTCATAGTATTAGGAAGGCTGAGAACCATGCTCTAGAGAAACCTGACTAATTACAGGGGCTTACTTACAGTTCAGAGGGTGAGTTCATGACCATTATGGTGGGTAACATGGCAGCAGTCAGCCATGGTGCTGGAGCAGTAACTGGGAGCTTACATGTTATCCACATGTAGCGGGCAGAGCAGAGGTGGGGGGAGACTGGAACTGGTCTGGGCTTTTGCAACTTCAAGGTACAGTTCAGTGACACACCTCCTCCAACAAGGCCACACCCACTAATCCATCAACTAGAGACTAAGCATTCAAACATTCGAGCCGACGGGGATTACTCTCGTTCAAACCATCACAGCATTCTATAACCTTGTCCAGTCTAGCAAATGCTGAAGGCTTAGGATTTTGTACATAAAATGATTTAAAATTCAAGCTTCAGTAAGTCTAAAATATTAATAGAAGAAGACACTTTGAATTAATTTTTAATTTTATGTGCATGAGTGTTTTGCCTGAATGTGTGTCTGTGTATCACATGTGTGCCTGGTGCTTATGGAGGCCGGAAGAGATCATCAGATCCCCTGGAACTGAAGTTACAGATAGTTGATAGCAGCCATGTGGGTGTTGGGAATCAAACCTGGTGCCCTAGAGGAACAGCTATCATTCCTAACCCTTGAGCCATCTTTTTTTTTTTTTTTAGATTTATTTATTATGTATTCAGAAGAGAGCGCCAGATCTCATTACAGATGGTTGTGAGCCACCATGTGGTTGCTGGGAATTGAACTCAGGACCTCTGGAAGAGCAGACGGTGCTCTTAACCTCTGAGCCATCTCTCCAGCCCCCTGAGCCATCTTCTTTAGGATCAAATATTAACACATTTAAAAATAAATATAGAAATTTTAAAAAGACACACCAGCCTTCAACAATGGTACCTTGTACCATTATTCCTGATTTCTTTTAGGCAACCTACAATGGGCTATGAGATGTTAATATAACCCCTAACAGAAATGGTGAGGACAAATCAATGTAGGAACACGTTTTAATTGTGTATGAAATTAATTTAACTCAATCCTATTAATTATGTGCTAACTTTATTATTAATACTCTGGTAACAATTTTTGTTAGTTCACAATGGTACTGCTTTTCTGGTTATAGTGAAAACAAGTTCTCTCCTTTTATCATTTTTGTTTGTTTGTTTGTTTTAGGCAGGATCTCCCTACATAGCCTTCTGTCTGTCCTGAAACTCACTATATAGATCAGGCTGGCCTTGAACTCAAAGAGATAGGCTTGCCTCTGCCTCCAGAGTTCTGGGTTTGAAGGCTTGTGCCACCATATCTGGCTCTTAATTCTGTAACTTTGATCAGTTGATAGGGGATTCATGAGTTCTCTATTATTGAGGATTCTAAAATGAAAGCAAGTCTTAGTGTAATATGGAATGTAATGCTATATTAAAAATGTCTATGATAGACTGAGAGATAGTGGATTGTAGCGGAGATATTTGACTGAAAACAAGGCAAAAACAATAAGTGTTTTCTATATAAATATATCTCTAAGACTGATACCAAGATCTCACCACTATCATGAGATAAAGAATCAAGCAGCATTAAAAAGAAGAGCAGAGATTCTGTAAGGTAACAAGAGCAAGACAGTGTTTGTCCTAATGCTTACCTTGCTCAACTTTTCAAAGCTATCCTTCATATTTTCTGTTGTATGAGACAGAAGTCCTCTATCACTTCAATGTGCTATCATTCTTTAAGAATGAGGTAATGGAAACCAGAAAATTATAGAAAATATGAAAGTGTATCAAAATGCTATCTGTACATATTTCCCAGAAAGATAAGAACATTCCTGTAATGGACAGGAAATACTGACTTAACAATTGCTATTTGTTTAAAAGACCTGATCTAGGTCAGAAGAGATGTCTCAGCAGTTAAGAGCCTTGATGCTGCTCTTTCAGAGGACACATGTTCAATTACCAGCACTGACATATGGCTAACAACCATCTATTACTCTAATTCCAAGAGGATCCACTTCCCATTTCTGGATTCTGCTGGCACTGCACTCATACATACACATACCCACATATAGATGCACACATATACGTGTGATTCAAATTATATAAATCTTAAACAGTAACAACCCACCACTACCACAAAGAAAAATCCTAAGACCAGATGAAGTAATTGAATCAAATATTCAAAAATGACACTATTTCCTTATGAATTAAAAAAAATTTAAAAAACCCCACCAAAACAGAAGAAGAAGGAATAATTCTTAACAAGTCAGCACACTTTATGACAAAGCCAGGAAAAAATAGGAGAAAAGCAAACTTTGGAAATGACTGAACTGTATGCTTCCATATCGCCTATGATCATTATCCTTTACGGTATTTATAAATTTCTTTCACAAAAGTCATGAAGTTGCTTGGCATAATGGCTTATACTTGTAATACCAATACTTGGGAGGTCAAAGCAATATTGCTGTGAGTTTGAAGCTAGTTTGGATTACATAATGAATTTCAGGCCAGCCTGCCTGCACTACAGAGTAAGACTGTATCAAAAAGAAAATTGAAAGCCATCAAACTGAATCCAATAACCTATGAAAAGGATTATCATGATAAAATGGCATTTATCTGAGCAATGAAAAGTTGATCCAACACATAAAAATCAATAAAGATACTAGAATAAAGGACAAAACATGATAATTTTATTAATTGGAAAAAAGCACTTGACCGAATCCAATACCTTTTCATGTTACAAACCATTAAGTATGTTAAGAATAGAATGGAACACATTGCCTGTTATTGGACACTTAGAAAAAATGTACAGCCAACATTTGAGTTAATGAGGAAGGATTTCAAGTTCTCCCTAGTAAACATCAAGGATGCTGTGAGGATACTTGCTCTTGCCACATCCCTTAAACAGTATAGTTATTAGCTAGGGCATTTGGACCAGAAAAAGAAATAGAAGTCACCTTGGTTGTAAAGAAGTTAAAATGTCTCTATTACAGGAGATCTAAGGATGAGATCCTAAGGAATCCTTCCATATATGCTGCATTTATACTAGTAAATACATTTAGCATGGTTGCAGGATAAATGTTCAATATATAAAATCAATTCTTTGACAATAAAAACAGACTTTTGTGTGTATGTGGAGGTCAGAAGACAACTTTGTAGGCTTGGTTCTCTCTTTTCACATTCATGTGAATCCAGGGATTTAACAACTCAGGTCTCCAGGCTCTCATGGCAGGTGTCTTTGTCTGTTGGGACATCTCAATGGTTCTAAAAGAATCAGTTCTATTTCTATATGCTAGCAACAAACAATACAACAATACAATTAAGAAAACAATTCCATTATAATAATGTTAAGGGTAAAATAGGAATAAGATTAACAAATGATGAGTCTTATACATTGAGGAATATAGAGTATAAAACATCACTGAAAAGATTAAGTGGAAGGACTTCTTGTGCTCACAGTAGGAAGACAATATGGCAGTAGTTAACAATCGTCTACAGTTTCAACACAGTCTCTATCAAAATCTCGGCAGCCTTTTTGCAGAAATTGGCAAGCTGATCTTAAAATTCATATGCAAATCTGAGAAACCCAGAATAACTGCGACAATCTGGAAAGGGGGAAACAAATGTGGAGGACTTACACAAATGAGCTTCAAAGTGTGCGTCAGGGTAACTGCAGTCACGATGGCAAGCTTCTAGCATACGGACATACATATTGACCAGGTTGAGAGTCCACAAATAACCTTTTATATTTTTGATGAGCTTTTTTGGTGGGCTGGGATTGAACCCAGGGTCTTGAGTTGAAAGGCAAGCCTCCCACCACAAGCATTCTACCTCTAGCTTCGTCGATTGATTGTCATCAAAAATGTTCAAGTAATGCAACAGGGAAAGATCTGATGGTCTGTCCAACAAATGGTGCTGGAACAATGGAGCATCCTGCAAAGATGAGGTGGGACTCTTAGGACATCACATGCAAGAATTAATTTAAAATGAATCACAGACAAAAATATGCTTAAAACACTAAAACTCAGGAGAAAACATAGGCATGAATGTCTGTGATCTTGTGTTAGGAAACCTGGCTAGTGACAGCACCAAACACAAGTGACATGTATGCATAGATCGGACAGAACAGATGCCTTACAAATGACGACTGCCCTGCTTTAGAGTATACTATGAGGAAAGTGAGAACCAGATAAACAGTGCTCACCTGTAATCCAGCATTTGGGAGGTTGAGGTAGGAGGATCCCCAGTCTTTCCAAGTATCCTGAGCTATTCAATGAGACATTTCTACAGGAAAAAAATAAAAATAAAAATCAATCCAGACTATGAAAGAAATATTCCAACATATCTGACTTGTATCCAGACTATTTAAAAATATAAGCATTCCAAATGAAGTTGAGTATTGTTCTTTCCAGGTCTGTAAAGAATTGTGTTGGGATTTTGATGGGGATTGATTGCATTGAATCTGTAGATTGCTTTTGGTAAGATTGTCATTTTTACTATAATGATCCTACCTATCCATGAGCATGGGAGATCTTCTATTTTCTGATATCTTCTTTGATTTCTTTCTTCAGAGACTTAATGTTCTTGTCATACAGATCTTTCACTTGCTTAGTTAGAGTTACCCCAAGGTATTTTATATTATTTGTGGCTATTGTAAAGGGCAATGTTCTTTCTTATCCCATTTGTCATTTGTATATAGGAGGGCTACTGATTTTTTTTTAGTCAATCTTGTATCCTGCCACAATACTGAAGGTGTTTTTCAGCTGTAGGAGTTCCCTGGTAGAATTTTTGGGTAAACTTATGTATATGATCATATTATCTGAAAATAGTGAAAGTTTGACTTCTTCTTTCCAATTTGTATCCCCTTGATCTCCTTTTGTTGTCTTATTGCTCTAGATAGAACTTCAAGTACTATATTGAATAAAATTGGGGAGATTGGACAGCCTTGTCTTGTTCCTGATTTTAGTGGAATCACTTTGAGTTTCTCTCCATTTAGTTTGATTGTTGGCTGTTGGCTTGCTGTAAATTGCCTTTATTATGTTCAGGTATGTTCTTTATATTCCTGATTTCTTTGAGACTTTTATCATGAAGTGTTGGATTTTGTCAAAGGCCTTTTCAGCATCTAATGAAATAGCATGTGGATTTTTTCTTTCAGTTTTTTTTATATTGTGTATTACATTTATAGACTTTTGTATGTTGAACCATCCTTGTATCCCTGGGATGAAGCCTACTTGATTATGGTGGCTATTTTTTTTATGTGTTCTTGGATTCTGTTTGACAATATTTTATTGAGTATTTTTGCATCAATGTTCATGAGGGATATTAGTCTGTAGTTCTCTTTCTTTGTTGCATCTTTGTGTAGCTCAGAAATCAGAGTAACTGTAGCCTCATAAAAGAAGTTTGGTAACATTCCTTCTGTTTCTATTGAATGGAACAATTTGAAGAGTATTGGTATTAACTCTTCTTTGAAAATCTGGTAGAATTTTGCATTGAAACCATCTGGTCCTGGGCTTTTTTGGTTGGGAGACTTTTAATGACCATTTCTATTTCCTTAGGGGTTATTGGTCTATTTAAATTGTTTATCTGGTCTTGATTTAACTTTGGTATATGGTACCTATCCAGAAAATTGTCCATTTCTTTTAGAATTTTCAATTTTGAAGAGTACAGGTGTTTGAAGTATGACCTGATGATTCTCTGGATTTCCTTGTTGTCTGTTGCTATGTCTCCCTTTTTGTTTTTGATTTTGTTAATTTTGATGCTCTCTCTGCCTTTTGGTTAGTATGGATAAGGGCTTGTCTATCTTGTTGATTTTCTCAAAGAACCAACTCTTTGTTTCATTGATTCTTTGTGTTGTTCTCTTTGTTTCTATTTTATTGATTTCAGCTCTCAATTTGATTATTTCTTGATTATTATTTGTCTATTCATTCTGGGTGACTTTGCTTCTTGTTCTAGAGCTTTTAGATGTTAAGTCACTAATGTGAGATTTCTCCAACTTCTTTATGTGAGCATTTAGTGCTATGAATTTTCCTCTTAGTACTGCTTAAATAGTGTCCCATAAGTTTGGGTATGTAGTACATTCATTTTCATTGAATTTTAGGAAGTCTTAATTTCCCAGGATAGCTAAAAGAATTCTGCACAACCACCTCTGGAGGCATCACCATCCCTGACATCAAGCTCTACTATAGAGCTATTGTAATAAAAACAGTTTGGTATTGGCATAAAAACTGACACGTGGACTGGTGGAAACCAATTGAAGACCATGACATTAATCCACATACCTATGAACACCTGATTTTTGACTAAGAAGGCAAAACTCTACAATGGAGAAAAGAAAGCATCTTCAACAAATGATGCTGGCATAACTGGCTGTCAACATGTAGAAGATTTCAAATAGATCCATATCTATTGCCATGTATAAAACTCAAGTCCAAGTGGATCAAAGACCTTAATTTAAAACCAGTTACACTGAACATGATAGAAGAGAAAGTAGGAAATAGTCTTGAATGTGGTGGTATTGTGTTCCCCAAAATATTGTGTACCCTAATAAATTTATCTGGGGTCACAGAACAGACAGCCACTAGATACAGAGGCTAGAAAATGGTGGCACTCATGCCTTTAATCCTAGCATTCCAGAGACAGAAATCCCTCTGGATCTCTGTGAGTTCAAGGCCACACTGGAAACAGCCAGGTTTAATCCCAAGAAATGAGCCTTTAATCCCAAGAAATGAGCCTTTAATCCCAGGGAGTGATGACAAAAACAGAAAGATATATAAGACATGAAGACCAGAAACTAGCAGCTTTTGGCTGGTTAAGCATTCAGACTTTCGAGAAGCAGTCAGCTGAGATCATTTGGATGAGGACTCAGAAGCTTCCAGTCTGAGGAAACAAGACCAGCTGAGGAACTGGCGAGGTGAGGTAGCTGTGGCTTGTTCTACTTCTCTGATCTTCCAGCATTCATCCCATAACTGGCCTCAGGTTTGATTTTATTAACAAGAACTCTTTAAGATTCATGCTACACTTGAATGCATTGGCACAGGAGACCGCTTCCTAAATATAACACCAGTAGCACTGGCACTGAGAACAAGAATTAATAAATGGGATCTCCTGAAACTGAGAAGCTTCTGTAAGGCAAAGGACACAGTAAATAAGACAAAATGACAGCTACAGAATGGGAAAAGGTCTTCACCAACCCCACATCTGATAGAGGGCTGATCTCCAAAATATATAAAGAACTCAAGAATCAAAATACCAAACAATCCAATTAAAAAATAGGCTATGGAGCTAAACAGAGAATTCTCAAAGGAAGAATTTCAGATGGCCAAAAGACATTTAAGGAATTGCTTATCATCCTTAGTCATCAGGGAGATGCAAATCAAAACGACTCTGAGATACCATCTTACACCTGTCAGAATGGATAAGATCAAAAGC